>NC_136905.1:334670-372170 GCF_949606895.1 Notothenia rossii
GAATGAGACCAGAATGAGACCAGAAAGAGAATGAGACCAGAATGAGACCAGAATGAGACCAGAATGAGAATGAGACCAGAACGAGACCAGAATGAGACCAGAATGAGAATGAGACCAGAACGAGACCAGAAAGAGAATGAGACCAGAATGAGACCAGAAAGAGAATGAGACCAGAATGAGACCAGAACGAGACCAGAAAGAGAATGAGACCAGAATGAGACCAGAATGAGAATGAGACCAGAATGAGACCAGAATGAGACCAGAACGAGACCAGAAAGAGAATGAGACCAGAATGAGACCAGAAAGAGAACGAGACCAGAATGAGACCAGAAAGAGACCAGAATGAGAATGAGACCAGAATGAGACCAGAATGAGAATGAGACCAGAATGAGACCAGAATGAGAATGAGACCAGAATGAGACCAGAATGAGACCAGAACGAGACCAGAAAGAGAATGAGACCAGAATGAGACCAGAAAGAGACCAGAATGAGAATGAGACCAGAAAGAGACCAGAATGAGAATGAGACCAGAATGAGACCAGAACGAGACCAGAAAGAGAATGAGACCAGAATTAGACCAGAATGAGAATGAGACCAGAATGAGACCAGAAAGAGAATGAGACCAGAATGAGACCAGAATGAGAACAGAATGAGACCAGAATGAAAATGAGACCAAAATGAGACCAGAAAGAGAATGAGACCAGAATGAGGCCAGAATGAGAATGAGACAAGAATGAGACCAGAATGAGACCAGAATGAGACCAGAATGAGACCAGAATGAGAATGAGACCAGAATGAGACCAGAATGAGACCAGAATGAGAATGAGACCAGAATGAGACCAGAATGAGAATGAGACCAGAATGAGACCAGAATGAGAATGAGACCAGAATGAGACCAGAATGAGAATGAGACCAGAATGAGACCAGAATGAGACCAGAATGAGAATGAGACCAGAATGAGACCAGAATGAGAATGAGACCAGAATGAGACCAGAAAGAGACCAGAAAGAGACCAGAAAGAGACCAGAATGAGACCAGAAAGAGACCAGAAAGAGACCAGAAAGAGACCAGAATGAGACCAGAACGAGGCCAGAATGAGAATGAGACCAGAATGAGAATGAGACCAGAAAGAGACCAGAAAGAGACCAGAATGAGACCAGAATGAGACCAGAATGAGAATGAGACCAGAATGAGACCAGAATGAGAATGAGACCAGAATGAGACCAGAATGAGACCAGAATGAGAATGAGACCAGAAAGAGACCAGAATGAGACCAGAATGAGACCAGAATGAGACCAGAACGAGACCAGAATGAGACCAGAATGAGACCAGAAAGAGACCAGAATGAGACCAGAATGAGACCAGAATGAGACCAGAAAGAGACCAGAATGAGACCAGAATGAGACCAGAAATAGACCAGAAAGAGACCAGAATGAGACCAGAATGAGACCAGAATGAGAATGAGACCAGAAAGAGACCAGAAAGAGACCAGAATGAGACCAGAATGAGAATGAGACCAGAATGAGAATGAGACCAGAATGAGACCAGAATGAGAATGAGACCAGAAAGAGACCAGAATGAGACCAGAATGAGACCAGAATGAGATTAGAAAGAGACCAGAAAGAGACCAGAAAGAGACCAGAGAACAGAATGAGACCAGAAAGAGACCAGAAAGAGACCAGAATGAGACCAGAGACCAGAATGAGACCAGAATGAGACCAGAGACCAGAATGAGACCAGAATGAGAGCAGAACACATTTCAGTTTCCAACCAGAGACAGTTGTTCAGCTCTATCATCCTTAACGTCACCTGTGTGCGTCATTCTTTAGTGTCCCCTGGTCTCCAGCTGTGTGCGTCATTCTTTAGTGTCCCCTGGTCTCCAGCTGTGTGCGTCATTCTTTAGTGTCCCCTGGTCTCCAGCTGTGTGCGTCACACTTTAGTGTCTCCTGGTCTCCAGCTGTGTGTGTCACACTTTAGTGTCCCCTGGTCTCCAGCTGTGTGCGTCACTCTTTAGTGTCCCCTGGTCTCCAGCTGTGTGTGTCATTCTTTAGTGTCCCCTGGTCTCCAGCTGTGTGCGTCACTCTTTAGTGTCCCCTGGTCTCCCAGCTGTGTGCGTCACTCTTTAGTGTCCCCTGGTCTCCAGCTGTGTGCGTCATTCTTTAGTGTCCCCTGGTCTCCAGCTGTGTGTGTCACTCTTTAATGTCCCCTGGTCTCCAGCTGTGTGCGTCACACATTAGTGTACCCTGGTCTCCCAGCTGTGTGCGTCACTCTTTAGCGTCCCCTGGTCTCCCAGCTGTGTGCGTCACTCTTTAGTGTCCCCTGGTCTCCCAGCTGTGTGCGTCACTCTTTAGTGTCCCCTGGTCTCCAGCTGTGTGCGTCACTCTTTAGTGTCCCCTGGTCTCCAAGCTGTGTGCGTCACTCTTTAGTGTCCCCTTATCTCCAGCGTCACTCTTTAGTGTCCCCTGGTCTCCCAGCTGTGTGCGTCACACTTTAGTGTCCACTGGTTTCCAGCTGTGTGCGTCACTCTTTAGTGTCCCCTGGTCTACCAGCTGTGTGCGTCACTCTTTAGTGTCCCCTGGTCTCCAGCTGTGTGCGTCGCTCTTTAGTGTCCCCTTGTCTCCCAGCTGTGTGCGTCACTCTTGAGTGTCCCCTGGTCTCCCAGCTGTGTGTGTCACTCTTTAGTGTCCCCTGGTCTCCCAGCTGTGTGCGTCACTCTTTAGTGTCCCCTGGTCTCCAGCTGTGTGCGTCACTCTTTAGTGTCCCCTTATCTCCAGCTGTGTGTGTCACTCTTTATTGTCCCCTGGTCTCACAGCTGTGTGTGTCACTCTTTAGTGTCCCCTGGTGTCCAGCTTTGTGCGTCACTCTTTAGTGTCCCCTGGTCTCCCAGCTGTGTGCGTCATTCGTTAGTGTCCCCTGGTCTACCAGCTGTGTGCGTCACTCTTTAGTGTCCCCTGGTCTCCAGCTGTGTGCGTCACACTTTAGTGTCTCCTGGTCTCCAGCTGTGTGTGTCACACTTTAGTGTCCCCTGGTCTCCAGCTGTGTGTGTCACTCTTTAGTGTCCCCTGGTCTCCAGCTGTGTGCGTCACACTTTAGTGTCTCCTGGTCTCCAGCTGTGTGCGTCACTCTTTAGTGTCCCCTGGTCTCCAGCTGTGTGCGTCACTCTTTAGTGTCCCCTGGTCTCCAACTGTGTGCGTCATTCTTTAGTGTCCCCTGGTCTCCAGCTGTGTGCGTCACACTTTAGTGTCTCCTGGTCTCCAGCTGTGTGTGTCACACTTTAGTGTCCCCTGGTCTCCAGCTGTGTGTGTCACTCTTTAGTGTCCCCTGGTCTCCAGCTGTGTGTGTCACTCTTTATTGTCCCCTGGTCTCACAGCTGTGTGTGTCACTCTTTAGTGTCCCCTGGTGTCCAGCTTTGTGCGTCACTCTTTAGTGTCCCCTGGTCTCCCAGCTGTGTGCGTCATTCGTTAGTGTCCCCTGGTCTACCAGCTGTGTGCGTCACTCTTTAGTGTCCCCTGGTCTACCAGCTGTGTGCGTCACTCTTTAGTGTCCCCTGGTCTCCAGCTGTGTGTGTCACTCTTTAGTGTCCCCTGGTCTCCAGCTGTGTGCGTCACACTTTAGTGTCTCCTGGTCTCCAGCTGTGTGTGTCACACTTTAGTGTCCCCTGGTCTCCAGCTGTGTGTGTCACTCTTTAGTGTCCCCTGGTCTCCAGCTGTGTGCGTCACACTTTAGTGTCTCCTGGTCTCCAGCTGTGTGCGTCACTCTTTAGTGTCCCCTTATCTCCAGCTGTGTGTGTCACTCTTTAGTGTCCCCTGGTGTCCAGCTGTGTGCGTCAATCTTTAATGTCCCCTGGTCTCCCAGCTGTGTGCGTCACTCGTTAGTGTCCCCTGGTCTCCCAGCTGTCTGCGTCACTCTTTAGTGTCCACTGGTCTCCAGCTGTGTGCGTCACTCTTTAGTGTCCCCTGGTCTACCAGCTGTGTGTGTCACTCTTTAGTGTCCCCTGGTCTCCAGCTGTGTGTGTCACTCTTTAGTGTCCCCTGGTCTCCAGCTGTGTGTGTCACTCTTTAGTGTCCCCTGGTTTCCAGCTGTGTGCGTCACTCTTTAGTGTCCCCTGGTCTACCAGCTGTGTGCGTCACTCTTTAGTGTCCCCTGGTCTCCAGCTGTGTGCGTCACTCTTTAGTGTCCCCTTGTCTCCCAGCTGTGTGCGTCACTCTTTAATGTCCCCTGGTCTCCCAGCTGTGTGTGTCACTCTTTAGTGTCCCCTTGTCTCCCAGCTGTGTGCGTCACTCTTTAGTGTCCCCTGGTCTCCAGCTGTGTGCGTCACTCGTAAGTGTCCCCTGGTCTCCCAGCTGTGTGCGTCACTCTTTAGTGTCCCCTGGTCTCCAGCTGTGTGTGTCAGTGTTTAGTGTCCCCTGGTCTACCAGCTGTGTGCGTCACTCTTTAGTGTCCCCTGGTCTCCAGCTGTGTGTGTCACTCTTTAGTGTCCCCTGGTCTCCAGCTGTGTGCGTCACACTTTAGTGTCTCCTGGTCTCCAGCTGTGTGTGTCACACTTTAGTGTCCCCTGGTCTCCAGCTGTGTGTGTCACTCTTTAGTGTCCCCTGGTCTCCAGCTGTGTGCGTCACTCTTTAGTGTCCCCTGGTCTCCAGCTGTGTGCGTCACTCTTTAGTGTCCCCTTATCTCCAGCTGTGTGCGTCACTCTTGAGTGTCCCCTGGTCTCCAGCTGTGTGCGTCACTCTTGAGTGTCCCCTGGTCTCCAGCTGTGTGCGTCACTCTTGAGTGTCCCCTTATCTCCAGCTGTGTGCGTCACTCTTTAGTGTCCCCTGGTCTCCAGCTGTGTGCGTCACTCTTTAGTGTCCCCTTATCTCCAGCTGTGTGCGTCACTCTTGAGTGTCCCCTTATCTCCAGCTGTGTGCGTCACTCTTTAGTGTCCCCTGGTCTCCAGCTGTGTGTGTCACTCTTTAGTGTCCCCTTATCTCCAGCTGTGTGCGTCACTCTTTAGTGTCCCCTTATCTCCAGCTGTGTGCGTCACTATTTAGTGTCCCCTGGTCTCCAGCTGTGTGCGTCACTCTTTAGTGTCCCCTTATCTCCAGCTGTGTGCGTCACTCTTTAGTGTCCCCTTATCTCCAGCTGTGTGCGTCACTCTTTAGTGTCCCCTTATCTCCAGCTGTGTGCGTCACTCTTTAGTGTCCCCTTATCTCCAGCTGTGTGCGTCACTCTTTAGTGTCCCCTTATCTCCAGCTGTGTGCGTCACTCTTTAGTGTCCCCTTATCTCCAGCTGTGTGCGTCACTCTTTAGTGTCCCCTTATCTCCAGCTGTGTGCGTCACTCTTTAGTGTCCCCTGGTCTCCGTTGTGTTTTGAGCTTCTTCAGTGTCTGGTTTCTGTAGCTCTTAGTAAACGCTGCCATGTCTCCTCCAGCTGCTGAATGTTCTCTAAACGCTGCACGTGTTGTTGCTGAAGCTGCTCCTCCTGATGGAAGAGATCTGGTTGTAGAGCGTCCTGAAGGCCTCCGTCCTCACTGGAGAACATCTCATTCAACTTTGTGTAAAAATGAGGTCGGCAGCAGAGCCCCTGGTGGCCGGGCTGTGTACTACAGCACATCAGAACATCAGAGGAAACAAGCGTCTGTAGTTCTGACGGTGTAAATCATACACGCGTGTGTGTGTGTGTGTGTGTGTGTGTGTGTGTGTGTGTGTGTGTGTGTGTGTGTGTGTGTGTGTGTGTGTGTGTGTGTGTGTGTCCATATGGTCCCTTTCTCACTGAATGTAAACACAGTGTTTCCGCAGGTAAACACACCTGAGTGTGTGTTCAGTTCATCAGTGTTGACTTTAGACCGGGCGTGTGTCAGCTCCATTGGGGGGGGGCCTCCTCTCTTTCCTTTGTATTTCCTGTTATTGTGGGGGTCAGGTCTGTGATTGGAGGAGCTGCAGGTGCTGTGACAGGAAACAGGGTCCCTGCTAGACCTGAACCTGAATTCGGTCTGGTTTCTCCTGCAGGTCATGTGACTCTGTGGCGGACCCTCAGCCTGCAGGAGGTCTGAGGTGAGGTGCATGATGGGAGATGGAGTCCCCCTGCAGACGGAGGGGAACGCCCTCCTGAAGGCGGTGTTCCAGGGGAAGCTGCGTCTGACCCGCCTGCTGCTGGAAGGCGGCGCCTACATCAACGAGGGCAACGACCGCGGGGAGACCCCGGTTTGTGCTGCCTGCCTCGCGGCCTATGAGGACCCGCTGGCCAGGCAGAGGATGGTCCGCTACCTGCTGGAGAAGGGTGCCGACCCCAACATCCCGGACAAGTGTGGCCGCACGGCGCTGATCCATGCCTGCGTGGAGCAGGCAGGCCGGGAAGTAGTCTCGCTGCTGCTGGAGAACGGGGCGGACCCCAGCCTCAAGGACTACTCCGGCTCCTCTGCTCTGGTCCATGCCATCAACAAGGGGGACCGGGACACCCTGCAGGTCCTGCTGGACGCCTGCAAGGCCAAAGGAAAGGAAGTGATAATCATCACCTCTGACACTTCTCCGTCCGGCACCAAGAAGACCAAGCAGTACTTGAACGCCCCCCCCTCCCCTGCCATCGTGGACAAGCTGGCTCCAGACTGCATGTCCCCCTCCGACGTGGAGATCCGGACCTCCTCACCGGCCGGAGACCAGGACGGGATCTTTAGCTTCGCGCTGACCACGGCTCTGCCGCTGCCCTCAGCCAGACCCCCGGGAGACAAGAGGCCGCCCCCCCGCAAGCTGCTGAAGAGGCTGAACTCGGAGCCCTGGGGTCTGGTGGCCCCCTCAGTCCTGGTTCCTCCGAGGGACGGGGGTCTTGAGGATGGGGGCTGCAGCAGCACCATATTCCAGATGAACGGCTTGTCTCTAACAGACCCGGCCAGACCGCGGTTGTCCCGGCGACACAGCATCGAGACCCACGACCCCTGTTCCCCAAAACTGATGGACCGGTCCGTCTCGGAGGACTACGCCCCCCTCTCCGGGGCCTCCTGGGCCGACAAGGTCCAGCAGCACCAGATCCTGTACCGCAGGAACACGGCCCCGGAGACCCAGGAGAACGCTGGGGTTCCAGGAGGGGCCCGGGCTCTGATCCACCCCAAACTGACCCGCATGGAGCACTACGAGTCCGACACCCACCTCTGCCCGGAGTCCAGTCCAGGGTCTCCAGACTCGGGCCGGGTGTCGGTGGATCGGCGGCGCTTCAACGCGTCCCCCTTGTCTCTGCTGTCCCCCAGGGAGTCACTGGAGAACATCCCCAGCTCTGTGTCCCCCGTCCTGCGCCGCCGGGGGCTCCTGGAGCGCCGGGGGTCCGGGACCCTCCTGCTGGACCACATCTCCCACACCAGGCCCGGCTTCCTGCCCCCCCTCAACATCAACCCTCAGAGACCCATCCCTGACATCCGGGCCAACGGTAAACCCACCTCCCCGGTCCACGCTGGGCCCAAGATTCTGGTCCCTGTGGCCCCCGCCTCCCCCAAACGGGGTCCAGACTTCAAGATGAAGAAGAAGCTGATGCGGAGACACTCGATGCAGACCGAGCAGATGAAGCAACTCTCCACCTTCCAGGAGGTCCTGGCGGAGAGGGTCCTTGAGTCCAGCGGGGACTGAGGAGGGGCAAAGCATTAAGTAGACTGTAAGGGGGGGTTTACTGTAAACCTGCTTCATCATATCATCACCATCTGAACCGAGAGGGGGGAGGGGGCCACACCCACCAGGACCCCCTCTGAGGCCTCAGTCAGGACTAAAGACAACCAGACCCTTTCAGTCCAGACTAAAGACCACCAGACCCTCTCAGTCCAGACTAAAGACCACCAGACCCTCTCAGTCCAGACTAAAGACCACCAGACCCTCTCAGTCCAGACTAAAGACCACCAGACCCTTTCAGTCCAGACTAAAGATCACCAGACCCTTTCAGTCCAGACCAAAGACCAACGGACCCCCTCAGTCCAGACCAAAGACCTGTAGGTCTCTGAGGATCCTCCCCTCTCGTGATTTAGACTCACTTTACAACTTCAATCCCTTGCAGACTGAAACCTGGTCTCTGTTTACTGATGCACTTTGCACTGAGGTCTGTTTCTGTCAGCGGAGGAACCTGAGGCAGGACTGATGATGGTGGACTCTGACGTCATGTTTATAATCCCTGTCCTGCAGGATGTGGTCTCGTGTGGACCTGCTGCAATGTACTTCCTGTAACTACACACATATAATCGCTGTGATTCTGTGAGTTTTTATTTACTGACCAGGTTCTGGATCTAATCCGGGTTTAGATGAAACCTGGTTTTCTTGTTTATGAAACTCCAAAGATGTTGTGTGGACAGTTTGAACCAAAACCTGCTGACTGTAAATACTGTAAAGACCTGCAATAGAGCCAGGACTACCACCCTGAAGTCCTACTTCCTGTCCCTGCAGAGACCCTCATCTCAGTGAGACCAGCAGAGTGCTAGTTTAGCTTAGCCAGGGCTGCCAACCCTCACGCATTGAGCGTGAGACACGCAATTAACCCATATCTCACGCACTCACGCCACACATGCCTTTCCTCACGCCAAGTTTTCGTCCAAAATAAATGTATATAAATATAAAAATAAAGTGAAGGAACAGCAAACCGAGCGGTCTACGAAATGAGACGGTCTTCTGGCTTGGTTCAGTAAAGATGGAGCGATATTGGGAGATTCTGATTTCACGGATCAACAACTCATGAACAAAACGTTATTCAGACACAAATGACGTCTCCTCAGTACCGTGGTGAGGTCGACAACGAACTACAGTCAAACTTTCATCAAAAAAAGCCAATACGCGCCGTCCTCCGAGCTGGACACATTACATTGGTCTCTATCCGCAGCCGGAGAAGAAACGAGTGCTCAGGGACCGTCTGCAAAGTGCAACTCCCAAAAAAGAGAATACAATAATATTCAATCACTATTATAAAGCTTATTACTATAACTCCCCACACACATCAATAGTCTCCTGTGTGTCATACTACAGCAGAGAGTTTGGAAGAATAGGCTTTTGAATAATGTTGGGGAATATTTATAATGTAAAATCTTCAATGAATATGGCATCATCTTAAATAACTTTACTATTATTCAGTATATTTCTACCAAACTCACTGTCTGCATTGTTGGTGTTAGCATCTGGTTAGCTAGCTGCGCTAACGGATAGAAGCTGTTTCTAAAACAAGGAGAGGGAGAGCTCTGTCCTGTCAGACTGAGAGAGAACTACAGCTCAGTGAGCTAAGGGACTCTGTTTAGATACTTTAGTCTAGTTATCTCAGTGGCTCTCAAACGGTTTGGTCACCTTTTATGAGAATAAATGAAAAACAGTTATGAAATACTCGATGACAGTGAAACAAGAATACAGTTTAAAAAGGAAGTGATTTATAAAATATCCATAAACAAAAAGAAAATCTGTTTACAGTTCTGTTTCCTATGGGTGTTGAGAGATGTATCCTTAAATTCATTTTGCTCTCAAAGTGCACCAGGTTGATGCATTTCACTTCAAGATTTAAAAATATATATATAAAATAGCACTTTACCTCTGCTTACACCTATATGCCATTTTATATGCTGTGAGCTGATTATCGAGCCTTCATTGTAAGAGCCGCGGGTACACTGTGTATGTGCGTGTTCCACTGGAGCGCCCGGTACATTAATAGGAAACCCTAGTTTGTGCATGTTCAATACATTTGTAACACTGTACACATGAACGTTTATTTAAAAAAAAAAATCTCACTCCAAGCTGAACTCAAATGTTGGCAGCCCTGGCTTAGCATGAACCTCAACAACAGGGAGACGGCCTCTCAGACCGAGACCTGCTGCAGATCTGCAGATGGCTCAGGTTTGCTGTCCCTTTATGGCCTGCTCTACACAGAAACCTGCCACCGATCCTGAGTGCTAGCTGCTAACATGCTAACAGGTTAAAGGGACCTGAATGAAGGATGATATTTAAAGAAGTATCTAATAAGCTAACTACCGATAGCTAGATATAGCCACAGATAGCTACAGATAGCCACAGATAGCTACAGATAACTACAGATACAGATAACCACAGATATAGATAATCACAGATAGCCACAGATAACCACAGATACAGATAAACACAGATATAGATAATCACAGATAGCCACAGATAACTACAGATAGCCACAGATAGCTATAGATAACTACAGATAGCCACAGATAGCTATAGATAACTACAGATAGCCACAGATAGCTACAGATAGCTACAGATACAGATAACCACGGATAAACACAGATAGCTACAGATAACCACAGATAAACACAGATACAGATAATCACAGATAAACACAGATACAGATAATCACAGATAGCCACAGATAACTACAGATACAGATAAACAAAGATATAGATAAACACAGATAACTACAGATACAGATAACCACAGATACAGATAACTACAGATAGCCACAGATACAGATAAACACAGATAGCTACAGATACAGATAACCACAGATACAGATAGCTACAGATAGCTACAGATACAGATAAACACAGATAGCCACAGATACAGATAAACACAGATACAGATAGCCACAGACAACTACAGATAAACACAGATAACTACAGATACAGATAAACACAGATAGCTACGGATAGCCACAGATAACTACAGATAGCCACAGATACAGATAAACACAGATAGCCACAGATAAACACAGATAGCCACAGATAGCCACAGATACAGATAAACACAGATACAGATAAACACAGATAGCCACAGATAGCTACAGATAAAGATAAACACAGATAGCTACAGATAACTACAGATACAGATAAACACAGATAGCCACAGATAGCTACAGATACAGATAAACACAGATAGCTACAGATACAGATAAACACAGATACAGATAGCCACAGACAACTACAGATAACTACAGATACAGATAAACACAGATAGCTACGGATAGCCACAGATAACTACAGATAGCCAAAGATACAGATAAACACAGATACAGATAAACACAGATAGCCACAGATAGCTACAGATAGCTACAGATAAAGATAAACACAGATAGCTACAGATAGCTACAGATAGCTACAGATAAAGATAAACACAGATACAGATACAGATAAAGATAAACACAGATACAGATAGCCACAGATAGCTACAGATACAGATAAACACAGATAGCTACAGATAGCCACAGATACAGATAAACACAGATACAGATAAACACAGATACAGATACAGATAAACACAGATAGCCACAGATACAGATAAACACAGATAGCTACAGATAACTACAGATACAGATAAACACAGATACAGATACAGATAAACACAGATACAGATACAGATAAACACAGATACAGATACAGATAAACACAGATACAGATAAACACAGATACAGATACAGATAAACACAGATACAGATAGCCACAGATAAACACAGATAGCTACAGATAGCCACAGATACAGATAAACACAGATACAGATACAGATAAACACAGATACAGATAAACACAGATACAGATACAGATAAACACAGATACAGATAGCCACAGATAAACACAGATACAGATACAGATAAACACAGATACAGATAGCCACAGATAAACACAGATAGCCACAGATAGCTACAGATAAAGATAAACACAGATAGCTACAGATACAGATAAACACAGATAGCCACAGATACAGATAAACACAGATACAGATAGCCACAGATAACTACAGATAGCCACAGACAACTACAGATAAACACAGATAGCTACAGATAAACACAGATAGCTACAGATAGCCACAGATACAGATAAACACAGATAGCTACAGATAAACACAGATAGCTACAGATAAACACAGATACAGATAAACACAGATAGCTACAGACAACTACAGATACAGATAAACACAGATAGCTACAGATAAACACAGATAGCTACAGATACAGATAAACACAGATAACTACAGATAAACACAGATAGCTACAGATACAGATAAACACAGATAACTACAGATAAACACAGATAGCTACAGATAGCCACAGATACAGATAAACACAGATAGCTACAGACAACTACAGATACAGATAAACACAGATAGCTACAGATAAACACAGATAGCTACAGATACAGATAAACACAGATAACTACAGATAAACACAGATAGCTACAGACAACTACAGATACAGATAAACACAGATAGCTACAGATAGCTACAGATACAGATAAACACAGATAGCTACAGATACAGATAAACACAGATAGCTACAGATAAACACAGATAGCTACAGATACAGATAAACACAGATAACTACAGATAAACACAGATAGCTACAGATACAGATAAACACAGATAGCCACAGATAACTACAGATAGCCACAGACAACTACAGATAAACACAGATAGCTACAGATAGCCACAGATACAGATAAACACAGATAGATACAGATAGCCACAGATACAGATAAACACAGATAGCTACAGATAGCTACAGATACAGATAAACACAGATAGCTACAGATAGCTACAGATACAGATAAACACAGATAGCTACAGATAACTACAGATAGCTACAGATACAGATAAACACAGATAGCTACAGATAGCTACAGATACAGATAAACACAGATAGCTACAGATAGCTACAGATACAGATAAACACAGAT
The DNA here is from genome assembly GCF_949606895.1 of Notothenia rossii. Classification (NCBI taxonomy): domain Eukaryota; kingdom Metazoa; phylum Chordata; class Actinopteri; order Perciformes; family Nototheniidae; genus Notothenia; species Notothenia rossii. Next base: position 347,285 of record NC_136905.1, read on the forward strand.
AGCTACAGATAGCTACAGATACAGATAAACACAGATAGCTACAGATACAGATAAACACAGATAGCTACAGATACAGATAAACACAGATAGCTACAGATAGCTACAGATACAGATAACCACAGATAGCCACAGATAACTACAGATAAACACAGATAGCCACAGATACAGATAAACACAGATAGCTACAGATACAGATAAACACAGATAGCTACAGATAGCTACAGATACAGATAAACACAGATAGCCACAGATAGCCACAGATACAGATAAACACAGATAGCTAGAGATAGCTACAGATACAGATAAACACAGATAGCTACAGATACAGATAAACACAGATAGCTACAGATAGCCACAGATACAGATAAACACAGATAGCTACAGATAGCTACAGATACAGATAAACACAGATAGCTACAGATACAGATAAACACAGATAGCTACAGATACAGATAAACACAGATAGCTACAGATAGCTACAGATACAGATAAACACAGATAGCCACAGATAGCTACAGATACAGATAAACACAGATAGCCACAGATAACTACAGATAAACACAGATAGCTACAGATACAGATAAACACAGATAGCTACAGATAGCTACAGATACAGATAAACACAGATAGCTACAGATAGCTACAGATACAGATAAACACAGATAGCCACAGATAACTACAGATAAACACAGATAGCTACAGATACAGATAAACACAGATAGCTACAGATACAGATAAACACAGATAGCTACAGATACAGATAAACACAGATAGCCGCAGATACAGATAAACACAGATAGCCACAGACAACTACAGATAAACACAGATAGCTACAGATAGCCACAGATACAGATAAACACAGATAGCTACAGATAGCCACAGATACGGATAAACACAGATAGCTACAGATAGCTACAGATACAGATAAACACAGATAGCTACAGATACAGATAAACACAGATAGCTACAGATAGCTACAGATACAGATAAACACAGATAGCCACAGATACAGATAAACACAGATAGCTACAGATAGCTACAGATACAGATAAACACAGATAGCCACAGATACAGATAAACACAGATAGCTACAGATAGCTACAGATACAGATAAACACAGATAGCCACAGATAACTACAGATACAGATAAACACAGATAGCCACAGATACAGATAAACACAGATAGCTACAGATAGCCACAGATACGGATAAACACAGATAGCTACAGATAGCTACAGATACAGATAAACACAGATAGCTACAGATACAGATAAACACAGATAGCTACAGATAGCTACAGATACAGATAAACACAGATAGCCACAGATACAGATAAACACAGATAGCTACAGATAGCCACAGATACGGATAAACACAGATAGCTACAGATAGCTACAGATACAGATAAACACAGATAGCCACAGATACAGATAAACACAGATAGCTACAGATAGCTACAGATACAGATAAACACAGATAGCCACAGATACAGATAAACACAGATAGCTACAGATAACTACAGATACAGATAAACACAGATAGCCACAGATAACTACAGATAGCCACAGATAGCTACAGATACAGATAAACACAGATAGCCACAGATAACTACAGATACAGATAAACACAGATAGCCACAGATAACTACAGATAAACACAGATAGCTACAGATACAGATAAACACAGATAGCTACAGATACAGATAAACACAGATAGCTACAGATACAGATAAACACAGATAGCCGCAGATACAGATAAACACAGATAGCTACAGATACAGATAAACACAGATAGCTACAGATACAGATAAACACAGATAGCCGCAGATACAGATAAACACAGATAGCTACAGATACAGATAAACACAGATAGCCACAGATAACTACAGATAGCCACAGATAGCCACAGATAACTACAGATACAGATAAACACAGATAGCCACAGATAACTACAGATACAGATAAACACAGATAGCCACAGACAACTACAGATAAACACAGATAGCTACAGATAGCCACAGACACAGATAAACACAGATAGCTACAGATAGCCACAGATACGGATAAACACAGATAGCTACAGATAGCTACAGATACAGATAAACACAGATAGCTACAGATAAACACAGATAGCTACAGATAGCCACAGACAACTACAGATAAACACAGATAGCTACAGATAAACACAGATAGCTACAGATAGCTACAGATACAGATAAACACAGATAGCTACAGATAGCCACAGATACAGATAAACACAGATAGCTACAGATAGCTACAGATACAGATAACCACAGATAGCTACAGATACAGATAAACACAGATAGCTACAGATAGCCACAGATACAGATAGCCACAGACAACTACAGATAAACACAGATAGCCACAGATACAGATAAACACAGATAGCTACAGATACAGATAAACACAGATAGCCACAGATAACCACAGATAGCTACAGATAGCCACAGATACAGATAAACACAGATAGCCACAGATACAGATAAACACAGATAGCCACAGATAGCTACAGATAACTACAGATAGCTACAGATACAGATAACCACAGATAACTACAGATAGCTACAGATACAGATAAACACAGATACAGATAAACACAGATACAGATAAACACAGACAACTACAGATAAACACAGATAGCCACAGATAAAGATAAACACAGATACAGATAGCCACAGACAACTACAGATAAACACAGATAGCCACAGATAAAGATAAACACAGATACAGATAGCCACAGACAACTACAGATAAACACAGATAACCACAGATACAGATAAACACAGATACAGATAGCCACAGATAAAGATAACTACAGATAGCTACAGATACAGATAACCACAGATACAGATAAACACAGATACAGATAGCCACAGACAACTACAGATAAACACAGATAGCTACAGATAGCCACAGACAACTACAGATAACTACAGATAGCTACAGATACAGATAAACACAGATACAGATAAACACAGATACAGATAGCCACAGACAACTACAGATAAACACAGATAGCTACAGATAGCCACAGACAACTACAGATAAACACAGATAGCTACAGATAGCCACAGATAAAGATAAACACAGATACAGATAGCTACAGATAACTACAGATAACCACAGATACAGATAAACACAGATAGCAACAGATAACCACGGATACAGATAACCACAGATAACTACAGATACAGATAAACACAGATAGCTACAGATAACTACAGATAAACACAGATACAGATAAACACAGATAGCAACAGATAACCACAGATAAACACAGATAGCCACAGATAACTACAGATACAGATAAACACAGATAGCCACAGATAGCAACAGATAACCACAGATAAACACAGATAGCCACAGATAACTACAGATACAGATAAACACAGATAAACACAGATAGCAACAGATAGCCACAGATAAACACAGATAGCTACAGATACAGATAACCACAGATAAACACAGATAGCTACAGATACAGATAACCACAGATAAACACAGATAGCTACAGATACAGATAACCACAGATAAACACAGATAGCTACAGATACAGATAACCACAGATAAACACAGATAGCTACAGATACAGATAAACACAGATAGCAACAGATAACTACAGATACAGATAGCAACAGATAACCAGGATAGCAGTAAATGGGACAGGGTTAGGGTTCTCTACGTGCAGAGGAAAACACGTTCAACTCTGTTTTTGTAAAGTTGATCTGAAACGAGCGTCTCTGAATCTTTGATGGTTTATAAAGTTTGACTGCGACTGAAATGTTTTTAAGAAGCTTCCTGTTGACACTTTGAACAGAGGAGAAAACGTTTGTGCCATTAAGATGTGAAGGACTGTTTACACTGGATTCAGTTTTATCCAAACTGAGTTAAACCGGTTTAGCTGGATTCAATTAGAATAACATGGTATATCTTGGTTTGAACCGCATTCAACTGGTTTAACCAGGATTCAACTGGTCCTATTTTAATGAAACCAGTTATAAATGGAGTAAATTGGAATAGGATGGTTTAACTGGATTGAACCTGATCCAACTGGTTTAAACAGGATCAAACCGGATTAAACTGGTTCAGACTGCATTCTACACGATTACAGTTTTAAAATGGATGAAACCAGATGTAATGGTTTGGACTGGTTGAGGTGATGGAGCTTGTTGTTCGTAGATACTTGAAGTTTAAAATAAAGGAGAGTATTTTTGTAAGCCTGTTAGCAGATAGAAACGTCTCTGATGAATCTGTGATATATTTTTCTTCTTTTACTCCGTTTCTGAAAATGTGGAATAAAAACATGATTCATGAAACCTCCAGGTGTTTACAGGTGAATCACTTCCTGCCTGATACCAGGTTCAATGAATGAGAAACAACAGGTCAGGATGTTCAGATATTTAATGAGGTGAAAACAAACAGGAAGTGACAGAAAATATTTACAGTTATTGGCATCATAGATGTTTGTGAACCAAACTAAGACAGGGGAACAGAGACTGGAGCAGCAGGATGTCTCACTCTGTAGTCAGGTATAGAAGGTGAGTCATCTGTATCATGGTTATTCATCTATGCTGTTCCCTTGGTAACGTGCAATAACACATTAAAATGTAACTCAGCTTTGGACATAATGTAACAACAAAAATAACAACAAAAGTGTCAATAAAGTTCATGATTGATAAGTAATGATATAAAAACAGAGATGCTTCATTCACGCTGCTGTATATCATGATCAGAGATAGGAGTGAGAGGTGAGAGCTTCACGCTGCTGTATATCATGATCATCAGAGATAGGAGTGAGAGGTGAGAGCTTCACTCTGCTGTATATCATCATCAGAGATAGGAGTGAGAGGTGAGAGCTTCACGCTGCTGTATATCATCATCAGAGATAGGAGTGAGAGGTGAGAGCTTCACTCTGCTGTATATCATCATCAGAGATAGGAGTGAGAGGTGAGAGCTTCACTCTGCTGTATATAATCATCAGAGATAGGAGTGAAAGGTGAGAGCTTCACTCTGCTGTATATCATCATCAGAGATAGGAGTGAGAGGTGAGAGCTTCACTCTGCTGTATATCATCATCAGAGATAGGAGTGAGAGGTGAGAGCTTCACTCTGCTGTATATCATCATCAGAGATAGGAGTGAGAGGTGAGAGCTTCACTCTGCTGTATATAATCATCAGAGATAGGAGTGAGAGGTGAGAGCTTCACTCTGCTGTATATCATCATCAGAGATAGGAGTGAGAGGTGAGAGCTTCACTCTGCTGTATATCATCATCAGAGATAGGAGTGAGAGGTGAGAGCTTCACTCTGCTGTATATCATCATCAGAGATAGGAGTGAGAGGTGAGAGCTTCACTCTGCTGTATATCATCATCAGAGATAGGAGTGAGAGGTGAGAGCTTCACTCTGCTGTATATAATCATCAGAGATAGGAGTGAAAGGTGAGAGCTTCACTCTGCTGTATATCATCATCAGAGATAGGAGTGAGAGGGGAGAGCTTCACTCTGCTGTATATCATCATCAGAGATAGGAGTGAGAGGGGAGAGCTTCACTCTGCTGTATATCATCATCAGAGATAGGAGTGAGAGGGGAGAGCTTCACTCTGCTGTATATAATCATCATCAGAGATAGGAGTGAGAGGTGAGAGCTTCACTCTGCTGTATATAATCATCATCATCAGAGATAGGAGTGAAAGGTGAGAGCTGCACTCTGCTGTATATAATCATCATCAGAGATAGGAGTGAAATGTGAGAGCTTCACTCTGCTGTATATAATCATCATCAGAGATAGGAGTGAAAGGTGAGAGCTTCACTCTGCTGTATATAATCATCATCAGAGATAGGAGTGAAAGGTGAGAGCTTCACTCTGCTGTATATAATCATCATCAGAGATAGGAGTGAAAGGTGAGAGCTGCACTCTGCTGTATATAATCATCATCAGAGATAGGAGTGAAAGGGGAGAGCTTCACTCTGCTGTATATCATCATCATCAGAGATAGGAGTGAGAGGTGAGAGCTTCACTCTGCTGTATATAATCATCATCATCAGAGATAAGAGTGAGAGGTGAGAGCTTCACTCTGCTGTATATCATCATCATCAGAGATAGGAGTGAAAGGTGAGAGCTTCACTCTGCTGTATATCATCATCATCAGAGATAGGAGTGAAAGGTGAGAGCTTCACTCTGCTGTATATAATCATCATCAGAGATAAGAGTGAGAGGTGAGAGCTTCACTCTGCTGTATATAATCATCATCATCAGAGATAGGAGTGAGAGGTGAGAGCTTCACTCTGCTGTATATAATCATCATCAGAGATAGGAGTGAAAGGTGAGAGCTTCACTCTGCTGTATATCATCATCATCAGAGATAGGAGTGAAAGGTGAGAGCTTCACTCTGCTGTATATAATCATCATCAGAGATAGGAGTGAAAGGTGAGAGCTTCACTCTGCTGTATATAATCATCATCAGAGATAGGAGTGAAAGTTAAGAGCTTCACTCTGCTGTATATAATCATCATCATCAGAGATAAGAGTGAGAGGTGAGAGCTTCACTCTGCTGTATATAATCATCATCAGAGATAAGAGTGAGAGGTGAGAGCTTCACTCTGCTGTATATAATCATCATCAGAGATAGGAGTGAAAGTTAAGAGCTTCACTCTGCTGTATATAATCATCATCATCAGAGATAAGAGTGAGAGGTGAGAGCTTCACTCTGCTGTATATAATCATCATCAGAGATAAGAGTGAGAGGTGAGAGCTTCACTCTGCTGTATATAATCATCATCATCAGAGATAGGAGTGAAAGGTAAGAGCTTCACTCTGCTGTATATCATCATCATCAGAGATAAGAGTGAGAGGTGAGAGCTTCACTCTGCTGTATATCATCATCATCAGAGATAGGAGTGAAAGGTGAGAGCTTCACTCTGCTGTATATAATCATCATCAGAGATAGGAGTGAAAGGTAAGAGCTTCACTCTGCTGTATATAATCATCATCAGAGATAGGAGTGAAAGGTAAGAGCTTCACTCTGCTGTATATAATCATCATCAGAGATAGGAGTGAAAGGTGAGAGCTTCACTCTGCTGTATATAATCATCATCAGAGATAGGAGTGAAAGGGGAGAGCTTCACTCTGCTGTATATCATCATCATCAGAGATAGGAGTGAGAGGTGAGAGCTTCACTCTGCTGTATATAATCATCATCATCAGAGATAAGAGTGAGAGGTGAGAGCTTCACTCTGCTGTATATCATCATCATCAGAGATAGGAGTGAAAGGTGAGAGCTTCACTCTGCTGTATATCATCATCATCAGAGATAGGAGTGAAAGGTGAGAGCTTCACTCTGCTGTATATAATCATCATCAGAGATAGGAGTGAAAGGTGAGAGCTTCACTCTGCTGTATATAATCATCATCAGAGATAAGAGTGAGAGGTGAGAGCTTCACTCTGCTGTATATAATCATCATCATCAGAGATAGGAGTGAGAGGTGAGAGCTTCACTCTGCTGTATATAATCATCATCAGAGATAGGAGTGAAAGGTGAGAGCTTCACTCTGCTGTATATCATCATCATCAGAGATAGGAGTGAAAGGTGAGAGCTTCACTCTGCTGTATATAATCATCATCAGAGATAGGAGTGAAAGGTGAGAGCTTCACTCTGCTGTATATAATCATCATCAGAGATAGGAGTGAAAGTTAAGAGCTTCACTCTGCTGTATATAATCATCATCATCAGAGATAAGAGTGAGAGGTGAGAGCTTCACTCTGCTGTATATAATCATCATCAGAGATAAGAGTGAGAGGTGAGAGCTTCACTCTGCTGTATATAATCATCATCAGAGATAGGAGTGAAAGTTAAGAGCTTCACTCTGCTGTATATAATCATCATCATCAGAGATAAGAGTGAGAGGTGAGAGCTTCACTCTGCTGTATATAATCATCATCAGAGATAAGAGTGAGAGGTGAGAGCTTCACTCTGCTGTATATAATCATCATCATCAGAGATAGGAGTGAAAGGTAAGAGCTTCACTCTGCTGTATATCATCATCATCAGAGATAAGAGTGAGAGGTGAGAGCTTCACTCTGCTGTATATCATCATCATCAGAGATAGGAGTGAAAGGTGAGAGCTTCACTCTGCTGTATATAATCATCATCAGAGATAGGAGTGAAAGGTAAGAGCTTCACTCTGCTGTATATAATCATCATCAGAGATAGGAGTGAAAGGTAAGAGCTTCACTCTGCTGTATATAATCATCATCAGAGATAGGAGTGAAAGGTGAGAGCTTCACTCTGCTGTATATAATCATCATCAGAGATAGGAGTGAAAGGTGAGAGCTTCACTCTGCTGTATATAATCATCATCAGAGATAGGAGTGAAAGGTGAGAGCTTCACTCTGCTGTATATAATCATCATCAGAGATAGGAGTGAAAGGTGAGAGCTTCACTCTGCTGTATATAATCATCATCAGAGATAGGAGTGAAAGGTGAGAGCTTCACTCTGCTGTATATAATCATCATCAGAGATAGGAGTGAAAGGTGAGAGCTTCACTCTGCTGTATATAATCATCATCAGAGATAGGAGTGAGAGGTGAGAGCTTCACTCTGCTGTATATAATCATCATCAGAGATAGGAGTGAAAGGTAAGAGCTTCACTTGGTTCATTTCTTGAAGAACTTTTTGTTGAGAAGGAAGATGAGCAGGTTTACGTTGATCTTCGCTTTGTCGAACATCTTCATCACCGCCACGCCTTCATACTGCAGCTGCAGCAGGTCCTAAACAAACACAGGTTTTAATAACATTGCATTTATTGTGCTGTGCTCAGTATCTAGCTCAGTATCTGGCCTGGTTCAGCTCAGGATCTGGCTCAGTATTTAGCTCAGTATCTGGCTCAGTATCTGGCTCAGTATCTGGCCTGATTCAGCTCAGTACTTAGCTCAGTGTCTGGCCTGGTTCAGCTCAGTACTTAGCTCAGTATCTGGCCTGGTTTAGCTCAGTATTTAGCTCAGTATCTGGCCTGGTTTAGCTCAGTACTTAGCTCAGTGTCTGGCCTGGTTCAGCTCAGTACTTAGCTCAGTATCTGGCCTGGTTTAGCTCAGTACTTAGCTCAGTGTCTGGCCTGGTTCAGCTCAGTACTTAGCTCAGTATCTGGCCTGGTTTAGCTCAGTACTTAGCTCAGTGTCTGGCCTGGTTCAGCTCAGTACTTAGCTCAGTATCTGGCCTGGTTTAGCTCAGTACTTAGCTCAGTATCTGGCCTGGTTCAGCTCAGTACTTAGCTCAGTATCTGGCCTGGTTTAGCTCAGTATTTAGCTCAGTATCTGGCCTGGTTCAGCTCAGTACTTAGCTCAGTATCTGGCCTGGTTCAGCTCAGTATTTAGCTCAGTATCTGGCCTGGTTCAGCTCAGTATTTAGCTCAGTATCTGGCCTGGTTTAGCTCAGTATTTAGCTCAGTATCTGGCCTGGTTCAGCTCAGTATTTAGCTCAGTATCTGGCCTGGTTCAGCTCAGTACTTAGCTCAGTATCTGGCCTGGTTCAGCTCAGTATTTAGCTCAGTATCTGGCCTGGTTCAGCTCAGTATTTAGCTCAGTATCTGGCCTGGTTCAGCTCAGTATTTAGCTCAGTATCTGGCCTGGTTCAGCTCAGTACTTAGCTCAGTATCTGGCTCAGTATCTGGCATGGTTCAGCTCAGTATTTAGCTCAGTATCTGGCCTGGTTTAGCTCAGTATCTAGCTTGGTTTTACCTGGTACTGCAGCAGGAACTCCTCCATCTCCACTCCCAGGAACCGGGCTTTGACGGTGAAGCTCCCTCTCTCCGGGCCGGGCACGATGTCGAACACCACGTTCCTGAACCTGGAACAGACCGGACACATGTTACGGTAAGGGCAGTAACAGTAACACGTGTTACGGTAAAGGCAGTAACACGTGTTACGGTAAAGGCAGTAACAGTGACACGTGTTACGGTAAAGGTAGTAACACGTGTTACGGTAAAGATAGTAACACGTGTTACGGTAAAGGTAGTAACAGTAACACGTGTTACGGTAAAGGCAGTAACACGTGTTACGGTAAAGACAGTAACACGTGTTACGTAAGGGCAGTAACAGTGACACGTGTTACGTAAGGGCAGTAACACGTGTTACGGTAAAGGCACTAACAGTGACACGTGTTACGGTAAAGATAGTAACACGTGTTACGGTAAAGACAGTAACACGTGTTACGGTAAAGGCACTAACAGTGACACGTGTTACGGTAAAGGCAGCAACACGTGTTACGGTAAAGGCACTAACAGTGACACGTGTTACGGTAAAGATAGTAACACGTGTTACGTAAGGGCAGTAACAGTGACACGTGTTACGTAAGGGCAGTAACACGTGTTACGGTAAAGGCACTAACAGTGACACGTGTTACGGTAAAGATAGTAACACGTGTTACGGTAAAGACAGTAACACGTGTTACGGTAAAGGCACTAACAGTGACACGTGTTACGGTAAAGGCAGCAACACGTGTTACGGTAAAGACAGTAACACGTGTTACGGTAAAGGCACTAACAGTGACACGTGTTACGGTAAGGGCAGTAACACGTGTTACGGTAAAGACAGTAACACGTGTTACGGTAAAGGCACTAACAGTGACGCTTGTTACGGTAAGGGCAGTAAAACGTGTTACGGTAAAGGCAGTAACACGTGTTACGGTAAATACAGTAACACGTGTTACGGTAAAGGCACTAACAGTGAGACGTGTTACGGTAAGGGCAGTAACAGTGACATGTGTTACGGTAAGGGCAGTAACAGTGACATGTGTTACGGTAAGGGCAGTAACAGTGACACGTGTTACGGTAAGGGCAGTAACAGTGACATGTGTTACGGTAAGGGCAGTAACAGTGACACGTGTTACGGTAAGGGCAGTAACAGTGACATGTGTTACGGTAAGGGCAGTAACATGTGTTAAGGTAAAGACAGTAACACGTGTTACGATAAAGACAGTAACACGTGTTACGGTAAGGGCAGTAACAGTGACACGTGTTACGGTAAGGGCAGTAACACGTGTTACGGTAAAGACAGTAACACGTGTTACGGTAAAGGCACTAACAGTGACGCTTGTTACGGTAAGGGCAGTAAAACGTGTTACGGTAAAGGCAGTAACACGTGTTACGGTAAATACAGTAACACGTGTTACGGTAAAGGCACTAACAGTGAGACGTGTTACGGTAAGGGCAGTAACAGTAACACGTGTTACGGTAAAGACAGTGACACGTGTTACGGTAAAGACAGTGACACGTGTTACGGTAAAGACAGTGACACATGTTACGGTAAGGGCAGTGACACGTGTTACGGTAAAGGCAGTGACACGTGTTACAATAAAGGCAGTGACACGTGTTACGGTAAAGACAGTGACACGTGTTACGGTAAAGGCAGTGACACGTGTTACGGTAAAGACAGTGACACGTGTTACGGTAAGGGCAGTGACACGTGTTACGGTAAACACAGTGACACGTGTTACGGTAAAGACAGTGACACGTGTTACGGTAAAGACAGTGACACGTGTTGCGGTAAAGGCAGTGACACGTGTTACGGTAAAGGCAGTAACAGTGACACGTGTTACGGTAAAGGTAGCAACAGTTATTAATATGTATGGTAGTAACAGTTAAGGTAGTAACAGTTATTAATATGTATGGTACCAACAGTTAAGGTAGTAACAGTTATTAATATGTATGGTACCAACAGTTAAGGTAGTACCAGTTATTAATATGTATGGTACCAACAGTTAAGGTAGTAACAGTTATTAATATGTATGGTAGTAACAGTTATGGTAGTAACAGTTATTAATATGTATGGTAGTAACAGTTAAGGTAGTAACAGTTATTAATATGTATGGTAGTAACAGTTATGGTAGTAACAGTTATTAATATGTAGGGTAGTAACAGTTATTAATATGTATGGTAGTAACAGTTAAGGTAGTAACAGTTATTAATATGTATGGTAGTAACAGTTATGGTAGTAACAGTTATTAATATGTATGGTAGTAACAGTTATTAATATGTATGGTAGTAACAGTTAAGGTAGTAACAGTTATTAATATGTATGGTAGTAACAGTTATGGTAGTAACAGTTATTCATATGTATGGTAGTAACAGTTATGGTAGTAACTAGGGATTTAACGATATACCAAATGTCGTGAGACTGACAAAATCTACCGTGATTTTTTTTTTTTTTTATTAAATTAAATTATTCTTATTAAACACATTTTTTTTTTTTAAACCTATATTTAACCAGGTGGTCCCATTGAGATCATCAATCTATTTTTCAAGGGAGACCTGTCCAACATGGCAGCAAGTAGGTTACAACATGAACATGAAACAACAGATAACACAAAAGGACATGGTGTGTACAGGGCTACATTTACACACCTAGAGACATTGACAACTACCACCAGTATATTTATATCTCGCCCTGTCAGTAAGCCTCACCTTCTTGGCAACAACTGCATTGTTTTTGAAGTGTTGGAGAGACAATGCACAGTTTGACCAACTGCTGTCACTATGGCCAAAGCATATCTCTCTGTCCCACTGAGGTGGCGTTAGACTTTTTCGCTGTCCTTCATTTTGACAGACAGGATCGTAAAATATCCGTCATAATCCATTATTACCCGTCGGGGGCGGTGATATGCCGTGTTATGCATGCCCATCGAGATATGCATGCACCTCGCGGGAGCGCGTAAAGCAAAAACTCCCAGACATTTCAATAATCTGTACGGCGAAGTACGGTTTGGAAACGATATTGTTTCCTTTTGGAGGGCATGCATAACACGGCATAACACCAGAGCCTCGCTGCGGGGAAACTTTGGCGCTGTTCCGAGTTTGTTCTAATCCGTAAAAATGACAGACTCCTTTCAGGTTTGTCCGTCATTGTTAAAAAAAATATTCGGTTAACGCGACCACTGCTGTCCCAGCAACATCAGTACCGGCAACATCAGTACCGGCAACACCAGTACCGGCAACATCAGTACCGGCAACATCAGTACCGGCAACATCAGTACCGGCAACATCAGTACCAGCAACATCAGTACCAGCAACATCAGTACCAGCAACATCGGTACCAAGCGAGAGAGTGTTTTCCACAGCAGGGGATATTGTAAACGCCCAAACATCCCAGCTTCTACCTGGAAATGTGGACATGCTCATATTCCTAAAAACCTGTCTGACGATGCTGAGTGAGTTTTACTGGTTTTTTCTTGTTCCAGTCTGTTACTGTCACTTTGTTTTTGACACTTTCAAATACTGCTATCCTACTAAAATGCTGTACAAATCAGATTCATTATTTAATAAAGAACATTTTTCCAAATAAAAGAATTTTAAATTAAAAAAAATCCAATTTTTTCCCCCTTTATTATTCAATATCGCGATAAATACCGTACCGTGGACTTGTTATCGCGATATTATCGTGCTGTGAGTATTTGGTATCGTTACATCCCTAGTAGTAACAGTTATTCATATGTATGGTAGTAACAGTTATGGTAGCAACAGTTATTCGTATGTATGGTAGTAACAGTTATTAATATGTATGGTAGTAACAGTTATGGTAGCAACAGTTATTCATATGTATGGTAGCAACAGTTATGGTAGTAACAGTTATTCGTATGTATGGTAGCAACAGTTATTCGTATGTATGGTAGCAACAGTTATTCGTATGTATGGTAGTAACAGTTATGGTAGCAACAGTTATGGTAGTAACAGTTATTCGTATGTATGGTAGCAACAGTTATTCGTATGTATGGTAGCAACAGTTATTCGTATGTATGGTAGTAACAGTTATGGTAGTAACAGTTATTAATATGTATGGTAGTAACAGTTATGGTAGCAACAGTTATTCGTATGTATGGTAGTAACAGTTATGGTAGTAACAGTTATTAATATGTATGGTAGTAACAGTTATGGTAGCAACAGTTATTCGTATGTATGGTAGTAACAGTTATTCGTATGTATGGTAGCAACAGTTATTCGTATGTATGGTAGCAACAGTTATTCGTATGTATGGTAGCAACAGTTATTCGTATGTATGGTAGCAACAGTTATGGTAGCAACAGTTATTCGTATGTATGGTAGCAACAGTTATGGTAGCAACAGTTATTCGTATGTATGGTAGCAACAGTTATTCGTATGTATGGTAGCAACAGTTATTCGTATGTATGGTAGCAACAGTTATGGTAGCAACAGTTATTCGTATGTATGGTAGCAACAGTTATTCGTATGTATGGTAGCAACAGTTATTCGTATGTATGGTAGTAACAGTTATGGTAGCAACAGTTATTCGTATGTATGGTAGCAACAGTTATTCGTATGTATGGTAGCAACAGTTATTCGTATGTATGGTAGTAACAGTTATGGTAGTAACAGTTATTCGTATGTATGGTAGTAACAGTTATGGTAGTAACAGTTATTCATATGTATGGTAGCAACAGTTATTCGTATGTATGGTAGTAACAGTTATGGTAGTAACAGTTATTCATATGTATGGTAGCAACAGTTATTCGTATGTATGGTAGTAACAGTTATTCGTATGTATGGTAGTAACAGTTATGGTAGCAACAGTTATTCGTATGTATGGTAGCAACAGTTATTCGTATGTATGGTAGTAACAGTTATTCATATGTATGGTAGTAACAGTTATGGTAGTAACAGTTATGGTAGCAACAGTTATTCGTATGTATGGTAGTAACAGTTATGGTAGCAACAGTTATTCATATGTATGGTAGTTCTCACTGTGTTGGCGGCAGGTCCTGGATCTCCAGCAGAACTCCCTTTTCCTGCAGCCGGGCGGCGCTGTAGCTCAGAGCAGGAAGCTTCTTCTTCCTCTCTGCTGCCTTCTTATTGGTCGAATTACTGCAACACATGACCAAGATTTCTAGTCAGAAGATTTCTAATCATCCTGAGAAGTCTACTGGAGTCATGTCTGTTCTGCCGTCCGCGGTGAGTATCCCCTGCAAAGGATCGGGAGTGCTAAACAAACAATCACCGGTTACCTTGTCACAGGCAATCAGCTCGACAAAATATATTTTTCTTTTGTGTTCCTGCTATGATGGTTTTTCAGGACTGCTTCTTAAAGGCCCAGATACGCCGGCCAGTCACCTGAGAAGTCGCCGACGCCGAGACCGACTGTTGCGTCGCCGGACTCTCCTGCGTATTTGCCGACTTCGCGCACTGGAACACACCGCAAATCCGAGCCGAGCACGTATGAACTGCGCATGCGTGAGTGGCAATAACTCTCCTTACCAGCAGGCGGCGGTAGTGTGTATTCACCATTCAAAAGAGGCAACAACGGAAAGACAGAGAAGAAGAACAGACTGTGATATAAACAAACAACAAATAGCGTTTCTCTTTCCATGTTCACTCTCGTATTGAAAACATGAACGAGCAGGAGCTCTATGAACCCGTGAGGTGAAATAGCCGTCCGTGTGTGTTCCATCTTCCATTTGAAATCATTTGTTTACCTCCCTCACTTCCTTTAACGCTTCTCATGCACTGATTCGCCAGCTGAACAGCCAATCAGTGTTATCCCTTTGTCCGACTTCCGATGGTGTTCCCGACGCCGATTCAACAAAGGCGTCAGGTCGGCCCGACGGTGCCGCGCACACCACTCTGAAAAGGGCGTGTCCGCGCTCATGTTCGGCCTGACTCCTATTTACTGCCGATTTCGGGCCGGTGTATCTGGGCCTTTAGCTCTAATCACACTCACAGGCTTTTCCGGTGTTTCTAAAGTAGATGAGAATGTGTGTGTGTCGCTGAAGAGGAAAAGATGTCTGGTTTTCTTGTTGTTATTGCTGTCAGGAAATGTCCAACCTAACCCTGGTCCGCCCAGTAGCAGTAGCAGTCAGATCTCTACTCCTGCTGATTTTAAAGCTAGGTCTGGGCTGGGTCTCATCCACTTGAATGTACGCAGTCTGTTAGGTAAACTAGACGTCATTGTTTTATCAGAAACATGGCTAAATGAATCTATGTTGGCCTCTGACATCTCCTCAGACTGTTATAACGTGTATAGTACCTACCGGCCTAATGAAGGTGGTGGCGTTGCCATTTATGTTAAGAATAAGTTCAGTGTAACCACTGTAGTTTCCAAATCAATCAGTAAACAACTACAATGTGTAGCCTTAAATATAGAAGTGGCAAAGGGTCAACAGGTCATGGTGGTGGGCTGCTACAGACCCCCCTCAGCTGGCAAGGACTCCTTGTCTTCACTAGCAAATCTTTTATCACAGCTAGACTCAAGGAAACAGTGCTACTTGGAGATTTGAACTGGGACTGGTTAACTTCTGTGTCAGAGGATTTTAAGAAACCTTTGTGTCTCTCTGAATGTTACTCAGATTGTTGACAGTCCTGCTCGCCCTAACACTAAGTCCCTAATAAATCCTCCCTAATTGATCTCATTCTAACGAACGCTCCCTATAAATACTCATCTGTGGGAGTATTAGTGAATGATCTGAGTGATCACTGCTGTAGACACATTAGGGACACTAAGGTCCAAAAGGTTAAACCTCGTATTATCATTAAGAGAGACACAAAACATTTTGTGGAGCAGGGTTCTGTTCATGACCTGTTTGGGTTTGATTGGGAAAATGGATCTGTGTGCAGATGTAGAAACTGCATGGTCTTATTGTTATCTTGGTTTTATGGAGATCATTGATAGACATGCACCCCTGCGTACATTTAGAGTGAAGGGACGAGACAATCCTTGGTTTTCTGCTGAACTGTCCAGTCTCCTTCATGAGAGAAACAAGGCCTGGGCAAAGGCTAGGAAATCAGGCTCAGAGGTAGAATGGCTGCGTTTCAGGCAGCTAAGGAATAACTTCACTTCACATCAAAAGAGCTAAATCAAAGTACTATCAGTCAGTTTCCACAAAGAACCTGAATAATCCTGGGAAATGTTGGAAAGCCATAAAATCGATTTCCACCGGTGAGATCCGTAATGAGCTACCTCCGTGCCTCACCACAGCCTCTGGCTCTATATCGGACAGGGCCACCATGTTACATTGCTTTAATGAGCATGTTGTGTCCTGTGGCTCTCTGTTTGATTCTGTTTCTAACTCTGCTTCTATGAACACCACAGTCTGTGACTCTGAACAATGTGGTCTGGAAGACCCTTTCAGTTTTACTCCTTTTACTGTTGATGTTGTTCGTGAAGCTTTAACCAAGTTAGATCCTAAGAAACCAGCTGGCCCGGACAACGTAGAACCTTTCTTTTTAAAGATAGCTGCAGATTTTATTGCTCCACCTCTGACTACTCTTTTTAACCTCTCCCTCAGCACAAACACAATTCCTAAAGTATGGAAGTCAGCTTATGTCTTGCCTTTGCTAAAAGGAGGGGAGGCAACTATTTTAAATAACTAGAGGCCAATCTCTAAATGATCAGTTCTGGCTAAGGTTCTTGAATGCCTAGTGAGTGAACAGGTAAAGGAGTTTTTATGTAAAAATGACATCCTGTCTAAACATCAGTCAGGCTTCAGAAAGCAACACAGCACCATCACTGCCACAATGAAAGAGATGAATGACGTTACGAGTATCTTAGATAATAAGCAGAGTTGTGCAGCTCTATTTATTGACCTGTCCAAAGCGTTTGATACCGTTGATCATCGCATCTTAAAGCAGAGGCTACTCAGTATTGTTATATCCAGCCATGCAGTGGGTGGTTTGTGAACTACCTCTCTGAAAGGTCCCAATGTGTTCACTTTGATGGGCTGTCTTCTGAGTGGTTAAACATTACTAATGGTGTTCCTCAAGGCTCTGTTTTAGGTCCACTTTTATTCTCCATATACATCAACAGTTTAGGTGAAAATGTGGATGAAGCTACTTTACATTTGTATGCGGATGATACCGTGATGTACTGTGCAGGTTCCTCCATTCAGGAGGCTGGTGTTAAATTACAGGCTGTTTTTAACATTATTCAGACTCAGCTCTCTGAACTAAAGCTTCTTTTAAATGTTGATCAAACCAAGGTAATGCTCTTTTCTAAAGCTAAAAAGACACCAGAGCCTGTTTTAGATATTGTTACTATGGGACAAGTACTCAAAGTGGTTACCTGTTATAAATACCTTGGTATCTGGCTTGATGATTGTCTCTCTTTTAAACTTCAGGTCATTAATCTGCTAAAAAGCTGAGGGTTAGGCTAGGTTTCTTCTTCAGGAACAAGTCCTGTTTCTCGCTTGAGGCCAGGAAAAGGCTCTGTGACCTTTTGACCTGTGCCGGGCTATGGTGATCTGATCTATATGAATGCACCTGCCCATTGCCTGGTCAAGTTAGATGCTGCGTATCACAGTGCACTGAGATGTGTCACTAACTGTAAAGCACTTACTCATCACTGTACCCTGTATGCCAGGGCAGGTCTGCCTTCACTAACTGTATGGAGGCTCAGTCACTGGTACATGTTCATCTATAAAGCCATGTTGGGTAAACTACCTTTTTATATCTGCTCTCTGATCTCTCCACGAATTGAAAGTACGTATTGCCTGAGATCTCATGATGTTGTTTTATTAAATGTGCCAAGTGCTAGGACTGTCTTAGGGAAGAAAGCTTTTAGTTGTGCAGCTCCACTAACTTGGAACAGTCTGCAAACATGTTTCAAACTGAGCACTTTGGTTCCCCTGCACCTTTTAGAAACTGGGCTGGGTGACATGCTGTGTGATGCTCATGGTACCTGTCACTGTGAAACTGGGCTAGGTGACATGCTGTGTGATGCTCATGGTACCTGTCACTGTGAAACTGGGCTAGGTGACCTGCTGTGTGATGCTCATGGTACCTGTCACTGTGAAACTGGGCTAGGTGACATGCTGTGTGATGCTCATGGTACCTGTCACTGTGAAACTGGGCTGGGTGACATGCTGTGTGATGCTCATGGTACCTGTCACTGTGAAACTGGGCTGGGTCACATGCTGTGTGATGCTCATGGTACCTGTCACTGTGAAACTGGGCTGGGTCACATGGTGTGTGATGCTCATGGTACCTGTCACTGTGAAACTGGGCTAGGTCACATGCTGTGTGATGCTCATGGTACCTGTCACTGTGAAACTGGGCTAGGTCACATGCTGTGTGATGCTCATGGTACCTGTCACTGTGAAACTGGACTGGGTGACATGCTGTGTGATGCTCATGGTACCTGTTACTGTGAAACTGGGCTGGGTGACATGCTGTGTGATGCTCATGGTACCTGTCACTGTGAAACTGGGCTGGGTCACATGCTGTGTGATGCTCATGGTACCTGTCACTGTGACACTGGGCTGGGTCACATGCTGTGTGATGCTCATGGTACCTGTCACTGTGAAACTGGGCTGGGTGACATGCTGTGTGATGCTCATGGTACCTGTCACTGTGAAACTGGGCTGGGTCACATGCTGTGTGATGCTCATGGTACCTGTCACTCTGAAACTGGGCTGGGTGACATGCTGTGTGATGCTCATGGTACCTGTCACTGTGAAACTGGGCTGGGTGACATGCTGTGTGATGCTCATGGTACCTGTCACTGTGAAACTGGGCTGGGTCACATGCTGTGTGATGCTCATGGTACCTGTCACTCTGAAACTGGGCTGGGTCACATGCTGTGTGATGCTCATGGTACCTGTCACTCTGAAACTGGGCTAGGTGACATGCTGTGTGATGCTCATGGTACCTGTCACTGTGAAACTGGGCTGGGTGACATGCTGTGTGATGCTCATGGTACCTGTCACTGTGAAACTGGGCTGGGTGACATGCTGTGTGATGCTCATGGTACCTGTCACTGTGAAACTGGGCTAGGTCACATGCTGTGTGATGCTCATGGTACCTGTCACTGTGAAACTGGGCTGGGTCACATGCTGTGTGATGCTCATGGTACCTGTCACTGTGAAACTGGGCTGGGTGACATGCTGTGTGATGCTCATGGTACCTGTCACTGTGAAACTGGGCTGGGTGACATGCTGTGTGATGCTCATGGTACCTGTCACTGTGAAACTGGGCTGGGTGACATGCTGTGTGATGCTCATGGTACCTGTCACTGTGAAACTGGGCTAGGTCACATGCTGTGTGATGCTCATGGTACCTGTCACTGTGAAACTGGGCTGGGTGACATGCTGTGTGATGCTCATGGTACCTGTCACTGTGAAACTGGGCTAGGTGACATGCTGTGTGATGCTCATGGTACCTGTCACTGTGAAACTGGGCTGGGTCACATGCTGTGTGATGCTCATGGTACCTGTCACTGTGACACTGGACTGGGTCACATGCTGTGTGATGCTCATGGTACCTGTCACTGTGAAACTGGGCTGGGTGACATGCTGTGTGATGCTCATGGTACCTGTCACTGTGACACTGGACTGGGTCACATGCTGTGTGATGCTCATGGTACCTGTCACTGTGAAACTGGGCTGGGTGACATGCTGTGTGATGCTCATGGTACCTGTCACTGTGAAACTGGGCTGGGTGACATGCTGTGTGATGCTCATGGTACCTGTCACTGTGAAACTGGGCTGGGTCACATGCTGTGTGATGCTCATGGTACCTGTCACTGTGAAACTGGGCTGGGTCACATGCTGTGTGATGCTCATGGTACCTGTCACTGTGAAACTGGGCTGGGTCACATGCTGTGTGATGCTCATGGTACCTGTCACTGTGAAACTGGGCTGGGTGACATGCTGTGTGATGCTCATGGTACCTGTCACTGTGAAACTGGGCTGGGTGACATGCTGTGTGATGCTCATGGTACCTGTCACTGTGAAACTGGGCTGGGTGACATGCTGTGTGATGCTCATGGTACCTGTCACTGTGAAACTGGGCTGGGTCACATGCTGTGTGATGCTCATGGTACCTGTCACTGTGAAACTGGGCTGGGTCACATGCTGTGTGATGCTCATGGTACCTGTCACTGTGAAACTGGGCTGGGTGACATGCTGTGTGATGCTCATGGTACCTGTCACTGTGAAACTGGGCTGGGTGACCTGCTGTGTGATGCTCATGGTACCTGTCACTGTGAATAGAGTTTGTAAACTGTACCCTGTACTTTATGCTGTATGTCATCCTTATGGTTGTTCTGTTGTTTGTATGTTACATGTGTAACTAATGTCCTGCAGGTCACCGTGAGAAAGAGATCTTTTGATCTCAAGGGGCTTTCACCTAGTTAAATAAAGGCTACAAACAAACAAACAAACAGGTGACCAACACGTGACCAACACGTGACCAACACGTGACCAACTAGTGACCAACTAGTGACCAACACGTGACCAACTAGTGACCAACACGTGACCAACACGTGACCAACACGTGACCAACTAGTGACCAACACGTGACCAACTAGTGACCAACACGTGACCAACTAATGACCAACACGTGACCAACTAGTGACCAACACGTGACCAACACGTGACCAACACATGACCAACACATGACCAACTAGTGACCAACACGTGACCAACTAGTGACCAACACGTGACCAACTAGTGACCAACACGTGACCAACTAGTGACCAACACATGACCAACAAGTGACCAACAAGTGACCAACACGTGACCAACTAGTGACCAACACATGACCAACAAGTGACCAACACATGACCAACACGTGACCAACTAATGACCAACACGTGACCAACACGTGACCAACACATGACCAACACATGACCAACTAGTGACCAACACGTGACCAACTAGTGACCAACACGTGACCAACTAGTGACCAACACGTGACCAACTAGTGACCAACACATGACCAACAAGTGACCAACAAGTGACCAACACGTGACCAACACGTGACCAACTAGTGACCAACACGTGACCAACACGTGACCAACACGTGACCAACTAGTGACCAACACGTGACCAACTAGTGACCAACACATGACCAACACGTGACCAACAAGTGACCAACACGTGACCAACTAGTGACCAACACGTGACCAACTAGTGACCAACACGTGACCAACACGTGACCAACTAGTGACCAACACATGACCAACAAGTGACCAACACATGACCAACACATGACCAACTAGTGACCAACACGTGACCAACACGTGACCAACTAGTGACCAACACATGACCAACAAGTGACCAACACGTGACCAACTAGTGACCAACACGTGACCAACTAGTGACCAACACATGACCAACAAGTGACCAACACGTGACCAACTAGTGACCAACACGTGACCAACTAGTGACCAACACATGACCAACAAGTGACCAACACATGACCAACACGTGACCAACTAGTGACCAACACGTGACCAACTAGTGACCAACACATGACCAACAAGTGACCAACACGTGACCAACTAGTGACCAACACGTGACCAACTAGTGACCAACACATGACCAACAAGTGACCAACACGGGACCAACTAGTGACCAACACATGACCAACACATGACCAACTAGTGACCAACACATGACCAACAAGTGACCAACACGTGACCAACTAGTGACCAACACATGACCAACAAGTGACCAACTAGTGACCAACACATGACCAACTAGTGACCAACACATGACCAACACATGACCAACTAGTGACCAACACATGACCAACTAGTGACCAACACATGACCAACACATGACCAACTAGTGACCAACACATGACCAACTAGTGACCAACACATGACCAACACATGACCAACTAGTGACCAACACATGACCAACTAGTGACCAACACATGACCAACTAGTGACCAACTAGTGACCAACACATGACCAACTAGTGACCAACTAGTGACCAACACGTGACTAACTCAAAAATAAAAAACCCTAACCCGTTTTTTGAGTTGAGTAAATCCCATTTTGACCAAGATAAAGAAAAATGCCTCTTATTTCAATTTTAAAACGATAAGGAAATATCCACTCGTTTTATGTTTTTGAATTTCCTTTTGTGAAAAGTAAATCCAAAGACCAAAACATTCACTGACCGTTAACCTACCTGTGAATAACCCTGATTCTGATCTTAGCATCGTTAGCAAAGCTGCTGCTAGCATAGCGGTGGCTAGCTATTCGTCCCACAGAGGGGACAGCAGAAAGAGCCACAGACAGCTTAGTGTTAACTAAGAAGCATGCATACACAACATATTAGAGATAAACAAATAAAACAATGACACCATTTACAAAATACACATCCTGTAACAGTTCTGATGATTTAGCAGCAGGTATATATTGATCAGTTATTGACGGCATATATATATATTGATCAGTTATTGACGGCACATACTTGGTATTTAAAGGTTAAACAGAACTCCCATTAAACTGCTGAGCTCAGAGTGCATTAGCTGTGTGTCCTTTGATAATAACGATGATGAAGAAGATGATGCTGACCTGTCGGCGGTCAGGTGGTCCAGACAGGAAGTGATGTAATGCCTGTAGTAGTCCACCTGCTCACAGTGATGGCTGCTTTTCAGCTGCAGGCTGCTCAGAGTCTGACGGAGTTTCTGCAGCTCGCCGCCGCGTCGCTGACGATGCAGACGCTGCTGACGGACGTCCTGCAGGGGTTATACACATATATACACATATATATATATATATATATATATATATATACACACACACTATACACAGACACACTATACACACTATACACTATACACAGACACACTATCTACAGATACACTATACACAGATACACTATACACAGATACACTATACACAGATACACTATACACAGACACACTATCTACAGATACACTATACACAGATACACTATACACAGATACACTATACACAGATACACTATACACAGATACACTATCTACAGATACACTATACACACTATACACTATACACAGATACACTATACACACTATCTACAGATACACTATACACACTATACACAGATACACTATACACTATACACTATACAGACTAAAGTATTATACATTAAACTACAGCAGCTTTTATCCTAGTCTGACTGTATTATGAAGTTGGCCCTCTTACAAATGTCGTTTTTTTCAGAATGTTGATGTTGGACGAGAGGCTCTGGTTCAGGGGTGCCCAACCAGTCGACGGCGCTCGACTGGTTGGGCAGAAGTAAAAAAGCCCAAAGTATATAATGTTCACTCCGAGTGGGAGGATGATTATGTTGTTGTTTATTCCAACTCAAAGTCCATCTGTCTCATCTGCAATGCGAGCGTGGCTTTACCCAAGAAGGGTCATTTAGAGCGACATTTTCAAAACGGTGCACAAACGCTACGAGACGGAATGTCCTCCTAATTCTGCCCCACGCTCTTCTGTTCGTTGCGTGCATACTGTATGTAACACAGTTAAACATGTGAATACATAATTATACGTTTGTGAATGTTTCATTCATAATAAGTTGTACATTTTAAGAGATGGTTTTAAGAGATATTTTAAGTTTTGTTTCCCGTTGCACGTCTTTTTTTTACTTCCGGTATGTATTTTCCACCCTCCGTGGACTGGCCATCTGGAGAATCTGGAGAATCACAGAACAGCCGGTCGTCAAGGGCCGGTCGTCAAGGGCCGGTCGTCAAGGGCCGGCTTGATTCGCTGACGGCCGTCACCGCCCTTCATTTTTTATGTTTTAAAAGGCATCATTGAAGTTGCACCGACAGAGGTCCGCCGTTTCCCCGCAGCGAGGCTCCCCCCCAGTTGACAGTTCACTAGCATCCCAGCCCCCCCCCCCCCCCCCGTCTTTTTTACTACTGCACATATTTTATTCCATTTTATTTCAAAGCTATATTTTACTATATATTTTTAATGTGATTATAGTTTTCTTAAAATAGTTCTCTATCTGTGTTTTTAATGTTTGTTTTACTTTTAGGTTTATCACCCTACCTGGTGATAAACCTGATTCTGATAGTGTGTGTGTGTGTGTGTGTGTGGTCACCTTGGCGATGATCTGCAGCATGTGGTCCTCGCCCCCCCCCC
>NC_136905.1:374670-422170 GCF_949606895.1 Notothenia rossii
TACCTGAGCAGCTAAAGCTGACATGCTAAGCTACCTGAGCAGCTAAAGCTAACATGCTAAGCTACATGAGCAGCTAAAGCTGACATGCTAAGCTACCTGAGCAGCTAAAGCTAACATGCTAAGCTACCTGAGCAGCTAAAGCTGACATGCTAAGCTACCTGAGCAGCTAAAGCTGACATGCTAAACTACCTGAGCAGCTAAAGCTAACATGCTAAGCTACCTGAGCAGCTAAAGCTAACATGCTAAGCTACCTGAGCAGCTAAAGCTGACATGCTAAGCTACCTGAGCAGCTAAAGCTAACATGCTAAGCTACCTGAGCAGCTAAAGCTGACATGCTAAACTACCTGAGCAGCTAAAGCTAACATGCTAAGCTACCTGAGCAGCTAAAGCTGACATGCTAAGCTACCTGAGCAGCTAAAGCTGACATGCTAAGCTACCTGAGCAGCTAAAGCTAACATGCTAAGCTACCTGAGCAGCTAAAGCTAACATGCTAAGCTACCTGAGCAGCTAAAGCTAACATGCTAAGCTACCTGAGCAGCTAAATCTAACATGCTAAGCTACCTGAGCAGCTAAAGCTAACATGCTAAGCTACCTGAGCAGCTAAAGCTGACATGCTAAGCTACCTGAGCAGCTAAAGCTGACATGCTAAGCTACCTGAGCAGCTAAAGCTAACATGCTAAGCTACCTGAGCAGCTAAATCTAACATGCTAAGCTACCTGAGCAGCTAAAGCTAACATGCTAAGCTACCTGAGCAGCTAAAGCTAACATGCTAAGCTACCTGAGCAGCTAAAGCTGACATGCTAAGCTACCTGAGCAGCTAAAGCTGACATGCTAAGCTACCTGAGCAGCTAAAGCTAACATGCTAAGCTACCTGAGCAGCTAAAGCTGACATGCTAAGCTACCTGAGCAGCTAAAGCTGACATGCTAAGCTACCTGAGCAGCTAAAGCTGACATGCTAAGCTACCTGAGCAGCTAAAGCTAACATGCTAAGCTACCTGGGCAGCTAAAGCTAACATGCTAAGCTACCTGAGCAGCTAAATCTAACATGCTAAGCTACCTGAGCAGCTAAAGCTGACATGCTAAGCTACCTGAGCAGCTAAAGCTAACATGCTAAGCTACCTGAGCAGCTAAAGCTGACATGCTAAGCTACCTGAGCAGCTAAAGCTAACATGCTAAGCTACCTGAGCAGCTAAAGCTGACATGCTAAGCTACCTTAGAAGCTAAAGCTAACATGCTAAGCTACCTGAGCAGCTAAAGCTAACATGCTAAGCTACCTGAGCAGCTAAAGCTGACATGCTAAGCTACCTGAGCAGCTAAAGCTGACATGCTAAGCTACCTGAGCAGCTAAAGCTAACATGCTAAGCTACCTGAGCAGCTAAAGCTGACATGCTAAGCTACCTGAGCAGCTAAAGCTAACATGCTAAGCTACCTGAGCAGCTAAAGCTAACATGCTAAGCTACCTGAGCAGCTAAAGCTGACATGCTAAGCTACCTGAGCAGCTAAAGCTAACATGCTAAGCTACCTGAGCAGCTAAAGCTAACATGCTAAGCTACCTGAGCAGCTAAAGCTAACATGCTAAGCTACCTGAGCAGCTAAAGCTAACATGCTAAGCTACCTGAGCAGCTAAAGCTAACATGCTAAGCTACCTGAGCAGCTAAAGCTAACATGCTAAGCTACCTGAGCAGCTAAAGCTAACATGCTAAGCTACCTGAGCAGCTAAAGCTGACATGCTAAGCTACCTGAGCAGCTAAAGCTGACATGCTAAGCTACCTGAGCAGCTAAAGCTAACATGCTAAGCTACCTGAGCAGCTAAAGCTAACATGCTAAGCTACCTGAGCAGCTAAAGCTGACATGCTAAGCTACCTGAGCAGCTAAAGCTAACATGCTAAGCTACCTGAGCAGCTAAAGCTAACATGCTAAGCTACCTGAGCAGCTAAAGCTAACATGCTAAGCTACCTGAGCAGCTAAAGCTAACATGCTAAGCTACCTGAGCAGCTAAAGCTAACATGCTAAGCTACCTGAGCAGCTAAAGCTGACATGCTAAGCTACCTGAGCAGCTAAAGCTGACATGCTAAGCTACCTGAGCAGCTAAAGCTAACATGCTAAGCTACCTGAGCAGCTAAAGCTAACATGCTAAGCTACCTGAGCAGCTAAAGCTAAGATGCTAAGCTACCTGAGCAGCTAAAGCTGACATGCTAAGCTACCTGAGCAGCTAAAGCTAACATGCTAAGCTACCTGAGCAGCTAAAGCTAAGATGCTAAGCTACCTGAGCAGCTAAAGCTGACATGCTAACCTACCTGAGCAGCTAAAGCTGACATGCTAAGCTACCTGAGCAGCTAAAGCTGACATGCTAAACTACCTGAGCAGCTAAAGCTAACATGCTAAGCTACCTGAGCAGCTAAAGCTGACATGCTAAGCTACCTGAGCAGCTAAATCTAACATGCTAAGCTACCTGAGCAGCTAAAGCTGACATGCTAACCTACCTGAGCAGCTAAAGCTGACATGCTAAGCTACCTGAGCAGCTAAAGCTAACATGCTAAGCTACCTGAGCAGCTAAAGCTAACATGCTAAGCTACCTGAGCAGCTAAAGCTAACATGCTAAGCTACCTGAGCAGCTAAAGCTGACATGCTAAGCTACCTGAGCAGCTAAAGCTAACATGCTAAGCTACCTGAGCAGCTAAAGGTAACATGCTAAGCTACCTGAGCAGCTAAAGCTAACATGCTAAGCTACCTGAGCAGCTAAAGCTAACATGCTAAGCTACCTGAGCAGCTAAAGCTGACATGCTAACCTACCTGAGCAGCTAAAGCTGACATGCTAAGCTACCTGAGCAGCTAAAGCTGACATGCTAAACTACCTGAGCAGCTAAAGCTAACATGCTAAGCTACCTGAGCAGCTAAAGCTGACATGCTAAGCTACCTGAGCAGCTAAAGCTAACATGCTAAGCTACATGAGCAGCTAAAGCTGACATGCTAAGCTACCTGAGCAGCTAAAGCTAACATGCTAAGCTACCTGAGCAGCTAAAGCTGACATGCTAAGCTACCTGAGCAGCTAAAGCTGACATGCTAAACTACCTGAGCAGCTAAAGCTAACATGCTAAGCTACCTGAGCAGCTAAAGCTAACATGCTAAGCTACCTGAGCAGCTAAAGCTGACATGCTAAGCTACCTGAGCAGCTAAAGCTAACATGCTAAGCTACCTGAGCAGCTAAAGCTGACATGCTAAACTACCTGAGCAGCTAAAGCTAACATGCTAAGCTACCTGAGCAGCTAAAGCTGACATGCTAAGCTACCTGAGCAGCTAAAGCTGACATGCTAAGCTACCTGAGCAGCTAAAGCTAACATGCTAAGCTACCTGAGCAGCTAAAGCTAACATGCTAAGCTACCTGAGCAGCTAAAGCTAACATGCTAAGCTACCTGAGCAGCTAAATCTAACATGCTAAGCTACCTGAGCAGCTAAAGCTAACATGCTAAGCTACCTGAGCAGCTAAAGCTGACATGCTAAGCTACCTGAGCAGCTAAAGCTGACATGCTAAGCTACCTGAGCAGCTAAAGCTGACATGCTAAGCTACCTGAGCAGCTAAAGCTAACATGCTAAGCTACCTGAGCAGCTAAATCTAACATGCTAAGCTACCTGAGCAGCTAAAGCTAACATGCTAAGCTACCTGAGCAGCTAAAGCTAACATGCTAAGCTACCTGAGCAGCTAAAGCTGACATGCTAAGCTACCTGAGCAGCTAAAGCTGACATGCTAAGCTACCTGAGCAGCTAAAGCTAACATGCTAAGCTACCTGAGCAGCTAAAGCTGACATGCTAAGCTACCTGAGCAGCTAAAGCTGACATGCTAAGCTACCTGAGCAGCTAAAGCTGACATGCTAAGCTACCTGAGCAGCTAAAGCTAACATGCTAAGCTACCTGGGCAGCTAAAGCTAACATGCTAAGCTACCTGAGCAGCTAAATCTAACATGCTAAGCTACCTGAGCAGCTAAAGCTGACATGCTAAGCTACCTGAGCAGCTAAAGCTAACATGCTAAGCTACCTGAGCAGCTAAAGCTGACATGCTAAGCTACCTGAGCAGCTAAAGCTAACATGCTAAGCTACCTGAGCAGCTAAAGCTGACATGCTAAGCTACCTTAGAAGCTAAAGCTAACATGCTAAGCTACCTGAGCAGCTAAAGCTAACATGCTAAGCTACCTGAGCAGCTAAAGCTGACATGCTAAGCTACCTGAGCAGCTAAAGCTGACATGCTAAGCTACCTGAGCAGCTAAAGCTAACATGCTAAGCTACCTGAGCAGCTAAAGCTGACATGCTAAGCTACCTGAGCAGCTAAAGCTAACATGCTAAGCTACCTGAGCAGCTAAAGCTAACATGCTAAGCTACCTGAGCAGCTAAAGCTGACATGCTAAGCTACCTGAGCAGCTAAAGCTAACATGCTAAGCTACCTGAGCAGCTAAAGCTGACATGCTAAGCTACCTGAGCAGCTAAAGCTGACATGCTAAGCTACCTGAGCAGCTAAAGCTAACATGCTAAGCTACCTGAGCAGCTAAAGCTAACATGCTAAGCTACCTGAGCAGCTAAAGCTAACATGCTAAGCTACCTGAGCAGCTAAAGCTAACATGCTAAGCTACCTGAGCAGCAGGCCTCTGGTGTCTGGTTGGTCGTTGGACTCATTGAAGATGTCGAACTTGTTGGTGAGCGTCAGAGAAACTTCAGAGTCAGCTGACGCATCGCCTGAGGAACACATTGATTGTTATTCATCACATGATGTTACACACGATGCAGTGTTCGTGGGGTTAGTAGCAGTATTACAAAGTAGTATATGTAGTATTAGCTGTAGCATTTATTGCAGTATTGTTAGTATTAGTGTAGTACCGCTGAGCTCCTGTAGGCCTGGCACTGATCCCAGGTCCTTCAGCAGCTGCCTGAGGGGGTCAGAGGGGTCGGGACACAAAACCTCCTGGTGCTCCAACAACAGCTGCAACACACACACAACATCTGTGCTTTTATTGTGAAAGGGAAGCAGGAAGTGATGCAATGTCTCAGAGTCAGTGGCCGTGTCTCAATACTCTAATTTCCCCTCCTCGACTCCTCGGTCCTCCGGTAGTGACCTGTGTGGTGTAGGTGTGTGTGGTACAGTGTGTAGGTGTGTGTGTGGTACAGTGTGTAGGTGTGTGTGGTACAGTGTGTAGGTGTGTGTGTGTGGTACAGTGTGTAGGTGTGTGTGGTACAGTGTGTAGGTGTGTGTGGTACAGTGTGTAGGTGTGTGTGTGGTACAGTGTGTCGGTGTGTGTGGTACAGTGTGTAGGTGTGTGGGTGGTACAGTGTGTAGGTGTGTGTGTGGTACAGTGTGTAGGTGTGTGTGGTACAGTGTGTAGGTGTGTGTGTGGTACAGTGTGTAGGTGTGTGTGGTACAGTGTGTAGGTGTGTGTGGTACAGTGTGTCGGTGTGTGTGGTACAGTGTGTAGGTGTGTGTGTGGTACAGTGTGTAGGTGTGTGTGGTACAGTGTGTCGGTGTGTGTGGTACAGTGTGTAGGTGTGTGTGTGGTACAGTGTGTAGGTGTGTGTGGTACAGTGTGTAGGTGTGTGTGTGGTACAGTGTGTAGGTGTGTGTGTGGTACAGTGTGTAGGTGTGTGTGTGGTACAGTGTGTAGGTGTGTGTGTGGTACAGTGTGTAGGTGTGTGTGGTACAGTGTGTAGGTGTGTGTGTGGTACAGTTTGTAGGTGTGTGTGTGGTACAGTGTGTAGGTGTGTGTGTGGTACAGTGTGTAGGTGTGTGTGTGGTACAGTGTGTAGGTGTGTGTGTGGTACAGTGTGTAGGTGTGTGTGTGGTACAGTGTGTAGGTGTGTGTGTGGTACAGTGTGTAGGTGTGTGTGTGGTACAGTGTGTAGGTGTGTGTGGTACAGTGTGTAGGTGTGTGTGTGGTACAGTGTGTAGGTGTGTGTGTGTGGTACAGTGTGTAGGTGTGTGTGTGGTACAGTGTGTAGGTGTGTGTGGTACAGTGTGTAGGTGTGTGTGTGGTACAGTGTGTAGGTGTGTGTGTGGTACAGTGTGTAGGTGTGTGTGTGGTACAGTGTGTAGGTGTGTGTGTGGTACAGTGTGTAGGTGTGTGTGTGGTACAGTGTGTAGGTGTGTGTGGTACAGTGTGTAGGTGTGTGTGTGGTACAGTGTGTAGATGTGTGTGGTACAGTGTGTAGATGTGTGTGTGGTACAGTGTGTATGTGTGTGTGGTACAGTGTGTATGTGTGTGTGGTACAGTGTGTAGATGTGTGTGTGGTACAGTGTGTAGGTGTGTGTGTGGTACAGTGTGTAGGTGTGTGTGTGTGGTACAGTGTGTAGGTGTGTGTGTGGTCCAGTGTGTAGGTGTGTGTGTGGTACAGTGTGTAGGTGTGTGTGTGGTACAGTGTGTATGTGTGTGTGGTACAGTGTGTATGTGTGTGTGGTACAGTGTGTAGATGTGTGTGTGGTACAGTGTGTAGGTGTGTGTGTGGTACAGTGTGTAGGTGTGTGTGTGTGGTACAGTGTGTAGGTGTGTGTGTGGTACAGTGTGTAGGTGTGTGTGTGGTCCAGTGTGTAGGTGTGTGTGTGGTACAGTGTGTAGGTGTGTGTGGTACAGTGTGTAGATGCAGCAGACAGACAGGTCTCAGTTGGTTTGGTGTCCTCTGCTTACTTTTAATACTTATAAAACCTATGGCCGTCATTTATTTTCCATAGTGTTACGTTATTATGAGAGTGCTCTGTTTGATTCTGAAATTGCATGTATATATATGTGTGTGTGTGTGTGTGTGTGTGTGTGTGTGTGTGTGTGTGTGTGTGTGTGTGTGTGTGTGTGTGTGTGTGTGTGTGTGTGTGTGTGTGTGTGTGTGTGTGTGTGTGTGTGTGTGTGTGTGTGTGTGTGTGTGTGTGTGTGTACCTGGTGTGTGTGTGTGTGTGTGTGTGTGTACCTGGTGTGTGTTGCGCAGCTCACTGACGGAGATGTAAACAACGGGTTTGTTGACGATGAGTAGCTCAGAGAACTCATCCATGTTGAACCTGTCCTCGGGTTCAGGGACGTCACACACACCATGCAGAAACTTCCTGTAACACACACACACACACACACACACACACACACACACACACACACACACACACACACACACACACACACACACACACACACACACACACACACACACACACACACACACACACACACACACACACACACACACACACACACACACACACACACACACACACACACACACACACACACACACACACACACACACACACACACACACACTTTTATTCAGTTTTTAAGAAATCTTGTAACTGGTGAACATTGAGCCTCTCTCTCAGTGTGACGGCCCCCCACCTGAACGTGAGGACACTAAAGACCTCTCTCAGTGTGACGGCCCCCCACCTGAACGTGAGGACACTAAAGATCTCTCTCAGTGTGACGGCCCCCCACCTGAACGTGAGGAGACTAAAGACCTCTCTCAGTGTGACGGCCCCCCACCTGAACGTGAGGACACTAAAGACCTCTCTCAGTGTGACGGCCCCCCACCTGAACGTGAGGACACTAAAGATCTCTTTCAGTGTGACGGCCCCCCACCTGAACGTGAGGACACTAAAGATCTCTCTCAGTGTGACGGCCCCCCACCTGAACGTGAGGACACTAAAGACCTCTCTCAGTGTGACGGCCCCCCACCTGAACGTGAGGACACTAAAGACCTCTCTCAGTGTGACGGCCCCCCACCTGAACGTGAGGACACTAAAGACCTCTCTCAGTGTGACGGCCCCCCACCTGAACGTGAGGAGACTAAAGACCTCTCTCAGTGTGACGGCCCCCCACCTGAACGTGAGGACACTAAAGATCTCTCTCAGTGTGACGGCCCCCCACCTGAACGTGAGGACACTAAAGACCTCTCTCAGTGTGACGGCCCCCCACCTGAACGTGAGGACACTAAAGACCTCTCTCTCAGTGTGGCGGCCCCCCACCTGAACGTGAGGACACTAAAGACCTCTCTCAGTGTGACGGCCCCCCACCTGAACGTGAGGACACTAAAGACCTCTCTCAGTGTGACGGCCCCCCACCTGAACGTGAGGACACTAAAGACCTCTCTCAGTGTGACGGCCCCCCACCTGAACGTGAGGACACTAAAGACCTCTCTCAGTGATACGGCCCCCCACCTGAACGTGAGGACACTAAAGATCTCTCTCAGTGTGACGGCCCCCCACCTGAACGTGAGGAGACTAAAGACCTCTCTCAGTGTGACGGCCCCCCACCTGAACGTGAGGACACTAAAGACCTCTCTCAGTGTGACGGCCCCCCACCTGAACGTGAGGACACTAAAGATCTCTCTCAGTGTGACGGCCCCCCACCTGAACGTGAGGACACTAAAGATCTCTTTCAGTGTGACGGCCCCCCACCTGAACGTGAGAACACTAAAGATCTCTCTCAGTGTGACGGCCCCCCACCTGAACGTGAGGACACTAAAGACCTCTCTCAGTGTGACGGCCCCCCACCTGAACGTGAGGACACTAAAGACCTCTCTCAGTGTGACGGCCCCCCACCTGAACGTGAGGACACTAAAGATCTCTCTCAGTGTGACGGCCCCCCACCTGAACGTGAGGACACTAAAGACCTCTCTCAGTGTGACGGCCCCCCACCTGAACGTGAGGACACTAAAGACCTCTCTCAGTGTGACGGCCCCCCACCTGAACGTGAGGACACTAAAGATCTCTCTCAGTGTGACGGCCCCCCACCTGAACGTGAGGACACTAAAGACCTCTCTCAGTGTGACGGCCCCCCACCTGAACGTGAGGAGACTAAAGACCTCTCTCAGTGTGACGGCCCCCCACCTGAACGTGAGGACACTAAAGACCTCTCTCAGTGTGACGGCCCCCACCTGAACGTGAGGACACTAAAGATCTCTTTCAGTGTGACGGCCCCCCACCTGAAGTGAGGACACTAAAGACCTATCTCAGTGTGACGGCCCCCCACCTGAACGTGAGGACACTAAAGACCTCTCTCAGTGTGACGGCCCCCCACCTGAACGTGAGGACACTAAAGACCTCTCTCAGTGTGACGGCCCCCCACCTGAACGTGAGGACACTAAAGATCTCTCTCAGTGTGACGGCCCCCCACCTGAACGTGAGGACACTAAAGACCTCTCTCAGTGTGACGGCCCCCACCTGAACGTGAGGACACTAAAGACCTCTCTCAGTGTGACGGCCCCCCACCTGAACGTGAGGACACTAAAGACCTCTCTCAGTGTGACGGCCCCCCACCTGAACGTGAGGACACTAAAGACCTCTCTCAGTGTGACGGCCCCCACCTGAACGTGAGGACACTAAAGATCTCTCTCAGTGTGACGGCCCCCACCTGAACGTGAGGACACTAAAGACCTCTCTCTCAGTGTGACGGCCCCCCACCTGAACGTGAGGACACTAAAGACCTCTCTCAGTGTGACGGCCCCCCACCTGAACGTGAGGACACTAAAGATCTCTCTCAGTGTGACGGCCCCCCACCTGAACGTGAGGACACTAAAGACCTCTCTCAGTGTGACGGCCCCCCACCTGAACGTGAGGACACTAAAGACCTCTCTCAGTGTGACGGCCCCCCACCTGAACGTGAGGACACTAAAGACCTCTCTCAGTGTGACGGCCCCCCACCTGAACGTGAGGACACTAAAGACCTCTCTCAGTGTGACGGCCCCCACCTGAACGTGAGGACACTAAAGATCTCTCTCAGTGTGACGGCCCCCCACCTGAACGTGAGGACACTAAAGACCTCTCTCAGTGTGACGGCCCCCCACCTGAACGTGAGGACACTAAAGATCTCTCTCAGTGTGACGGCCCCCCACCTGAACGTGAGGAGACTAAAGACCTCTCTCAGTGTGACGCCCCCCACCTGAACGTGAGGACACTAAAGACCTCTCTCAGTGTGACGGCCCCCCACCTGAACGTGAGGACACTAAAGATCTCTTTCAGTGTGACGGCCCCCCACCTGAACGTGAGGACACTAAAGATCTCTCTCAGTGTGACGGCCCCCCACCTGAACGTGAGGACACTAAAGACCTCTCTCAGTGTGACGGCCCCCCACCTGAACGTGAGGACACTAAAGACCTCTCTCAGTGTGACGGCCCCCCACCTGAACGTGAGGACACTAAAGACTCTCTCAGTGTGACGGCCCCCCACCTGAACGTGAGGACACTAAAGATCTCTCTCAGTGTGACGGCCCCCCACCTGAACGTGAGGACACTAAAGACCTCTCTCAGTGTGACGGCCCCCCACCTGAACGTGAGGACACTAAAGATCTCTCTCAGTGTGACGGCCCCCCACCTGAACGTGAGGACACTAAAGACCTCTCTCAGTGTGACGGCCCCCCACCTGAACGTGAGGACACTAAAGACCTCTCTCAGTGTGACGGCCCCCCACCTGAACGTGAGGACACTAAAGACCTCTCTCAGTGTGACGGCCCCCACCTGACACGTGAGGACACTAAAGATCTCTCTCAGTGTGACGGCCCCCCACCTGACGTGAGGACACTAAAGACCTCTCTCAGTGTGACGGCCCCCCCACCTGAACGTGAGGAGACTAAAGACTCTCTCAGTGTGACGGCCCCCCACCTGAACGTGAGGACACTAAAGACCTCTCTCAGTGTGACGGACCCCCCACCTGAACGTGAGGACACTAAAGATCTCTTTCAGTGTGACGGCCCCCCACCTGAACGTGAGGACACTAAAGACCTCTCTCAGTGTGACGGCCCCCCACCTGAACGTGAGGACACTAAAGACCTCTCTCAGTGTGACGGCCCCCCACCTGAACGTGAGGACACTAAAGACCTCTCTCAGTGTGACGGCTCCCCCACCTGAACGTGAGGACACTAAAGATCTCTCTCAGTGTGACGGCCCCCCCACCTGAACGTGAGGACACTAAAGATCTCTCTCAGTGTGACGGCCCCCCACCTGAACGTGAGGACACTAAAGACTCTCTCTCAGTGTGACGGCCCCCCACCTGAACGTGAGGACACTAAAGACCTCTCTCGGTGTGACGGCCCCCCACCTGAACGTGAGGACACTAAAGATCTCTCTCAGTGTGACGGCCCCCCACCTGAACGTGAGGACACTAAAGACCTCTCTCAGTGTGACGGCCCCCCACCTGAACGTGAGGACACTAAAGACCTCTCTCAGTGTGACGGCCCCCCACCTGAACGTGAGGACACTAAAGACTCTCTCAGTGTGACGGCCCCCCACCTGAACGTGAGGACACTAAAGACCTCTCAGTGTGACGGCCCCCCACCTGAACGTGAGGACACTAAAGATCTCTCTCAGTGTGACGGCCCCCCACCTGAACGTGAGGACACTAAAGACCTCTCTCAGTGTGACGGCCCCCCACCTGAACGTGAGGACACTAAAGACCTCTCTCAGTGTGACGGCCCCCCCACCTGAACGTGAGGACACTAAAGATCTCTCTCAGTGTGACGGCCCCCCACCTGAACGTGAGGACACTAAAGACCTCTCTCAGTGTGACGGCCCCCCACCTGAACGTGAGGACACTAAAGATCTCTCTCAGTGTGACGGCCCCCCCACCTGAACGTGAGGACACTAAAGACCTCTCTCAGTGTGACGGCCCCCCACCTGAACGTGAGGACACTAAAGATCTCTCTCAGTGTGACGGCCCCCCACCTGAACGTGAGGACACTAAAGATCTCTCTCAGTGTGACGGCCCCCCACCTGAACGTGAGGACACTAAAGACCTCTCTCAGTGTGACGGCCCCCCACCTGAACGTGAGGACACTAAAGACCTCTCTCAGTGTGACGGCCCCCCACCTGAACGTGAGGACACTAAAGATCTCTCTCAGTGTGACGGTCCCCCACCTGAACGTGAGGACACTAAAGATCTCTTTCAGTGTGACGGCCCCCCACCTGAACGTGAGGACACTAAAGATCTCTTTCAGTGTGACGGCCCCCCACCTGAACGTGAGGACACTAAAGACCTATCTCAGTGTGACGGTCCCCCACCTGAACGTGAGGACACTAAAGATCTCTTTCAGTGTGACGGCCCCCCACCTGAACGTGAGGACACTAAAGATCTCTCTCAGTGTGACGGCCCCCCACCTGAACGTGAGGACACTAAAGACCTATCTCAGTGTGACGGCCCCCCACCTGAACGTGAGGACACTAAAGACCTCTCTCAGTGTGACGGCCCCCCACCTGAACGTGAGGACACTAAAGATCTCTCTCAGTGTGACGGCCCCCCACCTGAACGTGAGGACACTAAAGACCTCTCTCTCAGTGTGACGGCCCCCCACCTGAACGTGAGGACACTAAAGACCTCTCTCAGTGTGACGGCCCCCCACCTGAACGTGAGGACACTAAAGACCTCTCTCAGTGTGACGGCCCCCCACCTGAACGTGAGGACACTAAAGATCTCTCTCAGTGTGACGGCCCCCCACCTGAACGTGAGGACACTAAAGATCTCTCTCAGTGTGACGGCCCCCCACCTGAACGTGAGGACACTAAAGACCTCTCTCAGTGTGACGGCCCCCCACCTGAACGTGAGGACACTAAAGATCTCTCTCAGTGTGACGGCCCCCCACCTGAACGTGAGGACACTAAAGACCTCTCTCAGTGTGACGGCCCCCCACCTGAACGTGAGGACACTAAAGACCTCTCTCATTGTGACGGCCCCCCACCTGAACTTGAGGTGGGTCTGGCTGATGAACCGGTTCAGGGTCTGCAGGTGGTCTCCCTCCCCAGGGAACAGCTTGTTGGCGGCGGCGTGCTGCAGCATGCGGGCGATGCAGCCCAGCAGGTGGCGCTGTTCGGCCTGCAGGCTGCTCCCCGCGCTGCGCTGCAACACCTCGAAGCCGTCCGGAGCCACGATGGCTGGGTTCATGTATCGATAGTAGACCAGGTTCCCCACGATCTGAGGAGGAGGAGGAGGAGGAAGAGGAGGAGGAGGAGGAGGAGGAGGAGGAGGAGGAGGAGGAGGAGGAAGAGGAGGAGGAGGAGGAGGAAGATTCAGAACACAATAGATCTGGATTGTCATAATACAAAGTACAACATGTCTTTGGCAACTCTCCCTGCAGTGAAACAATAACCCTATAAATAAATAAGAGCGATGAAACTCAAAGTGTGTTTTTACACTTCCAGTCTAAAAACACGAGAGGCAACCCTCACCAAAGGATGCGGTCTAACAGCCATCCATATCTCTAAATAGTAGTGGGTGCAGTCGTTGAGGGGTGGAGGTGTGTGTGTGGATGTTCTCTGAGGCTTGTATCGTCCTGTGAGCATCAGCTACAGTGTAGCTATGTGACCATCTGAGGTCACAGGCTCCTCCCACAGAGAAACAACAGATCAGATGGTGTTAGAGCCATTTTCATCTTGTTATTATTGTCTGAATGTTAGGCTTGATAACAGTATAAAGGGTTAAACTCTTAATTAATCAGGTATTTTTGTGAGTCACACTATAGTTTAAAAGATATTAATTTAAGGCTCACTTATTTGTTATGAAAGGTGCGTCAGTATCATGTGCATGGCTAAATGCCTATATATTAGAGATGTTAAGATTCACCGATTCGCATCGGTGCACCGGCATAAACGTTCAAGATGCGAGTGCACCGGTTGAAAGAGTGCACATCGGCTACAGTTTGGGTTGAACTCGCGATGCATCGATTGCGTAGCGTCTTTGCATCGGTAAAAAAACGATTCATTCATATAAAATCCCCTCATCTTGTCAACGTTCAGCAGAGACGATCTTTGATATTTGCTTCGCCACTACGGAGAACGAGGGTCTCAGTTATCAACACACACGGAAGTTGAGGAGAAAGAGAAACACAGCGCACCGAAAAATACCTACAAATCAAACGTTTGGCAACACTTCGGATTGTTCAAGAAAGACGGTGTAATAGTCTTTTATGCTATATAGTTGACCGCAGGTCATGGAGAGTAATAAGGTATCCGTAGACCTTTGTATGAGGTATCTTTATTACAGGTCTACAGCCATGATACATAGATCCGTCCTAGATGCGGACTTGCATACACACAGTATCACTCCGCAGCCGCACCCCATCAGTAACGTCCTGATGGTATATGTGCGCGGCAATATTACTACAGACGGTCAACTTGAAAAATCACTCGCAAATTGTTAACGATGCCGAGCCGCTTTAAAGTACACAAGTAGTACGAGGAACTTAGCGACGCACATAAAGAGGCGACATGGGGTCTGCGGCTGAAAAGAGAAACCTGAAAGTGAGACATATGAGTTAAATCACTCAGTGAGGTGTTCTGTCAGAGAGAGAGGTGTTTAGCTTACAGCAGCCTGTGACGGCCAATAATAATTTAAATGTCTTCCTTACTGTAAGCAGTTATGAAATACCTGTTTGTGAAAGGTTATTTGTTTTCTTTATTGTTCAGATAGAAACCACTGCTTTCTGCTCACTGGTGTGTTAGCCTCTGAGTGTTAAGCACATCAGGCTGGCAGATGGGCATTGCTCTATGGTAGCTGTTATTTGCACATTGTTAATCATGAGCAATGCATCCTTACATTGTTTAACTGTGAGGTGTTATAACATGGTACTCTGGAGAGCTTTTAAAGGTAAAAAAATAAACGGCATGATGGGATGTGCAGTACCAAATATGTAAAGCACTTTTTTGTTAATGTATGATTTGCTGCATATAAGGAATAAAACAAAAATCCTCTGTCGTACCATATTGAAGTATCATTATTTTTGCATCGTGTTGAATCGCATCGTATCGCCCCGAATCGCATAATGTTGAATCAAATCGTATCGAACTGTATCGCAACAGGGGTGAATCGTATCGCATCGCATCGCCTGGTGTTTCAAAGGTATCGTTAATGTATCGTATTGTGGCAACGTATCGAGATGCGCATCGCATCGGCCTCAGTGATGGAGATGCACATCCCTACTATATATGGTAGGTTGATAGTACAAGTAATTGGAATATGATATATTAGATCAATAATGTGTAAGTTGCAGACAGATGAATGTTATGGATGTTGTTTCAAAAGTTCAGGTGTTTAAGAGTCTGATGGAGATGAAACTGTCCCTGAGTCTGGGGGTTTGAGTCCTGATGTTATATCTTCAGAGCAACACACCTCCTCCTCAGGACTGGTCTATACTCTGGATTCTGCTCTCAGGGCTCAGTCTAACTCCTGGAGAGGAGCAACACACCTCCTCCTCAGGGCCAGTCTCTACTCTGGATTCTGCTCTCAGGGCTCAGTCTAACTCCTGGAGAGGAGCAACACACCTCCTCCTCAGGACTGGTCTATACTCTGGATTCTGCTCTCAGGGCTCAGTCTAACTCCTGGAGAGGAGCAACACACCTCCTCCTCAGGGCCAGTCTCTACTCTGGATTCTGCTCTTAGGGCTCAGTCTAACTCCTGGAGAGGAGCAACACACCTCCTCCTCAGGACAGGTCTATACTCTGGATTCTGCTCTCAGGGCTCAGTCTAACTCCTGGAGAGGAGCAACACGCCTCCTCCTTAGGACCAGTCTATTCTCTGGATTATGCTCTCATGGCTCAGTCTAACTCCTGGAGCTCACCTTGTACAGCTCGTCCTCGCTGGCTTCAGGAAACTTCTCCTGCAGAGAGTCTCTCAGAACCTTCGCTGTGTAGCGCAGACC
Source organism: Notothenia rossii (assembly GCF_949606895.1). Classification (NCBI taxonomy): domain Eukaryota; kingdom Metazoa; phylum Chordata; class Actinopteri; order Perciformes; family Nototheniidae; genus Notothenia; species Notothenia rossii. The sequence goes on from NC_136905.1 coordinate 390,306, forward strand.
ATACCTGCAACACACACACACACACATTACACACAGAGACCATACATGCAACACAGTACAAGACAAGGTACACAACTGCAACGGTTCAGACTTAAGGTAGTTTGTGCAGGTTGGGGGGCAGACTTACGGTAGTTTGTGCAGGTTGGGGGCAGACTTACGGTAGTTTGTGCAGGTTGGGGGGCAGACTTACGGTAGTTTGTGCAGGTTGGGGGCAGACTTACGGTAGTTTGTGCAGGTTGGGGGCAGACTTACGGTAGTTTGTGCAGGTTGGGGGGCAGACTTACGGTAGTTTGTGCAGGTTGGGGGCAGACTTACGGTAGTTTGTGCAGGTTGGGGGGCAGACTTACGGTAGTTTGTGCAGGTTGGGGGGCAGACTTACCGTAGTTTGTGCAGGTTGGGGGCAGACTTACGGTAGTTTGTGCAGGTTGGGGGGCAGACTTACGGTAGTTTGTGCAGGTTGGGGGGCAGACTTACGGTAGTTTGTGCAGGTTGGGGGCAGACTTACGGTAGTTTGTGCAGGTTGGGGGCAGACTTACGGTAGTTTGTGCAGGTTGGGGGCAGACTTACGGTAGTTTGTGCAGGTTGGGGGGCAGACTTACGGTAGTGTGTGCAGGTTGGGGGCAGACTTACGGTAGTTTGTGCAGGTTGGGGGGCAGACTTACGGTAGTTTGTGCAGCTTGGAGGACAGACTTACGGTAGTTTGTGCAGGTTGGGGGCAGACTTACGGTAGTTTGTGCAGGTTGGGGGGCAGACTTACGGTAGTTTGTGCAGGTTGGGGGGCAGACTTACGGTAGTTTGTGCAGGTTGGGGGGCAGACTTACGGTAGTTTGTGCAGGTTGGGGGGCAGACTTATGGTAGTTTGTGCAGGTTGGGGGGCAGACTTACGGTAGTTTGTGCAGGTTGGGGGGCAGACTTACGGTAGTTTGTGCAGGTTGGGGGGCAGACTTACGGTAGTTTGTGCAGGTTGGGGGCAGACTTACGGTAGTTTGTGCAGGTTGGGGGGCAGACTTACGGTAGTTTGTGCAGGTTGGGGGCAGACTTACGGTAGTTTGTGCAGGTTGGGGGCAGACTTACGGTAGTTTGTGCAGGTTGGGGGCAGACTTACGGTAGTTTGTGCAGGTTGGGGGGCAGACTTACGGTAGTTTGTGCAGGTTGGGGGGCAGACTTACGGTAGTTTGTGCAGGTTGGGGGCAGACTTACGGTAGTTTGTGCAGGTTGGGGGCAGACTTACGGTAGTTTGTGCAGGTTGGGGGCAGACTTACGGTAGTTTGTGCAGGTTGGGGGGCAGACTTACGGTAGTTTGTGCAGGTTGGGGGCAGACTTACGGTAGTGTGTGCAGGTTGGGGGACAGACTTACGGTAGTTTGTGCAGGTTGGGGGGCAGACTTACGGTAGTTTGTGCAGGTTGGGGGCAGACTTACGGTAGTTTGTGCAGGTTGGGGGGCAGACTTACGGTAGTTTGTGCAGGTTGGGGGCAGACTTACGGTAGTTTGTGCAGGTTGGAGGTGATGGCCTTGAACACGCGCTCCGTCAGGTTCTTTAAGTTGATGATGGCAATGTCAATGCGTCTCTGAACCTCCGGGTGGAGCAGAGCGTCGGCAGCAGAGACCTCGTACGGCAGAGAACTGCAACAAGAGAGGGTTACTGCACCTGTGGTAGTGAGTGTGAGTGTGTGTGTGTGTGTGTGTGAGTGTGTGTGATCTCCACCTCCTGGTCCCCGTGTTGCTCTCCGTCTGGTTGATCCAGGTCTTATAGACGTCCACAGGGTCGGTCCTGATGCTGGGGGCCGGCTCCTGCAGCAGGTCGTGCAGCGCGGGGCCCAGCGTCTCCTTCAGGGCGCTTTGCCCACGGGCCGAGCGGTAGAAGTTCACCAGCATCTTGATGACGGTGGGGTTCCCGGTGACCACGTCCTGAGGCTGCTCCACCTTCAGCCTGCCTCCAACACACACACACACACACACACACACACACACACACACACACACACACACACACACACACACACACACACACACACACACACACACACACACACACACACACACACACACACACACACACACACACACACACACACACACACACACACACACACACACACACACACACACACACACACACACACACACACACACACACTTCATTATGATCCTCCATCACACATACAAAAATACAAGTCTTCAGCCTGGATTTAGAAGTAGTCAGAGTTGCAGCGGACCTGCAGATTTCTGGGAGACCTGAGAGATCTGGATGGTTCATCATTTAGCAGGAGGTCAGAAATATATTTTGGGCCTAAACCATTCAAAGCTTTATAAACCAGCAGCAGTATTTTGAAATCTATTCTTTGACACACAGGAAGCCAGTGTAAAGACTTCAGAACAGGAGTGATCCTCTTTCTTAGTGTCAGTGAGGACTTGAGCAGCAGCGTTCTGAATCAGCTGCATCTTTCTAATATATGTTTTAGTGAGACCTGTGAAGACACCATTGCAGTAGTCCAGTCTGTTGAAGATAAAAACATGGAAGTTTTCCAGGTCCTGCTGTGACATTAGTCTTTTAACCCTAGATATGTTCTTTAGGTGATAGTAAGCTGATTTAGTAACTGTTTTAATGTGACTGTTGAAACTCAGGTCAGAGTCCATGACTACACCTAGATTTCTGGCTCTGTTGTTTTGAACATTGCAGACTGAAGCTCAGCGCTAACTTTTATACGTTCTGCCTTGGCTCCAAAAACCATTACCTCAGTTTTGTCTTTGTTTAATTGGAGAAAGTACTGAAACATCCAGTCATTGATTTGTTCAATGCACTTACTCAGTGTTTGAATTGGAGCATAGTCTCCTGGTGAAATGGTTACGTACATTTGTGTGTCATCCGCATAGCTATGGTAACTTATTGTGTAGTTTTTCATTATCTGAGCCAGTGGTAGCATGTAGACGTTAAAGAGAAGAGGCCCCAAGATGGAGCCTTGAGGAACCCCACATGTCATATTTGTCAACTCAGATGTGTATTTACCTATGGAAACAAAGTTGTTTCTGTCCTTTAAGTAGGATTCAAACCAATTTAGAACTGTTTCCGAAAGTCCCACCCAGTTTTCCAGTCGGTCTAGTAATATGTTGTGGTCAACAGTGTCAAACGTGTAGGTGGTGTTAGGGTGGTGTAGGTGGTGTTAGGGTGGTGTAACCGGGGTTAGGGTGGTGTTAGGGTGATGCAGGGTGGTGTTAGGGTGGTGTAGGTGGTGTTAGGGTGGTGTAACCGGTGTTTGGGTGATGCAGGGTGGTGTTAGGGTGGTGTAGGTGGTGTTAGGATGGTGTAGGTGGTGTTAGGGTGGTGTAACCGGTGTTAGGGTGATGCAGGGTGGTGTTAGGGTGGTGTAGGTGGTGTTAGGGTGGTGTAACCGGTGTTAGGGTGGTGTAAGGGTGGTGTTAGGGTGATGCAGGGTGGTGTAGGTGGTGTTAGTGTGGTGTAGGTGGTGTTAGGATGGTGTGGGTGATGCAGGGTGGTGTAGGTGGTGTTAGGGTGGTGTGGGTGATGCAGGGTGGTGTAGGTGGTGTTAGGGTGGTGTAGGTGGTGTTAGGGTGGTGTGGGTGATGCAGGGTGGTGTAGGTGGTGTTAGGGTGGTGTAGGTGGTGTTAGGATGGTGTGGGTGATGCAGGGTGGTGTAGGTGGTGTTAGGGTGGTGTAGGTGGTGTTAGGGTGGTGTGGGTGATGCAGGGTGGTGTAGGTGGTGTTAGGGTGGTGTAGGTGGTGTGGGTGATGCAGGGTGGTGTAGGTGGTGTTAGGATGGTGTGGGTGATGCAGGGTGGTGTAGGTGGTGTTAGGGTGGTGTAGGTGGTGTTAGGGTGGTGTGGGTGATGCAAGGTGGTGTAGGTGGTGTTAGGGTGGTGTAGGTGGTGTTAGGATGGTGTGGGTGATGCAGGGTGGTGTAGGTGGTGTTAGGGTGGTGTAGGTGGTGTTAGGGTGGTGTGGGTGATGCAGGGTGGTGTAGGTGGTGTTAGGGTGGTGTAGGTGGTGTTAGGGTGGTGTAGGTGGTGTTAGGATGGTGTGGGTGATGCAGGGTGGTGTAGGTGGTGTTAGGGTGGTGTGGGTGATGCAAGGTGGTGTAGGTGGTGTTAGGGTGGTGTAGGTGGTGTTAGGATGGTGTGGGTGATGCAGGGTGGTGTAGGTGGTGTTAGGGTGGTGTGGGTGATGCAGGGTGGTGTAGGTGGTGTTAGGGTGGTGTAGGTGGTGTTAGGGTGGTGTAGGTGGTGTTAGGATGGTGTGGGTGATGCAGGGTGGTGTAGGTGGTGTTAGGGTGGTGTGGGTGATGCAGGGTGGTGTAGGTGGTGTTAGGGTGGTGTAGGTGGTGTTAGGATGGTGTGGGTGATGCAGGGTGGTGTAGGTGGTGTTAGGGTGGTGTAGGTGGTGTTAGGGTGGTGTGGGTGATGCAGGGTGGTGTAGGTGGTGTTAGGGTGGTGTGGGTGATGAAGGGTGGTGTAGGTGGTGTTAGGATGGTGTGGGTGATGCAGGGTGGTGTAGGTGGTGTTAGGGTGGTGTAGGTGGTGTTAGGGTGGTGTGGGTGATGCAGGGTGGTGTAGGTGGTGTTAGGGTGGTGTAGGTGGTGTTAGGATGGTGTGGGTGATGAAGGGTGGTGTAGGTGGTGTTAGGATGGTGTGGGTGATGCAGGGTGGTGTAGGTGGTGTTAGGGTGGTGTAGGTGGTGTTAGGGTGGTGTGGGTGATGCAGGGTGGTGTAGGTGGTGTTAGGGTGGTGTAGGTGGTGTTAGGATGGTGTGGGTGATGCAGGGTGGTGTAGGTGGTGTTAGGGTGGTGTGGGTGATGCAGGGTGGTGTAGGTGGTGTTAGGGTGGTGTAGGTGGTGTTAGGGTGGTGTAGGTGGTGTTAGGATGGTGTGGGTGATGCAGGGTGGTGTAGGTGGTGTTAGGGTGGTGTAGGTGGTGTTAGGATGGTGTGGGTGATGCAGGGTGGAGCACCTGATCTCGTAGCGCAGAGCCTCAGTGAACAGCTGCAGCAGCAGGAAGGCAGCTCTGCAGTCGGAGCCGTAGTTGAACAGGCTGAACACCAACATCTCCATGAAGCAGGTGGAGCGGCTCTGAGGCATCAGGAAGATCAGCTGGGCGAGGTAGAGGGGCTGAGTCTGAAACACAGGTAGAACAGGTGTTACCTGCAGGAGGTAGAACAGGTGTTACCTGCAGCAGGTAGAACAGGTGTTACCTGCAGCAGGTAGAACAGGTGTTACCTGCAGCAGGTAGAACAGGTGTTACCTGCAGGAGGTAGAACAGGTGTTACCTGCAGCAGGTAGAACAGGTGTTACCTGCAGCAGGTAGAACAGGTGTTACCTGCAGCAGGTAGAACAGGTGTTACCTGCAGCAGGTAGAACAGGTGTTACCTGCAGCAGCTAGAACAGGTGTTACCTGCAGCAGGTAGAACAGGTGTTACCTGCAGCAGGTAGAACAGGTGTTACCTGCAGCAGGTAGAACAGGTGTTACCTGCAGCAGCTAGAACAGGTGTTACCTGCAGCAGGTAGAACAGGTGTTACCTGCAGCAGGTAGAACAGGTGTTACCTGCAGCAGGTAGAACAGGTGGGTGTTACCTGCAGCAGGTAGAACAGGTGTTACCTGCAGCAGGTAGAACAGGTGAGTGTTACCTGCAGCAGGTAGAACAGGTGTTACCTGCAGCAGGTGGAACAGGTGGGTGTTACCTGCAGCAGGTAGAACAGGTGCTGGTAGGCCTCCAGTCTCTCCCTCCTCTCGCGGCTCAGAGCCTTCAGACCTTTACTCCTCTCAACGTCCATCATATCCGACAGCTGCTCCTTGTTCTTCCTCGTCAGCTTCTTACAGTGAGACACCACTTCCTGTTCACACACAGAGAGACAGGTGAGAGACAAACACCTTTTCAGGTACATGAGCAACCTCAATCTGAGCAGCTTTATTTACCTGAGCAGCCGTTGTTACCTGTATGTCCTGCAGTATGTACCTCAACACCTGTATGTCCCTGCAGTATGTACCTCAACACCTGTATGTCCCTGCAGTATGTACCTCAACACCTTTATTTACCGGCAGTATGTACCTCAACACCTGTATTTACCTGCAGTATGTACCTCAACACCTGTATGTCCCTGCAGTATGTACCTCAACACCTGTATGTCCCTGCAGTATGTACCTCAACACCTGTATGTCCCTGCAGTATGTACCTCAACACCTGTATGTCCCTGCAGTATGTACCTCAACACCTGTATTTACCTGCAGTATGTACCTCAACAACTGTATGTCCCTGCAGTATGTACCTCAACACCTGTATGTCCCTGCAGTATGTACCTCAACACCTGTATTTACCTGCAGTATGTACCTCAACACCTGTATGTCCCTGCAGTATGTACCTCAACACCTGTATTTACCTGCAGTATGTACCTCAACACCTGTATTTACCTGCAGTATGTACCTCAACACCTGTATGTCCCTGCAGTATGTACCTCAACACCTGTATTTACCTGCAGTATGTACCTCAACACCTGTATGTCCCTGCAGTATGTACCTCAACACCTGTATTTACCTGCAGTATGTACCTCAACACCTGTATGTCCCTGCAGTATGTACCTGAGCACCTGTATTTACCTGCAGTATGTACCTCAACACCTGTATTTACCTGCAGTATGTACCTCAACACCTGTATGTCCCTGCAGTATGTACCTCAACACCTGTATTTACCTGCAGTATGTACCTCAACACCTGTATGTCCCTGCAGTATGTACCTGAGCACCTGTATTTATCTGCAGTATGTACCTCAACACCTGTATTTACCTGCAGTATGTACCTGAGCACCTGTATTTATCTGCAGTATGTACCTCAACACCTGTATTTACCTGCAGTATGTACCTCAACACCTGTATGTCCCTGCAGTATGTACCTCAACACCTGTATTTACCTGCAGTATGTACCTCAACACCTGTATTTACCTGCAGTATGTACCTGAGCACCTGTATTTACCTGCAGTATGTACCTCAACACCTGTATTTACCTGCAGTATGTACCTCAACACCTGTATGTCCCTGCAGTATGTACCTCAACACCTGTATTTACCTGCAGTATGTACCTCAACACCTGTATGTCCCTGCAGTATGTACCTCAACACCTGTATTTACCGGCAGTATGTACCTCAACACCTGTATTTACCTGCAGTATGTACCTCAACACCTGTATTTACCTGCAGTATGAACCTGAGCACCTGTATTTACCTGCAGTATCTACCTCAACACCTGTATTTACCTGCAGTATGTACCTGAGCACCTGTATTTACCTGCAGTATTTACCTGAGCACCTGTATTTACCTGCAGTATGTACCTCAACACCTGTATTTACCTGCAGTATGTACCTGAGCACCTGTATTTATCTGCAGTATGTACCTCAACACCTGTATGTCCCTGCAGTATGTACCTCAACACCTGTATTTACCTGCAGTATGTACCTGAGCACCTGTATTTACCTGCAGTATGTACCTCAACACCTGTATTTACCTGCAGTATGTACCTCAACACCTGTATTTACCTGCAGTATGTACCTCAACACCTGTATGTCCCTGCAGTATGTACCTCAACACCTGTATTTACCTGCAGTATGTACCTCAACACCTGTATGTCCCTGCAGTATGTACCTGAGCACCTGTATTTATCTGCAGTATGTACCTCAACACCTGTATTTACCTGCAGTATGTACCTGAGCACCTGTATTTATCTGCAGTATGTACCTCAACACCTGTATTTACCTGCAGTATGTACCTGAGCACCTGTATTTACCTGCAGTATGTACCTGAGCACCTGTATGTCCCTGCAGTATGTACCTCAACACCTGTATTTACCTGCAGTATGTACCTGAGCACCTGTATGTCCCTGCAGTATGTACCTCAACACCTGTATTTACCTGCAGTATGTACCTCAACACCTGTATGTCCCTGCAGTATGTACCTCAACACCTGTATTTACCTGCAGTATGTACCTCAACACCTGTATTTACCTGCAGTATGTACCTGAGCACCTGTATGTCCCTGCAGTATGTACCTCAACACCTGTATTTACCTGCAGTATGTACCTCAACACCTGTATGTCCCTGCAGTATGTACCTCAACACCTGTATTTACCTGCAGTATGTACCTCAACACCTGTATTTACCTGCAGTATGTACCTGAGCACCTGTATTTACCTGCAGTATCTACCTCAACACCTGTATTTACCTGCAGTATGTACCTCAACACCTGTATTTACCTGCAGTATGTACCTGAGCACCTGTATTTACCTGCAGTATGTACCTCAACACCTGTATTTACCTGCAGTATGTACCTGAGCACCTGTATTTACCTGCAGCATGTACCTCAACACCTGTATTTACCTGCAGTATGTACCTGAGCACCTGTATTTACCTGCAGTATGTACCTGAGCACCTGTATTTACCTGCAGTATGTACCTCAACACCTGTATGTCCCTGCAGTATGTACCTCAACACCTGTATTTACCGGCAGTATGTACCTCAACACCTGTATTTACCTGCAGTATGTACCTCAACACCTGTATTTACCTGCAGTATGAACCTGAGCACCTGTATTTACCTGCAGTATGTACCTCAACACCTGTATTTACCTGCAGTATGTACCTGAGCACCTGTATTTACCTGCAGTATTTACCTGAGCACCTGTATTTACCTGCAGTATGTACCTCAACACCTGTATTTACCTGCAGTATGTACCTCAACACCTGTATTTACCTGCAGTATCTACCTCAACACCTGTATTTACCTGCAGTATGTACCTCAACACCTGTATTTACCTGCAGTATGTACCTCAACATCTGTATGTCCCTGCAGTATGTACCTGAGCACCTGTATTTACCTGCAGTATGTACCTGAGCACCTGTATTTACCTGCAGTATGTACCTGAGCACCTGTATTTACCTGCAGTATGTACCTGAGCACCTGTATTTACCTACAGTATGTACCTCAACACCTGTATTTACCTACAGTATGTACCTCAACACCTGTATTTACCTACAGTATGTACCTGAGCACCTGTATTTACCTGCAGTATGTACCTGAGCACCTGTACTTACCTGCAGTATGTACCTCAACACCTGTATTTACCGGCAGTATGTACCTCAACACCTGTATTTACCGGCAGTATCTACCTCAACACCTGTATTTACCTGCAGTATGTACCTCAACACCTGTATTTACCTGCAGTATGTACCTCAACACCTGTATTTACCTGCAGTATGTACCTGAGCACCTGTATTTACCTGCAGTATGTACCTCAACACCTGTATTTACCTGCAGTATGTACCTGAGCACCTGTATTTACCTGCAGTATGTACCTGAGCACCTGTATTTACCTGCAGTATGTACCTCAACACCTGTATTTACCGGCAGTATGTACCTGAGCACCTGTATTTACCTGCAGTATGTACCTCAACACCTGTATTTACCTGCAGTATGTACCTCAACACCTGTATTTACCTGCAGTATGTACCTCAACACCTGTATTTACCTGCAGTATGTACCTCAACACCTGTATTTACCTGCAGTATGTACCTGAGCACCTGTATTTACCTGCAGTATCTACCTCAACACCTGTATTTACCTGCAGTATGTACCTCAACACCTGTATTTACCTGCAGTATCTACCTCAACACCTGTATTTACCTGCAGTATGTACCTGAGCACCTGTATTTACCTGCAGTATGTACCTGAGCACCTGTATTTACCTGCAGTATGTACCTGAGCACCTGTATTTACCTGCAGCATGTACCTCAACACCTGTATTTACCTGCAGTATGTACCTGAGCACCTGTATTTACCTGCAGTATGTACCTGAGCACCTGTATTTACCTGCAGTATGTACCTCAACACCTGTATTTACCTGCAGTATGTACCTGAGCACCTGTATTTACCTGCAGTATGTACCTGAGCACCTGTATTTACCTGCAGTATGTACCTCAACACCTGTATTTACCTGCAGTATGTACCTGAGCACCTGTATTTACCTGCAGCGTAGCCCTGTTTCGCACCAGCAGGCCGATCTTCAGGTCCATCAGGTGCAGGTCGGCCTCCAGCTGCCGATTGGACCGGATGCTCCTCACCACCTCCTCCCTCATACGCAGAAGCTCCGCCTCCTCTCTGATGTCACCGTCTCCCAGGTCCAACAGGTGAAGGAACTTCCTGACCACCGACAGGGGGGGCGTGGCCGAGTGCACTGTGACAGGTGATGGGAGGAGGGGCTTAATAAGTCTGCCAACAAGTGGGCGTGGCTTAATCAGACTGACAACAGGTGGGGGAGGATATTAATCAGACTGACAGCACGTGAGGGAGGGGCTTAATAATGACAATCGATTAGGGAGGGGCATAATAGGACTGACAACAGGTAGGGGAGGGGCTAATTGTCTCACCCAGCATCCTGTACTCCCCCCGCGCCCGGCTGGCCCTGAAGAAGGCCTGGATCTTCACCACAGCGCCCACCTACACACACACACACACACACACACACACACACACACACACACACACACACACACACACACACACACACACACACACACACACACACACACACACACACACACACACACACACACACACACACACACACACACACACACACACACACACACACACACACACACACACACACACACACACACACACACACACACACACACACTCAGAGGGGGGGTCTACAGACACAGGTTCTGCAGGGGAGGTTAAAACAAACTGTTTTTTCACCTGACGCCTGAAGAAGCTGAGCCGAGCTCTGTACTTCCTGCGGGCCGACCACATCCTCAACATCGCCTGGATCTGTAACACACAACACACACTCTGATAACACGCTCTGATAACACGCTCTGATAACACACTCTGATAACACACACTCTGATAACACACACTCTGATAACACGCTCTGATAACACACACTCTGATAACACGCTCTGATAACACGCTCTGATAACACACTCTGATAACACACACTCTGATAACACGCTCTGATAACACGCTCTGATAACACACTCTGATAACACACACTCTGATAACACGCTCTGATAACACGCTCTGATAACACGCTCTGATAACACGCTCTGATAACACGCTCTGATAACACGCTCTGATAACACGCTCTGATAACACACGCTCTGATAACACGCTCTGATAACACACGCTCTGATAACACGCTCTGATAACACACTCTGATAACACACACTCTGATAACACACACTCTGATAACACGCTCTGATAACACACACTCTGATAACACGCTCTGATAACACGCTCTGATAACACACTCTGATAACACACACTCTGATAACACGCTCTGATAACACGCTCTGATAACACACTCTGATAACACACACTCTGATAACACGCTCTGATAACACGCTCTGATAACACGCTCTGATAACACGCTCTGATAACACGCTCTGATAACACGCTCTGATAACACACGCTCTGATAACACGCTCTGATAACACACACTCTGATAACACACTCTGATAACACACTCTGATAACACACTCTGATAACACACTCTGATAACACGCTCTGATAACACACACTCTGATAACACACTCTGATAACACACTCTGATAACACACTCTGATAACACACTCTGATAACACACTCTGATAACACACTCTGATAACACACTCTGATAACACGCTCTGATAACACACTCTGATAACACACTCTGATAACACACTCTGATAACACACTCTGATAACACGCTCTGATAACACACACTCTGATAACACACTCTGATAACACGCTCTGATAACACACTCTGATAACACGCTCTGATAACACACTCTGATAACACACTCTGATAACACACTCTGATAACACACTCTGATAACACGCTCTGATAACACACACTCTGATAACACACTCTGATAACACACTCTGATAACACACTCTGATAACACACTCTGATAACACACTCTGATAACACGCTCTGATAACACACACTCTGATAACACACTCTGATAACACACTCTGATAACACACTCTGATAACACACTCTGATAACACACTCTGATAACACACTCTGATAACACGCTCTGATAACACACTCTGATAACACACTCTGATAACACACTCTGATAACACACTCTGATAACACGCTCTGATAACACACTCTGATAACACACTCTGATAACACGCTCTGATAACACACTCTGATAACACACTCTGATAACACGCTCTGATAACACACTCTGATAACACACTCTGATAACACACGCTCTGATAACACGCTCTGATAACACACTCTGATAACACGCTCTGATAACACACACTCTGATAACACACTCTGATAACACGCTCTGATAACACGCTCTGATAACACGCTCTGATAACACACTCTGATAACACACTCTGATAACACACGCTCTGATAACACGCTCTGATAACACACTCTGATAACACACTCTGATAACACGCTCTGATAACACACTCTGATAACACACTCTGATAACACACTCTGATAACACACTCTGATAACACACACTGATAACACGCTCTGATAACACACTCTGATAACACACTCTGATAACACACTCTGATAACACACTCTGATAACACACTCTGATAACACACTCTGATAACACGCTCTGATAACACACTCTGATAACACACTCTGATAACACGCTCTGATAACACGCTCTGATAACACACTCTGATAACACGCTCTGATAACACACGCTCTGATAACACACACTCTGATAACACACACTCTGATAACACGCTCTGATAACACACTCTGATAACACACGCTCTGATAACACACACTCTGATAACACACTCTGATAACACACTCTGATAACACACTCTGATAACACACTCTGATAACACGCTCTGATAACACACTCTGATAACACACTCTGATAACACACTCTGATAACACGCTCTGATAACACACGCTCTGATAACACACGCTCTGATAACACACGCTCTGATAACACGCTCTGATAACACACTCTGATAACACGCTCTGATAACACACACTCTGATAACACGCTCTGATAACACGCTCTGATAACACGCTCTGATAACACGCTCTGATAACACGCTCTGATAACACACACTCTGATAACACGCTCTGATAACACACTCTGATAACACACACTGATAACACACTCTGATAACACACACTCTGATAACACACACTCTGATAACACACTCTGATAACACACTCTGATAACACACTCTGATAACACACACTCTGATAACACACTCTGATAACACGCTCTGATAACACGCTCTGATAACACACTCTGATAACACGCTCTGATAACACACACTCTGATAACACACTCTGATAACACGCTCTGATAACACACACTCTGATAACACACTCTGATAACACACTGATAACACACACTGATAACACGCTCTGATAACACACTCTGATAACACACACTCTGATAACACACACTCTGATAACACACACTCTGATAACACACACTCTGATAACACACACTCTGATAACACACACTCTGATAACACACTCTGATAACACACTCTGATAACACGCTCTGATAACACACTCTGATAACACACTCTGATAACACGCTCTGATAACACGCTCTGATAACACGCTCTGATAACACACTCTGATAACACGCTCTGATAACACGCTCTGATAACACGCTCTGATAACACACGCTCTGATAACACACTCTGATAACACGCTCTGATAACACACGCTCTGATAACACACTCTGATAACACACTCTGATAACACACGCTCTGATAACACACACTCTGATAACACACTCTGATAACACACTCTGATAACACACTCTGATAACACACTCTGATAACACGCTCTGATAACACGCTCTGATAACACACTCTGATAACACACTCTGATAACACGCTCTGATAACACGCTCTGATAACACACGCTCTGATAACACGCTCTGATAACACGCTCTGATAACACACTCTGATAACACGCTCTGATAACACACACTCTGATAACACGCTCTGATAACACGCTCTGATAACACGCTCTGATAACACGCTCTGATAACACGCTCTGATAACACGCTCTGATAACACACACTCTGATAACACGCTCTGATAACACACTCTGATAACACACACTGATAACACACACTCTGATAACACACACTCTGATAACACACTCTGATAACACACTCTGATAACACACTCTGATAACACACACTCTGATAACACGCTCTGATAACACACTGATAACACACTCTGATAACACACTCTGATAACACGCTCTGATAACACACACTCTGATAACACACTCTGATAACACACACTCTGATAACACACACTCTGATAACACACACTCTGATAACACACACTGATAACACACTCTGATAACACACACTCTGATAACACACACTCTGATAACACACTCTGATAACACGCTCTGATAACACACTCTGATAACACACTCTGATAACACGCTCTGATAACACGCTCTGATAACACGCTCTGATAACACGCTCTGATAACACGCTCTGATAACACACTCTGATAACACACACTGATAACACACTCTGATAACACGCTCTGATAACACACTCTGATAACACGCTCTGATAACACACTCTGATAACACACTCTGATAACACACTCTGATAACACACTCTGATAACACGCTCTGATAACACACGCTCTGATAACACGCTCTGATAACACACTCTGATAACACACTCTGATAACACACACTCTGATAACACGCTCTGATAACACACTGATAACACACTCTGATAACACACTCTGATAACACGCTCTGATAACACACACTCTGATAACACACTCTGATAACACACACTCTGATAACACACACTCTGATAACACACACTCTGATAACACACACTGATAACACGCTCTGATAACACACACTCTGATAACACGCTCTGATAACACACTCTGATAACACACACTGATAACACACTCTGATAACACACACTGATAACACACACTCTGATAACACACTCTGATAACACGCTCTGATAACACACACTCTGATAACACGCTCTGATAACACACTCTGATAACACACTCTGATAACACGCTCTGATAACACACTCTGATAACACGCTCTGATAACACACACTCTGATAACACGCTCTGATAACACACTCTGATAACACGCTCTGATAACACACACTCTGATAACACACTCTGATAACACACTCTGATAACACACTCTGATAACACACTCTGATAACACACTCTGATAACACACTCTGATAACACACTCTGATAACACGCTCTGATAACACACACTCTGATAACACGCTCTGATAACACACTCTGATAACACGCTCTGATAACACACTCTGATAACACACTCTGATAACACACTCTGATAACACACTCTGATAACACGCTCTGATAACACGCTCTGATAACACACACTGATAACACACTCTGATAACACGCTCTGATAACACGCTCTGATAACACACTCTGATAACACGCTCTGATAACACACACTCTGATAACACGCTCTGATAACACACTCTGATAACACGCTCTGATAACACACTCTGATAACACACTCTGATAACACGCTCTGATAACACACTCTGATAACACACTCTGATAACACACTCTGATAACACACTCTGATAACACGCTCTGATAACACACTCTGATAACACGCTCTGATAACACACTCTGATAACACACTCTGATAACACGCTCTGATAACACACTCTGATAACACGCTCTGATAACACACTCTGATAACACACACTGATAACACACTCTGATAACACACTCTGATAACACACTCTGATAACACACTCTGATAACACGCTCTGATAACACACACTCTGATAACACGCTCTGATAACACACTCTGATAACACACTCTGATAACACGCTCTGATAACACACTCTGATAACACACTCTGATAACACACTCTGATAACACACTCTGATAACACACTCTGATAACACTCTCTGATAACACACTCTGATAACACACGCTCTGATAACACGCTCTGATAACACACTCTGATAACACTCTCTGATAACACACTCTGATAACACGCTCTGATAACACGCTCTGATAACACGCTCTGATAACACACTCTGATAACACACTCTGATAACACGCTCTGATAACACACTCTGATAACACACTCTGATAACACACTCTGATAACACACTCTGATAACACGCTCTGATAACACACACTCTGATAACACACTCTGATAACACACTCTGATAACACACACTCTGATAACACGCTCTGATAACACACTCTGATAACACACTCTGATAACACGCTCTGATAACACACTCTGATAACACGCTCTGATAACACACTCTGATAACACGCTCTGATAACACGCTCTGATAACACGCTCTGATAACACGCTCTGATAACACGCTCTGATAACACACACTCTGATAACACGCTCTGATAACACACTCTGATAACACGCTCTGATAACACGCTCTGATAACACGCTCTGATAACACACTCTGATAACACGCTCTGATAACACGCTCTGATAACACACACTCTGATAACACGCTCTGATAACACACTCTGATAACACGCTCTGATAACACGCTCTGATAACACGCTCTGATAACACGCTCTGATAACACGCTCTGATAACACGCTCTGATAACACACTCTGATAACACACTCTGATAACACACTCTGATAACACGCTCTGATAACACACTCTGATAACACACACTGATAACACGCTCTGATAACACACACTCTGATAACACACACTCTGATAACACACTCTGATAACACACTCTGATAACACGCTCTGATAACACGCTCTGATAACACACACTCTGATAACACACTCTGATAACACACTCTGATAACACGCTCTGATAACACACACTCTGATAACACACTCTGATAACACACTCTGATAACACGCTCTGATAACACGCTCTGATAACACACACTCTGATAACACGCTCTGATAACACACTCTGATAACACACTCTGATAACACACTCTGATAACACGCTCTGATAACACGCTCTGATAACACGCTCTGATAACACGCTCTGATAACACACACTCTGATAACACACTCTGATAACACACACTCTGATAACACACACTCTGATAACACACACTCTGATAACACACTCTGATAACACACACTCTGATAACACACACTCTGATAACACACTCTGATAACACACACTCTGATAACACACACTCTGATAACACACACTCTGATAACACACACTCTGATAACACACACTCTGATAACACGCTCTGATAACACACACTCTGATAACACACTCTGATGGTGATTCAGGTCTTACCTTGACCACGGCTCTCCAGTTCAGGTAGAGCACCTGCAGCCTCCGCCGGTAGACCCTCTGCTGCAGAACCCTCCTCCAGTGAGCCTGAACCAGAGACAGGAACCAGTGGATATAATGAAACCAGTAGGACCAGCAGGGGGCAGCAGAGTGGAGGAGCTCGCCCGTACGGGGAGCTCGCCCGTACGGGGAGCTCGCCCGTACGGGGACCTCGCCCGTACGGGGACCTCGCCGGTACGAGGAGCTCGCCCGTACGAGGAGTTCGCCCATACGAGGAGCTCGCCCGTACGGGGAGCTCGCCCGTACAAGGAGCTCACCCGTACAAGGAACTCACCTGTATGATGACCACAGAGGCTGTGTTGTTGCCCAGGTAACGGCGGCGCGCCTGCATCTGCTGTCTGAGCAGGAAACCTTGACTCAGCGCCTGCAGGCGAGTGATCAGTTCTTCACTTCCCCTCCAGAGGGCGCCGCGGCGAAAGGAGGCTGAGACGCTGCTCACCACTTCCTGTGGAGAGGAGGGGGGGATGACATCACTGCTGCTGACCAATCACAGGCCGGGGACAGTGTGGGAGGGGGGCTTACCTGTATCTGATACTGAGGGGGGGGGGACTCACCTGTATTTGATACTGAGGGGGGGACTCACCTGTATCTGATACTGAGGGGGGGGGGGGGGGTCACATGTATCTGACACTGAGGGGGGGGCTCACCTGTATCTGATACTGAGGGGGGCTCTCCTGTATCTGATACTGAGGGGGGGGCTCTCCTGTATCTGATACTGAGGGGGGGATCTCCTGTATCGGATACTGAGGGGGGGCTCTCCTGTATCGGATACTGAGGAGGGGGATCACCTGTATCTGATACTGAGGAGGGGGATCACCTGTATCTGATACTGAGGGGGGGCTCTCCTGTATCGGATACTGAGGAGGGGGATCACCTGTATCTGATACTGAGGGGGGCTCTCCTGTATCTGATACTGAGGGGGGGCTCACATGTATCTAATACTGAGGGGGGGCTCTCCTGTATCTGATACTGAGGGGGGCTCTCCTGTATCTGATACTGAGGGGGGCTCTCCTGTATCTGATACTGAGGGGGGGCTCACATGTATCTAATACTGAGACGGGGATCACCTGTATCTGATACTGAGGGGGGCTCTCCTGTATCTGATACTGAGGGGGGGCTCTCCTGTATCTGATACTGAGGGGGGGCTCTCCTGTATCTGATACTGAGGGGGGGCTCACCTGTATCTTCTCCCGGTCCAGGAACACCTGGTTCTGCCTGAAGCCTGCAGGCTGCTCCCAGGCGCCCTCCAGCCGCGTCAGGTGCAGGTAATACCAAGACCCGTCCTCCAGCCGGACCCGAACCCACGGACTCCTGCTGTCACCTGGAGACAGGTGAGGCGTCCATTAGTACAGGTAATACTCTCTCGGTATATCAGGTGTTACCCCTCAGTGTCTCGGGTGTTACCCCTCAGTGTCTCGGGTGTTACCCCTCAGTGTCTCGGGTGTTACCCCTCAGTGTCTCGGGTGTTACCCCTCAGTGTCTCGGGTCTTACCCCTCAGTGTCTCGGGTGTTACCCCTCAGTGTCTCGGGTGTTACCCCTCAGTGTCTCGGGTCTTACCCCCTCAGTGTCTCGGGTCTTACCCCTCAGTGTCTCGGGTCTTACCCCTCAGTGTCTCGGGTGTTACCCCTCAGTGTCTCGGGTGTTACCCCTCAGTGTCTCGGGTGTTACCCTCAGTGTCTCGGGTCTTACCCCCTCAGTGTCTCGGGTCTTACCCCTCAGTGTCTCGGGTGTTACCCCTCAGTGTCTCGGGTGTTACCCCTCAGTGTCTCGGGTGTTACCCCTCAGTGTCTCGGGTGTTACCCCTCAGTGTCTCGGGTGTTACCCTCAGTGTCTCGGGTGTTACCCCTCAGTGTCTCGGGTGTTACCCCTCAGTGTCTCGGGTGTTACCCCTCAGTGTCTCGGGTGTACCCTCACGGCCCCTACACACGGCATGTCTGACGCTCGACCAACAACCAATCACATGAATCTCCCGCCCCAGACACACAAGCAGCGGTTTGATTGGCTAGAGCTTGTACTGGCATATGAATTGATTGGCTGACGCTTCCGTTGAAGCTTCAAAAGTAAAACATTGCTCTACTTTTGAAGCGAGCAACGCAAGCTTTGCTCCCACAATGCAGTTCGGCGAAGCGTGACGTCACTCCATTCAAAGTGAATGGGCAGAAGCGTTGAAGCTTCAACGCACGCCGCCGTGTGTAGGGGCCGTCAGTGTCTCAGGTGTTACCCTCAGATATTATCATCAGTATCTCAGGTGTTACCCTCAGTTGCTCAGGTGTAGTTCCTGCAGGTGTAGGTCCTGCAGGTGTATATCTGCAGGTGTAGCGTACCTGAGAGGCTCCTGGGCTCCACCCTGCAGTGCAGCTCTCTCTGGTACTGCGCGGCGCAGCAGGTGAGGACGTCCTTCAGGTGCAGCTCAGGTAACATCAGGACACGCAGCGTCTGCTTCACCTTGTCCTCCTTCACCGCCTGGTTCACTGCAGCCAGCGACAGGCCCACTGACACACAGCAGCGTTATTAATACACAGGTAAATAATAACATTAAACCACATCCTACATTGATTATAATCCAATCACACTCACACTTCAGGGCTCTCTGACTCTCCTGATTGGCTGTCTTTACAGCTTCCTGGATGTCAGCCAACCACAGCTCAGCGCCTGGCTCCCTGCTCACCTGATTGGACAACAAGAGGACACATGACTTTGGCTTAAAAACTTTGAATAACCTGAATGTTTAAAATGAATATCAGAGTTGTGCTCTTTGACATCTGCAACACAACTACCTGTGTGTGTGTGTGTGTGTGTGTGTGTGTGTGTGTGTGTGTGTGTGTGTGTGTGTGTGTGTGTGTGTGTGTGTGTGTGTGTGTGTTACCTGGGCTCGGTGCTGCTGGGCTCTGGTCAGCAGGTTCAGGTATCTGCAGGTGTTGGCAGGTAGAACCTCCTCCAGGCCACAGGAGGGCAGCAGCAGAGCAGAGAGCAGCTTCTGAGCGTCTCCTCTGAGCACGGCCGAGTTTATCAGCCCCACACACTGCAGCTCTGAGGGGCAGAGGGCACAGGGGTCAGTGTGTGTGTGTGTGTGTGTGTGTGTGTGTGTGTGTGTGTGTGTGTGTGTGTGTGTGTGTGTGTGTGTGTGTGTGTGTGTGTGTGTGTGTGTGTGTGTGTGTGTGTGTGTGTGTGTGTGTGTGTGGGGCTCACGTTGGTGCTCGTCCTGCACCGACTCGTTGATGGCGTTGACTCCTTCCTGCAGCTGATTCCAGGTTAGCAGCTCTCTGCTCTGCTGCTGCTTCACCTGCAGACTCTCAAAGTACCTGAAGAACAAATCACCACACCATCACCTTCATCATCTTCACCATCATCATTCCACCACACCTTCATCATCAGCATCATCATCACCTTCATCCTCTTCAAACTGTAGGGTGTTTGTGTGTACCAGTGCAGCACAGTGTGTGTGTGTGTGTGTGTGTGTGTGTGGTGTGTGTGTGTGTGTGTGTGTGTGTGTGGGGGGGGGGGGGGTGTGTACCTGTGCAGCAGGGAGGGTGTGTGTGTACCTGTGCAGCAAGGTGGGCTCCACCTCAGAGAGGCCTGCAGACGGACTGACCAATGAGAAGCTGAACTCCTGCATATGTCCCGACTCCAGCGCCTGATTGACGAGCGCGACAGCTGACAGCATCTCCACGGCAACAAAAAGCTCCTCCTGCTGCAGCACCCCCTGTGGAGACAGGAAGTACATATAACATTATACTCAGGTGTGTGTGCTCAGGTGTGTGTCCTCAGGTGTGTGTCTCAGGTGTGATATCAGGTGGGTGTGCTCAGGTGTGATATATCAGGTGTGATATCAGGTGTGATATATCAGGTGGGTGTGCTCAGGTGTGATATATCAGGTGTGATATCAGGTGTGATATATCAGGTGGGTGTGCTCAGGTGTGATATATCAGGTGTGTGCTCAGGTGTGTGCTCAGGTGTGATATATCAGGTGTGTGCTCAGGTGTGTGCTCAGGTGTGATATCAGGTGGGTGTGCTCAGGTGTGATATATCAGGTGTGTGCTCAGGTGTGATATATCAGGTGTGTGCTCAGGTGTGATATATCAGGTGTGTGCTCAGGTGTGATATATCAGGTGTGTGCTCAGGTGTGATATATCAGGTGTGTGCTCAGGTGTGATATATCAGGTGTGTGCTCAGGTGTGATATATCAGGTGTGTGCTCAGGTGTGATATATCAGGTGTGTGCTCAGGTGTGATATATCAGGTGTGTGCTCAGGTGTGTGTCAAGGTGTGATATCAGGTGTGTGCTCAGGTGTGTGCTCAGGTGTGATATATCAGGTGTGTGCTCAGGTGTGATATATCAGGTGTGTGCTCAGGTGTGATATATCAGGTGTGTGCTCAGGTGTGTGTCAAGGTGTGATATCAGGTGTGTGCTCAGGTGTGTGTCAAGGTGTGATATATCAGGTGTGTGCTCAGGTGTGTGCTCAGGTGTGATATCAGGTGGGTGTGCTCAGGTGTGATATATCAGGTGTGTGCTCAGGTGTGATATATCAGGTGTGTGCTCAGGTGTGATATATCAGGTGTGTGCTCAGGTGTGATATATCAGGTGTGTGCTCAGGTGTGATATATCAGGTGTGTGCTCAGGTGTGATATATCAGGTGTGTGCTCAGGTGTGATATATCAGGTGTGTGCTCAGGTGTGTGTCAAGGTGTGATATCAGGTGTGTGCTCAGGTGTGATATATCAGGTGTGTGCTCAGGTGTGTGTCAAGGTGTGATATATCAGGTGTGTGCTCAGGTGTGTGCTCAGGTGTGATATATCAGGTGTGTGCTCAGGTGTGTGCTCAGGTGTGATATCAGGTGGGTGTGCTCAGGTGTGATATATCAGGTGTGTGCTCAGGTGTGTGTCAAGGTGTGATATCAGGTGTGTGTGCTCAGGTGTGATATATCAGGTGTGTGCTCAGGTGTGTGTCAAGGTGTGATATCAGGTGGGTGTGCTCAGGTGTGATATATCAGGTGGGTGTGCTCAGGTGTGATATATCAGGTGTGTGCTCAGGTGTGATATCAGGTGGGTGTGCTCAGGTGTGATATATCAGGTGTGTGTGCTCAGGTGTGTGTCAAGGTGTGATATATCAGGTGTGTGCTCAGGTGTGTGCTCAGGTGTGATATCAGGTGGGTGTGCTCAGGTGTGATATATCAGGTGTGTGTGCTCAGGTGTGTGCTCAGGTGTGATATCAGGTGGGTGTGCTCAGGTGTGATATATCAGGTGTGTGTGCTCAGGTGTGTGCTCAGGTGTGTGCTCAGGTGTGATATCAGGTGGGTGTGCTCAGGTGTGATATCAGGTTGGTGTGCTCAGGTGTGATATCAGGTGTGTGATCAGGTGTGTGTCAAGGTGTGATATCAGGTGGGTGTGCTCAGGTGTGATATATCAGGTGTGTGCTCAGGTGTGTGTCAAGGTGTGATATCAGGTGGGTGTGCTCAGGTGTGATATATCAGGTGTGTGCTCAGGTGTGTGTCAAGGTGTGATATCAGGTGGGTGTGCTCAGGTGTGATATATCAGGTGTGTGCTCAGGTGTGATATCAGGTGGGTGTGCTCAGGTGTGATATATCAGGTGTGTGCTCAGGTGTGTGTCAAGGGGTGATATATCAGGTGTGTGCTCAGGTGTGATATATCAGGTGTGTGCTCAGGTGTGTGTCAAGGTGTGATATCAGGTTGGTGTGCTCAGGTGTGATATATCCAGAGATGGGGTCGTTACTAAAAGAAAGTAATATATTACACTACTTCGTTAGTCTCTACATAAAGTAACTGGTTACTTTACTCGCAGGGCCGGCCCGCCCCCCCCTACAGGCAGATCACGCAGACTGCTAAAGTTTCCAATGTTCTCTTTAGTTCAGTTTCACATATGACTGATCCAGATAGCTCCTGAATGTTTTCCTATCTGACCATGGCCGTCCTCTGTCTCCTGATATCTGTATTATGCGCAGGTGTGTGCTCAGGTGTGTGTGTTCAGGTGTGATATCTCAGGTGTGATATCTCAGGTGTGATATCTCAGGTGTGTGTGTTCAGGTGTGATATCTCAGGTGTGTGTGTTCAGGTGTGATATCTCAGGTGTGTGTGTTCAGGTGTGATATCTCATGTGTGTGTGTTCAGGTGTGATATCTCAGGTGTGATATCTCAGGTGTGATATCTCAGGTGTGATATCTCAGGTGTGTGTGTTCAGGTGTGATATCTCAGGTGTGTGTGTTCAGGTGTGATATCTCAGGTGTGTGTGTTCAGGTGTGATATCTCAGGTGTGTGTGTTCAGGTGTGATATCTCAGGTGTGTGTGTTCAGGTGTGATATCTCAGGTGTGTGTGTTTAGGTGTGATATCTCATGTGTGTGTGTGTTCAGGTGTGATATCTCAGGTGTGTGTGTTCAGGTGTGATATCTCAGGTGTGATATCTCAGGTGTGTGTGTTCTGGTGTGATATCTCATGTGTGTGTGTTCAGGTGTGATATCTCAGGTGTGATATCTCAGGTGTGATATCTCATGTGTGATATCTCAGGTGTGATATCTCAGGTGTGTGTGTTCAGGTGTGATATCTCAGGTGTGTGTGTTCTGGTGTGTGTGCTCAGGTGTGATATCTCAGGTGTGTGTGTTCAGGTGTGATATCTCATGTGTGTGTGTGCTCAGGTGTGATATCTCAGGTGTGTGTGTTCAGGTGTGATATCTCATGTGTGTGTGTTCAGGTGTGTGTGCTCAGGTGTGATATCTCAGGTGTGTGTGTTCAGGTGTGATATCTCAGGTGTGTGTGCTCAGGTGTGATATCTCAGGTGTGTGTGTTCAGGTGTGATATCTCATGTGTGTGTGTTCAGGTGTGTGTGCTCAGGTGTGATATCTCAGGTGTGTGTGTTCAGGTGTGATATCTCAGGTGTGTGTGTTCAGGTGTGATATCTCATGTGTGTGTGTTCAGGTGTGTGTGCTCAGGTGTGATATCTCATGTGTGTGTGTGCTCAGGTGTGATATCTCAGGTGTGTGTGTTCAGGTGTGATATCTCATGTGTGTGTGTTCAGGTGTGTGTGCTCAGGTGTGATATCTCATGTGTGTGTGTTCAGGTGTGTGTGCTCAGGTGTGATATCTCAGGTGTGTGTGTTCAGGTGTGATATCTCAGGTGTGTGTGTTCAGGTGTGATATCTCATGTGTGTGTGCTCAGGTGTGATATCTCATGTGTGTGTGTTCAGGTGTCATATATCAGGTGTGTGTGCTCAGGTGTGATATCTCAGGTGTGTGTGTTCAGGTGTGATATCTCAGGTGTGTGTGTTCAGGTGTGATATCTCATGTGTGTGTGTTCAGGTGTCATATATCAGGTGTGTGTGCTCAGGTGTGATATCTCATGTGTGTGTGTGTTCAGGTGTGATATCTCAGGTGTGTGTGTTCAGGTGTGATATCTCATGTGTGTGTGTTCAGGTGTCATATATCAGGTGTGTGTGTTCAGGTGTCATATATCAGGTGTGTGTGCTCAGGTGTGATATCTCATGTGTGTGTGCTCAGGTGTGATATCTCATGTGTGTGTGCTCAGGTGTGATATCTCAGGTGTGTGTGTTCAGGTGTGATATCTCAGGTGTGTGTGTTCAGGTGTGATATCTCAGGTGTGTGTGCTCAGGTGTGATATCTCATGTGTGTGTGTGCTCAGGTGTGATATCTCAGGTGTGTGTGTTCAGGTGTGATATCTCAGGTGTGTGTGTTCAGGTGTGATATATCAGGTGTGTGTGCTCAGGTGTGATATCTCAGGTGTGTGTGTTCAGGTGTGATATCTCAGGTGTGTGTGCTCAGGTGTGATATCTCAGGTGTGTGTGTTCAGGTGTGATATCTCAGGTGTGTGTGCTCAGGTGTGATATCTCAGGTGTGTGTGTTCAGGTGTGATATCTCATGTGTGTGTGTGCTCAGGTTTGATATCTCAGGTGTGTGTGCTCAGGTGTGATATCTCAGGTGTGTGTGTTCAGGTGTGATATCTCAGGTGTGTGTGCTCAGGTGTGATATCTCATGTGTGTGTGTGCTCAGGTGTGATATCTCAGGTGTGTGTGTTCAGGTGTGATATCTCAGGTGTGTGTGTTCAGGTGTGATATCTCAGGTGTGTGTGCTCAGGTGTGATATCTCATGTGTGTGTGTTCAGGTGTCATATATCAGGTGTGTGTGCTCAGGTGTGATATCTCAGGTGTGTGTGCTCAGGTGTGATATCTCAGGTGTGTGTGTTCAGGTGTGATATCTCAGGTGTGTGTGCTCAGGTGTGATATCTCATGTGTGTGTGTGCTCAGGTGTGATATCTCAGGTGTGTGTGTTCAGGTGTGATATCTCATGTGTGTGTGCTCAGGTTTGATATTTCATGTGTGTGTGTTCAGGTGTCATATATCAGGTGTGTGTGTTCAGGTGTGATATCTCAGGTGTGTGTGTTCAGGTGTGATATCTCAGGTGTGTGTGCTCAGGTGTGATATCTCATGTGTGTGTGTGTTTAGGTGTGATATCTCAGGTGTGTGTGCTCAGGTGTGATATCTCATGTGTGTGTGCTCAGGTTTGATATCTCAGGTGTGTGTGTTTAGGTGTGATATCTCATGTGTGTGTGCTCAGGTGTGATATCTCAGGTGTGTGTGTTCAGGTGTGATATCTCATGTGTGTGTGTGTGTTCAGGTGTGATATCTCAGGTGTGTGTGCTCAGGTGTGATATCTCATGTGTGTGTGTTCAGGTGTGTGTGTTCAGGTGTGATATCTCATGTGTGTGTGTGCTCAGGTGTGATATCTCAGGTGTGTGTGTTCAGGTGTGATATCTCGTGTGTGTGTGCTGAGGTGTGATATCTCGTGTGTGTGTGTGCTCAGGTGTGATATCTCAGGTGTGTGTGTGCTCAGGTGTGATATCTCAGGTGTGTGTCCAGGTGTACCTGTGCAGTACGTCTCTGCAGCAGCCGCAGCTCTCGATGGTACAGGGCGGCGGCGGAGGGGAAGACCTCTGGCAGCTGGAGGTCAGAGGTCATCAGAGCAGTGAGGGTCCTCCGGGGGTCACTGAGACCCAGACAGGTGTTCACACTCTGCAGAGCTGCATGCACTACACACACACACACACACACACACACACACACACACACACACACACACACACACACACACACACACACACACACACACACACACACACACACACACACACACACACACACACACACACACACACACACACACACACACACACACACACACACACACACACACACACACACACACACACACACACACACACACACACACACACACACACACACACACGTTAGCAAGTCTCCTGAAGGTGTCTAACGGGTGTGATCAGAGAGGACTCACTGCTCTGGTTCCTCTGGGCCTCCTTGTTGGAGAAACTGATTCCTTCCTGAAGCTCCTCCGGCTCCAGAGGGTCCACACAGCCTTCAGCCTGAAGGAGAGAACTCTTTAAAGTAGAGACACTACATACTGATATACACCTGAACATCAGCAGGAGAGGACTCTTTAAAGTAGAGACACTACATACTGATATACACCTGAACATCAGCAGGAGAGGACTCTTTAAAGTAGAGACACTACATACTGATATACACCTGAACATCAGCAGGAGAGTACTCTTTAAAGTAGAGACACCACATACTGATATACACCTGAACATCAGCAGGAGAGGACTCTTTAAAGTAGAGACACTACATACTGATATACACCTGAACATCAGCAGGACAGGACTCTTTAAAGTAGAGACACTACATACTGATATACACCTGAACATCAGCAGGAGAGGACTCTTTAAAGTAGAGACACTACATACTGATATACACCTGAACATCAGCAGGAGAGGACTCTTTAAAGTAGAGACACTACATACTGATATACACCTGAACATCAGCAGGAGAGGACTCTTTAAAGTAGAGACACTACATACTGATATACACCTGAACATCAGCAGGAGAGGACTCTTTAAAGTAGAGACACTACATACTGATATACACCTGAACATCAGCAGGAGAGGACTCTTTAAAGTAGAGACACTACATACTGATATACACCTGAACATCAGCAGGAGAGGACTCTTTAAAGTATTACCAGGGCCTTCTGCTGGCGGTCGGCTGACAGCTGCTCCAGGTACCAGGGGCTGTTCTCAGCCCGGAGGCCCCTGAGGGCCAAACATGGCATTTTCAGAGCGGAGATCAGAGAGAGTTCATCTGTAGCGTTGAGGGCCTCGTCCACCTGCTCCACCGCCCAGCGCACTGAGAGTAAACAACAACAACAACATCAACACACGCAGGTCATCCCACATTTAGGACAAAGAGGACATGTTACTGCGTTGCTAAGAGCTAGTTTAGATGAATATATAATCTAACCCTTAAGAATAAAAATGTTCTATGAAACTGTTAGCTTATAAATAACAACGATGTACTTTGGTTTAATAGCAAGTGAAGGAATTAAATAAATGAGTTTTGAATGGATTGAACACAAACTATTATGACCAGAGATAAATGAGGGAGCTAGCTGACAGTCTGCTACCCTGTGTGCTCAACCTTCATCAGATCAGCTGCTGGCACAGAGACCCAGACTCTCTGTACGAGCCGTCGCTTCAAAACATACTCTCTGTCTGAGTCTCTCTCCAGCTACTGGGGGTTACTGTGTCTGATGAGAGGGGGGGGGGTTACTGTGTGATGAGAGGGGGGGGGGTTACTGTGTGATGGAGAGGGGGGGGGGTTACTGTGTGATGAGAGGGGGGGGGGGTTACTGTGTGATGAGAGGGGGGGTTACTGTGTGATGGAGAGGGGGGGGGGTTACTGTGTGATGAGAGGGGGGGGGGGTTACTGTGTGATGAGAGGGGGGGGGGGTTACTGTGTGATGAGAGGGGGGGGGGGTTACTGTGTGATGAGAGGGGGGGGGGTTACTGTGTGATGAGAGGGGGGGGGGTTACTGTGTGATGAGAGGGGGGGGGGTTACTGTGTGATGAGAGGGGGGGGGGTTACTGTGTGATGAGAGGGGGGGGGGGTTACTGTGTGATGAGAGGGGGGGGGGTTACTGTGTGATGAGAGGGGGGGGGGGTTACTGTGTGATGAGAGGGGGGGGGGGTTACTGTGCTGTGTGATGGAGAGGGGGGGGGGGGTTACTGTGTGATGAGAGGGGGGGGGGGTTACTGTGCTGTGTGATGGAGAGGGGGGGGTTACTGTGCTGTGTGATGGAGAGGGGGGGTTACTGTGTGATGGAGAGGGGGGGTTACTGTGCTGTGTGATGGAGAGGGGGGGGGGGTTACTGTGTGATGGAGAGGGGGGGTTACTGTGTGATGGAGAGGGGGGGTTACTGTGTGATGGAGAGGGGGGGGGGTTACTGTGTGATGGAGAGGGGGGGTTACTGTGTGATGAGAGGGGGGGGGGGTTACTGTGCTGTGTGACGGAGAGGGGGGGGGGGGTTACTGTGTGATGGAGAGGGGGGGTTACTGTGTGATGAGAGGGGGGGGGGGTTACTGTGTGATGAGAGGGGGGGGGGGTTACTGTGCTGTGTGATGGAGAGGGGGGGTTACTGTGCTGTGTGATGGAGAGGGGGGGGGGTTACTGTGTGATGAGAGGGGGGGGGGGTTACTGTGCTGTGTGATGGAGAGGGGGGGGTTACTGTGCTGTGTGATGGAGAGGGGGGGTTACTGTGCTGTGTGATGGAGAGGGGGGGTTACTGTGCTGTGTGACGGAGAGGGGGGGGGGTTACTGTGTGATGGAGAGGGGGGGTTACTGTGTGATGAGAGGGGGGGTTACTGTGCTGTGTGATGGAGAGGGGGGGTTACTGTGCTGTGTGATGGAGAGGGGGGGTTACTGTGCTGTGTGATGGAGAGGGGGGGTTACTGTGCTGTGTGATGGAGAGGGGGGGTTACTGTGCTGTGTGATGGAGAGGGGGGGTTACTGTGCTGTGTGATGGAGAGGGGGGGTTACTGTGCTGTGTGATGAGAGGGGGGGTTACTGTGCTGTGTGATGGAGAGGGGGGGGTTACTGTGCTGTGTGATGGAGGCGTGTAGCTCACCATTCACCAGGTCGAGGCTGTCCTGGATCTCTCTGTGAGTCAGAAACTCCTCGTAGATATCTTTCTCCTCCGATCCTCCACGCTGAGACAGACACACGGTGAGACAGAGACACGGTGAGACAGAGACACGGTGAGACAGACACACGGTGAGACAGAGACACGGTGAGACAGACACACAGTGAGACAGAGACACGGTGAGACAGACACACGGTGAGACAGAGACACGGTGAGACAGAGACACGGTGAGACAGAGACACGGTGAGACAGACACACGGTGAGACAGACACACGGTGAGACAGAGACACGGTGAGACAGACACACGGTGAGACAGACACACGGTGAGATGTTTAGGACTCATTCCTGCAGCTATAATCATGAGAGATGATCCTCTCATGTGATTGGCTCGTCCTGCCCTCACCCCATTGGCCGCCCTCTCCCTCTTGCTGGCCCTGCCCTGCAGCAGCAGCTCTCTGTAGAGGCTCGTCAGCGCCCCCTGCAGGCCGCTCAGCTGAGCGTTCGGGTTCCTCAGCGCCGCCTTCAGCACCTCCACCTGCGAGTCCAACGCCTCGTTAACGGCAATCACCGCCGCATGGCCTGATGGGAAACACAGTGTGAGAACCTCCAGTGTGAGCCAATCAGCTGTCAGTGTGTGTGTGTGTGTGCCAATCAGCATGTGTGAGCCAATCAGCTGTCAGTGTGTGAGCCAATCAGCTGTCAGTGTGTGAGCCAATCAGCGGTCAGTGTGTGTGTGAGCCAATCAGCTGTCAGTGTGTGAACCAATCAGCGGTCAGGGTGTGTGTGTGTGTGTGTGTGTGTGTGTGTGTGTGTGTGTGTGTGTGTGTGTGTGTGTGTGTGTGTGTGTGTGTGTGTGTGTGTGTGTGTGTGTGTGTGCCAATCACCGCCGCATGGCCTGATGAGAAACACATTGTGAGCTCCCGGCCAATTTAATATTCCATCCCTCACATTTTAATGTATATATAATAACTTGCTTTATATTTTGTTACTGTACATTTTTAATTCAACGTATATATTTTCTACTTTCTTGTTTATTTCCAGTCTTTTAATTGTTATTGTACGATGCCATGGTTTTTTATGCTGTCAGTGTGTGAGCCAATCAGCTGTCAGTGTGTGTGTGTGTGCCAATCAGCTGTCAGCGTGTGTGTGCCAATCAGCTGTCAGCGTGTGTGAGCCAATCAGCTGTCAGTGTGAGCCAATCAGCTGTCAGTGTGTGTGTGTGTGCCAATCAGCTGTCAGCGTGTGTGTGACCCAATCAGCTGTCAGTGTGTGTGAGCCAATCAGCGGTGTGTGTGTGTGTGTGTGTGTGTGTGTGTGTGTGTGTGAGCCAATCAGCGGTCAGTGTGTATGTGTGAGCCAATCAGCTGTCAGTGTGTGAGCCAATCAGCTGTCAGTGTGTGTGTGAGCCAATCAGCTGTCAGTGTGTTTGTGAGCCAATCAGCTGTCAGTGTGTGTGTGTGTGTGTGTGTGTGCCAATCAGCATGTGTGAGCCAATCAGCTGTCAGTGTGTGAGCCAATCAGCTGTCAGTGTGTGAGCCAATCAGCGTGTGTGTGAGCCAATCAGCTGTCAGTGTGTGAGCCAATCAGCGGTCAGTGTGTGTGTGTGAGAGCCAATCAGCGGTCAGTGTGTGTGTGTGAGCCAATAGGCTGTCAGCGTGTACCTGCAGCCTCGTCCACGGACAGCTCGTTGGTCAGGATTCCTCCGATCTTATTGAACGCCGGCATCTGGATCCCATATTTATCCAGCTCCATCTTCATGTTGCTGATCTCCTCCTCTACACACACACACACACACACACACACACACACACACACACACACACACACACACACACACACACACACACACACACACACACACACACACACACACACACACACACAGTTGAAATACATTTGTATTAAGGGTGAGTTATGCAAGTGATTGTCGTCTAAGGAGCAGTTGGGTTGAACATTATTACAAAGGGTTTAATACAAGAACAAATGTAGGCAAATCTTGTCAGGTGTATCACAGACAGACGGACAGACAGACAGACAGACAGACAGGGGAGAGATGAGTGAGGGGGTTCTTACAGAGCTGAAGGGGTACATGAGACACAACAGGTGGGACCCGGCTGTTTGGACAGACTACTCTACTCGTGTCAACGCGCTAACACTAATGGCAAACAAGCTTTGTCCACATCGAGCCTTGTAGAGTCTCCCTATACTCTCTGAACGCTCCGTCCCTGGCAGATCTCTGTGTCCGCTGCAGCGTGTCTGTTAGGCCCCGCCCCCCGCACACAGAGAGACACAGGGAGATCGCTCTTCTGGAGTGAAGAGAGCGGAAATAATGATATTGCAAGTTAGAAACGTAAGATGCATTTTGACAGACAAGACGGACAATTGGGGGAAACACCCTGCATTTTGGATGTCCGATAGTCCACCATTAACACCTTAGTCCCGAAAACTAAAAATACATTTCG
>NC_136905.1:429670-439670 GCF_949606895.1 Notothenia rossii
CCTTGATGTGGTTTGGAACATGATGTGGAGTTTCATCACGGCAGCATTTAGCTGAGTTTCTGCTGATGAGATCTACTCTCTCTCTGAAGCTACTGACCCAGAGTCAGCTCTTTAGTAACAGCTGGAAGAGAGGGGGGGGGGGGGCTACAAGGATCTGTTTGGGGTTTGGAGCAGGACACTTCAGAGACATGTCCTTAGTAACAGCTGGGAGAGAGGGAGGGGCTACAAGGATCTGTTTGGGGTTTGGAGCAGGACACTTCAGAGACATGTCCTTAGTAACAGCTGGAAGAGAGGGGGGGGGGCTACAAGGATCTGTTTGGGGTTTGGAGCAGGACACTTCAGAGACATGTCCTTAGTAACAGCTGGAAGAGAGGGGGGGGGGGCTACAAGGATCTGTTTGGGGTTTGGAGCAGGACACTTCAGAGACATGTCCTTAGTAACAGCTGGAAGAGAGGGGGGGGGCTACAAGGATCTGTTTGGGGTTTGGAGCAGGACACTTCAGAGACATGTCCTTAGTAACAGCTGGAAGAGAGGGGGGGGGCTACAAGGATCTGTTTGGGGTTTGGAGCAGGACACTTCAGAGACATTCAGAGACAATGTCATATACACAGCTTCAGTGTAGTTGTATAAATGACAAACCTAATACAACACCTAACCCTAATGTAGAAACCTCAGGTAGTTCAGCAGTCTGTCTGATGGCTGTAGGCTCAGAGCGAGGGCTAGCAGCTACGCTAACACCGCTCAGAGACGGAGCTTAAACCCTGCAGGAATGTCTCAGGATTAGACCTCCTGCTGTTAGCTCGGGCTAACGGCTCCCCTTGGTTTCTATAAGGAATGCTAACAATGCTAATCTGGGAACAGGCTGTGTGTAGCAGCAGAGACACACTGCAGGTACATATACACAATAATACATATACACCTGTCCTCCTGTAACACCTGTCCTCCTGTAACACCTGTCCTCCTGTAACACCCGTCCTCCTGTAACACCTGTCCTCCTGTAACACCTGTCCTCCTGTAACACCTGTCCTCCTGTAACACCTGTCCTGCTTTAACACCTGTCCTGCTGTAACACCTGTCCTCCTGTAACACCTGTCCTCCTGTAACACCTGTCCTGCTGTAACACCTGTCCTCTTGTAACACCTGTCCTCCTGTAACACCCGTCCTCCTGTAACACGTGTACACCTGTAACACCTGTCCTCCTGTAACACCTGTCCTCCTGTAACACCTGTCCTCCTGTAACACGTGTACACCTGTAACACCTGTAACACCTGTCCTCTTGTAACACCTGTCCTCCTGTAACACCTGTAACACCTGTCCTCCTGTAACACCTCTCCACCTGTCCTCCTGTAACACCTGTCCACCTGTCCTCCTGTAACACCTGTCCTCCTGTAACACCGTCAACACCTGTCCTCCTGTAACACCTGTACACCTGTAACACCTGTCCACCTGTCCTCCTGTCCTCCTGTAACACCTGTCCTCCTGTAACACCTGTCCACCCGTAACACCTGTCCTCCTGTTACACCTGTCCACCTGTCCTCCTGTAACACCTGTAACACCTGTCCTCCTGTAACACCTGTCCTCATGTAACACCTGTCCTGCTGTAACACCTGTTGTAACACCTGCCCTCCTGTAACACCTGTCCTCCTGTAACACCTGTCCTGCTGTAACACCTGTCCTGCTGTAACACCTGTCCTCCTGTAACACCTGTCCTGCTGTAACACCTGTCCTGCTGTAACACCTGTCCTCTAGCACCTGTCCTCCTGTAACACTTGTCCTGATGTAACACCTGTCCTCCTGTAACACCTGTCCTCCTGTAACACCTGTCCTGCTGTAACACCTGTCCTGCTGTAACACCTGTCCTGTAGCACCTGTCCTCCTGTAACACCTGCCCTCCTGTAACACCTGTCCTCCTGTAACACCTGTCCTGCTGTAACACCTGTCCTGCTGTAACACCTGTCCTGTAGCACCTGTCCTCCTGTAACACTTGTCCTGATGTAACACCTGTCCTCCTGTAACACCTGTCCTCCTGTAACACCTGTGTAACACCTGTCCTCCTGTAACATCTGTCCTCCTGTAACACCTGTCCCGCTGTAACACCTGTCCTGATGTAACACCTGTCCTCCTGTAACACCTGTCTTCCTGTAACACCTGTCCTCCTGTAACACCTGTCCTCCTGTCCTCCTGTAACACCTGTCCTCCTGTAACACCTGTCCTCCTGTAACACCTGTCCTGCTGTAACACCTGTCCTCCTGTAACACCTGTCCTCATGTAACACCTGTCCTGCTGTAACACCTGTGTAACACCTGTCCTCCTGTAACACCTGTCCTCCTGTAACACCTGTGTAACACCTGTCCTCCTGTAACACCTGTCCTGCTTTAACACCTGTCCTGTTGTAACACCTGTCCTCCTGTAACACCTGTCGTCCTGTAGCACCTGTCCTCCTGTAACACCTGTCCTGCTGTAACACCTGTCCTCCTGTAACACCTGTCCTGCTGTAACACCTGTCCTGCTGTAACACCTGTCCTCCTGTAACACCTGTCCTGCTGTAACACCTGTCCTCCTGTAACACCTGTCCTCCTGTAACACCTGTCCTGCTGTAACACCTGTCCTCATGTAACACCTGTCCTGCTGTAACACCTGTGTAACACCTGTCCTCCTGTAACACCTGTCCTCCTGTAACACCTGTCCTCATGTAACACCTGTCCTGCTGTAACACCTGTGTAACACCTGTCCTCCTGTAACACCTGTCCTCCTGTAACACCTGTGTAACACCTGTCCTCCTGTAACACCTGTCCTGCTGTAACACCTGTCCTCCTGTAACACCTGTCCTGCTTTAACACCTGTCCTGTTGTAACACCTGTCCTCCTGTAACACCTGTCGTCCTGTAGCACCTGTCCTCCTGTAACACCTGTCCTGCTGTAACACCTGTCCTCCTGTAACACCTGTCCTGCTGTAACACCTGTCCTGCTGTAACACCTGTCCTCCTGTAACACCTGTCCTGCTGTAACACCTGTCCTCCTGTAACACCTGTCCTCCTGTAACACCTGTCCTGCTGTAACACCTGTCCTCTTGTAACACCTGTCCTCCTGTAACACCCGTCCTCCTGTAACACGTGTACACCTGTAACACCTGTCCTCCTGTAACACCTGTCCTCCTGTAACACCTGTCCTCCTGTAACACGTGTACACCTGTAACACCTGTAACACCTGTCCTCTTGTAACACCTGTCCTCCTGTAACACCTGTAACACCTGTAACACCTGTCCACCTGTCCTCCTGTCCTCCTGTAACACCTGTCCACCCGTAACACCTGTCCACCTGTCCTCCTGTAACACCTCTCCACCTGTAACACCTGTCCACCCGTAACACCTGTCCACCTGTCCTCCTGTAACACCTGTCCACCTGTAACACCTGTCCTCCTGTCCTCCCCAGCTGTTCCTGTTCCGGGTGGTGCGGGTGCAGACAGGTGAGATGCAGGGCTTCTCTCAGTGTGCGTCTCACGGCAGCTTCTTGCAACGCTGGCAGGAAACCCTGTACAACATGCTGCACTTCATCACTCTGTACCTGATCCCCCTGCTGGTGATGAGCTGCTGCTACAGCCGCATCCTGCTGCACATCCACCACACACACCTGAGGAACGCAGGTACATACACACACATCCACCACACACACCTGAGGAACGCAGGTACATACACACACATCCACCACACACACCTGAGGAACGCAGGTACATACACACACATCCACCACACACACCTGAGGAACACAGGTACATACACACACATCCACCACACACACCTGAGGAACACAGGTACATACACACACATCCACCACACACACCTGAGGAACGCAGGTACATACACACACATCCACCACACACACCTGAGGAACACAGGTACATACACACACATCCACCACACACACCTGAGGAACACAGGTACATACACACACATCCACCACACACACCTGAGGAACACAGGTACATACACACACATCCACCACACACACCTGAGGAACACAGGTACATACACACACATCCACCACACACACCTGAGGAACACAGGTACATACACACACATCCACCACACACATCTGAGGAACACAGGTACATACACACACATCCACCACACACACCTGAGGAACACAGGTACATACACACACATCCACCACACACACCTGAGGAACGCAGGTACATACACACACATCCACCACACACACCTGAGGAACACAGGTACATACACACACACACACACACACACACATCTGAGGAACGCAGGTACATACACACACATCCACCACACACACCTGAGGAACACAGGTACATACACACACACACACACACACACACACCTGAGGAACGCAGGTACATACACACACATCCACCACACACACCTGAGGAACGCAGGTACATACACACACACACACACACACACACACACACACACACACACACACACACACACACACACATCCACCACACACACCTGAGGTACGCAGGTACACACACACACACATCCACCACACACACACACACACACACACACACACACACACACACACACACACACACACACACACACACACACACACACACACACACACACATCCACCACACACACACCTGAGGAACGCAGGTACACACACACACACACACACACACACACACACACACACACACACATCCACCACACACACACCTGAGGAATGCAGGTGCACACACACACACACACATCCGCCACACACACCTGAGGAACGCAGGTACACACACACACACACACACACACACACACACACACACACACACACACACACACACACACACATCCACCACACACACCTGAGGTACGCAGGTACACACACACACACACACACACACACACACACACACACACACACACACACACACACACACACATCCACCACACATACACACACACACACACACACACACACACACACACACATCCACCACACACACACCTGAGGAACGCAGGTACACACACACACACACACACACACACACACACACACACACACATCCACCACACATACACACACACACACACACACACATCCACCACACACACACCTGAGGAACGCAGGTACACACACACACACACACACACACACACACACACACACACACACACACACACACACACACACACACATCCACTACACACGCACCTGAGGAATGCAGGTACACACACACACACACACACACACACACACACACACACACACATCCACCACACACACACCTGAGGAACGCAGGTACACACACACACACACACACACACACACACACACGCATCCACCACACACAAACCTGAGGAACGCAGGTACACACACACACATCCACCACACACACACCTGAGGAACGCAGGTACATACACACACACACACACACACACACACACACACACACACACACACACACACACACACACACACATCCACCACACACCTGAGGAATGCAGGTACACACACACACACACACACACACACACACACACACACACACACACACACACACACACACACACACACACACACACACACACACACACACACACACACACACACACACACCCACACATCCACCAAACACACCTGAGGAACTCAGGTACATACACACCCTTGTTTCTCCTCACAGCCTCAGTTTCTCCCCCTTATTTTTCCCGCTCGCAGCGGGGGAGTCGTACCTGCGGCGCAGCGGCACCGATCTGATCCCGAAGGCGCGGATGAAGACTCTGAAGATGACGGTGGTGATCGTGCTGTCCTTCGTAGTGTGCTGGACGCCTTACTACCTGCTGGGGCTCTGGTACTGGTTCCAGCCGGGCATGCTGGGCCTGCTGCCAGACTACCTGCACCACTTCCTGTTCCTGTTCGGACACCTGAACACCTGCTGCGACCCGGTGATCTACGGCTTCTTCACGCCCTCATTCAGGGCCGACCTCCACGCCTGCTGCCGCCGCCTGACAGCCAATCAGAGCACAGGAGATAACCAGCCCGCAGACTCTCAGCCAATCAGAGCACAGGATATAACCAGCCCGCAGACTCACAGCCAATCAGAGCACAGGAGATAACCAGCCCGCAGACTCACAGCCAATCAGAGCCCAGGAGATAACCAGCACGCACTCACAGCCAATCAGAGCACAGGAGGTGATGACGTCACAGACAGTCCCGTTATGATCCAATTTGTATTCATATTTTTTTTATGTCCTCTTATCAATCGAGGAACCTGACAGATACATTCCTTTAGGAACCTGAGAGATACATTCCTTTAGGAACCTGAGGGATACATTCATTTAGGAACCTGAGGGATACATTCCTTTAGGAACCTGAGGGATACATTCATTTAGGAACCTGAGGGATACATTCCTTTAGGAACCTGAGGGATACATTCATTTAGGGACCTGAGGGATACATTCCTTTAGGAACCTGAGGGATACATTCATTTAGGGACCTGAGGGATACATTCCTTTAGGAACCTGAGAGATACATTCCTTTAGGAACCTGAGAGATACATTCCTTTAGGGACCTGAGAGATACATTCATTTAGGAACCTGAGAGATACATTCCTTTAGGGACCTGAGAGATACATTCATTTAGGGACCTGAGAGATACATTCATTTAGGAACCTGAGGGATACATTCATTTAGGAACCTGAGGGATACATTCATTTAGGGACCTGAGGGATACATTCATTTAGGAACCTGAGAGATACATTCCTTTAGGGACCTGAGGGATACATTCCTTTAGGAACCTGAGAGATACATTCATTTAGGGACCTGAGAGATACATTCCTTTAGGGACCTGAGAGATACATTCCTTTAGGGACCTGAGGGATACATTCATTTAGGAACCTGAGAGATACATTCCTTTAGGAACCTGAGGGATACATTCATTTAGGGACCTGAGGGATACATGAGAGATACATTCATTTAGGAACCTGAGGGATACATTCATTTAGGAACCTGAGGGATACATTCATTTAGGAACCTGAGAGATACATTCATTTAGGAACCTGAGGGATACATTCATTTAGGGACCTGAGAGGTACTTTCATTTAGGGACCTGAGGGATACATTCATTTAGGAACCTGAGAGATACATTCATTTAGGAACCTGAGGGATACATTCATTTAGGGACCTGAGGGATACATGAGAGATACATTCATTTAGGAACCTGAGGGATACATTCATTTAGGAACCTGAGGGATACATTCATTTAGGAACCTGAGAGATACATTCATTTAGGAACCTGAGGGATACATTCATTTAGGGACCTGAGAGGTACTTTCATTTAGGGACCTGAGAGATACATTCCTTTAGGGACCTGAGGGATACATTCATTTAGGAACCTGAGAGATACATTCATTTAGGGACCTGAGGGATACATTCATTTAGGAACCTGAGGGATACATTCATTTAGGGACCTGAGGGATACATGAGAGATACATTCCTTTAGGAACCTGAGGGATACATTCCTTTAGGAACCTGAGAGATACATTCCTTTAGGAACATGAGAGATACATTCCTTTAGGAACCTGAGAGATACATTCATTTAGGAACCTGAGGGATACATTCATTTAGGGACCTGAGGGATACATTCATTTAGGGACCTGAGGGATACATTCATTTAGGGACCTGAGGGATACATGAGAGATACATTCCTTTAGGAACATGAGAGGTACATGAGAGATGCATTCCTTTAGGAACATGAGAGGTACATTCCTTTAGGAACCTGAGAGATACATTCCTTTAGGAACCTGAGAGGTACTTTCCTTTAGGAACATGAGAGATACATTCCTTTAGGAACCTGAGAGATACTTTCCTTTAGGAACATGAGAGATACATTCCTTTAGGAACCTGAGAGATACATTCCTTTAGGAACCTGAGAGGTACTTTCCTTTAGGAACCTGAGAGATACATTCCTTTAGGAACCTGAGAGGTACTTTCCTTTAGGAACCTGAGAGATACATTCCTTTAGGAACCTGAGAGGTACTTTCCTTTAGGAACCTGAGGGATACATTCCTTTAGGAACCTGAGAGGTACTTTCCTTTAGGAACCTGAGGGATACATTCCTTTAGGAACCTGAGAGATACATTCCTTTAGGAACCTGAGGGATACATTCCTTTAGGAACCTGAGAGATACATTCCTTTAGGAACCTGAGAGGTACTTTCCTTTAGGAACCTGAGAGATACATTCCTTTAGGAACCTGAGAGATACTTTCCTTTAGGAACCTGAGAGATACATTCCTTTAGGAACCTGAGAGATACATTCCTTTAGGAACCTGAGAGATACTTTCCTTTAGGAACCTGAGAGATACATTCCTTTAGGAACCTGAGAGGTACATTCCTTTAGGAACCTGAGAGGTACATTCCTTTAGGAACCTGAGAGATAGATTCCTTTAGGAACCTGAGAGATACTTTCCTTTAGGAACCTGAGGGATACATTCATTTAGGAACCTGAGAGATAGATTCCTTTAGGAACCTGAGAGATACTTTCCTTTAGGAACCTGAGAGGTACTTTCCTTTAGGAACCTGAGAGATACATTCCTTTAGGAACCTGAGAGATAGATTCCTTTAGGAACCTGAGAGATACTTTCCTTTAGGAACCTGAGGGATACATTCCTTTAGGAACCTGAGGGATACATTCCTTTAGGAACCTGAGAGATACATTCATTTAGGAACCTGAGAGATACATTCCTTTAGGAACCTGAGAGATACATTCCTTTAGGAACCTGCAGAACTGAAATTAACATTTCTAAACAAACCAGTTTTCTGTAACCAACTCTAAATATAAGTTCCTTATTTGTCATTGCACCATCTCAAAGGGAATCTGTGAGACCCCCCCCCCCAAGAGGATCTTCACTTCCTGTTTACTGACCTCCAACCCCTCACGTGGGCGGGGCCACAGGTGGTCAGCCAATGGGAAGCTTCAGTGTTCAGTCAGCACCTGAAATACCTTTTATTGTTATCTATTCATTTAAATATGTTAATGTATGAAATAAGATGTCTTCTGTCAACATAGAAATGTTCTCTTCATTACTTTTAATTTAAATCATGAAGAAATAAGTTTATTTGAACAGTTAGTATGTCTTTGTGTTTTATTGGGTGGAAGAACAAAATGGTTTGTATAAACAGTAAAATACAGTCTTAGAACAAATGGAAAAACTGAAATGAAAGAATAGACGTGTGAAAAACTATTAAAATTCAGTTTTATTTGGTTTCATTTCAAACATCAGACAGACGGTGAAAAATTCAACACCACAGAAGAAGAACTCATCGAAGCGTCTAATCTTCTTCAGGTCTGATCTCTAAAGCAGTGTAAAGCTTGGGGATGCTTTTATTTTGAAAGGACACATTAATGAAATAAAGGTTTTAAAGAAACATCAAAATGTTAAAGATCTTCTCATTGGTGCTAGCCTTCGTCTACTTCTCTACGTCTACAGCGCCGACAGGAAGTCTCTATTTATACTAAAAATACTTTTATCTGTGGAGGACATGGCTTTATTAAACTCAGCTTATTATTAAATATGGCTTATTCAGGGACTTCGACATATTCATACTGCACACATTATACATAATTCAAACTAACGAAAGAATCAGAAACAAGAAAAACAAAGTTCATAATCAAAATATTACAGGAATTACATTTAAATCTCTTCTTCACTGGCTTTTATTTTTGGCAGATTCCTCTTAAAATAAGAATAAAACCAAAGAAGAAAGTTCTAGAAAAAGAACAGCCGACATTTTTCATTTCCGAAACACCCCGACCCCACAGCCACCTGAGACCCCGGACTGCATGAGACCGGACAGAACTCAACGGTACTCAACGAGACTCAACAAGACTCTATTTAACCCGACAGGACTCAACAAGACTCAGCGAGACTCAACAAGACTCTATTTAGCCCGACGAGACTCAACGAGACTCAGCGAAACTCAACAAAACTCTATTTAACCCGACAGGACTCAACGAGACTCAGCGAGACTC
>NC_136905.1:444670-445917 GCF_949606895.1 Notothenia rossii
TGTAGTTAGCGTGGACTGTAGTTAGCGTGGGCTGTAGTTAGGGTGGGCTGTAGTTAGGGTGGGCTGTAGTTAGGGTGGGCTGTAGTTAGGGTGGGCTGTAGTTAGCGTGGGCTGTAGTTAGGGTGGGCTGTAGTTAGGGTGGACTGTAGTTAGGGTGGGCTGTAGTTAGCGTGGGCTGTAGTTAGGGTGGGCTGTAGTTAGGGTGGACTGTAGTTAGGGTGGGCTGTAGTTAGCGTGGGCTGTAGTTAGGGTGGGCTGTAGTTAGGGTGGGCTGTAGTTAGGGTGGACTGTAGTTAGGGTGGGCTGTAGTTAGGGTGGGCTGTAGTTAGCGTGGACTGTAGTTATTTAAGGTGAACTGTATTTAAGGTGGACTGTATTTAAGGTGGGCTGTAGTTAGCGTGGGCTGTAGTTAGCGTGGGCTGTAGTTAGGGTGGGCTGTAGTTAGGGTGGGCTGTAGTTAGGGTGGGCTGTAGTTAGGGTGGACTGTAGTTAGCGTGGACTGTAGTTAGGGTGGGCTGTAGTTAGGGTGGGCTGTAGTTATTTAAGGTAGACTGTAGTTAAGGTGGACTGTATTTATTAAGGTGGACTGTATTTATTAAGGTGGACTGTATTTATTAAGGTGGACTGTATGTAACACTATTTAAGGTGGAGTGTATGAAACAATAGGTACCGCCCCCCTGCGTGGTGCAGGTGATGGTGCTGGACTGCCGGCTGCCCCCCTGGGTGGAGTAGGCCTTCAAGTAGACGGAGTAGGTGGTGCTGGGCTCCAGGCGCTGGACGTCGTGGCTGAAGGTGTTTTTACTGACGGCCTCCTGCAGCTCAGCACTGTCGGGCTCTGGGGGGGAGACTCCAGTTAACAGTGTTTACATATAAATAATAAATCAAAGATAATAAATCATTAAAGCTGCGCGCAGCAATGAGCAGTCGTCCGCACGACGATGTCTGCCAAAAAAGTGTTTCAAGGACTCGGCCGTTGGCAAACGTGGGAAGTTTCTGTCCGATCAGACAATATCTAAAGGAGTTAGAGCAACATCATGTTTGATGGCAAGTGATCTGTCGCCAGGGCAACAGCACATGATGATACCCCATAATAAGCTTTGATGTCTGGAGGGCTGCATCATTATATAACATGTTTCACTACAACTACGCCCACGTCACTGCGCAGGCTACCGGCCGTCATGACTAGGAACCTTTTTGTGTGTGTGTGTGTGTGTGTGTGTGTGTGTGTGTGTGTGTGTGTGTGTGTG
>NC_136905.1:446117-486117 GCF_949606895.1 Notothenia rossii
CATCTGAAAGACTACAAACAGACCCACAATGAGCACGAAGAGACTCCTCGGCAGGGGGTTCTTCATGTCTGTTAGCAGGTCTGACCCCCCCCCCCCCTGCATGACAGATCAGTGGTTCTTCATGTCTGTGAGCAGGTCTGACCCCCCCCCCCCTGCATGACAGAGATCAGTCTAACCGTATAGAAACCCTGACAGCAGCCTACCTGCCAGCAGGACCATGAAGCCCAGGAGGATGTTTCTGTCTGCCATCCTTCGTCTCTCAGGGACTCTCTCCGACTGGCCCGACAGACGGGCGGTTGTGAAATATGTTTCAGTAAAACTTCTTGGGTCACTTTCTGACTTCCTGCTCTCGCCCTCTTTCTGAGAACTGGTCTCTCACCCCATCAGTGAACACATCCACAGCGCGGCGGGCACTTCCCCAAACACACGACCACAGGGGTTAATAATACAAGGGTTGGTGCTGACGGACACTTCCCCAGAAACACCAACCCAGTCTCACATCTAAACGTGTAATAACTACGCTGGTCCAAAACGTAGGACGTAGTATTTCTACAAAAACGCCTCTGAAATTTAAGATCCATACGTTTTTTTTCACCATTCATTCCAATGGCTGGCGTCTATGTCACGTGATCTTCACATTTCTCCCTGCAGAAAAAAAAAACATGGCCGAACTTCGTTTTATTCTCGGTGTAAAATGCCTATTTTAAAGTTCGTTTGGACATTAAAATGCGTTTTGATGTCATTTGATGCGAGAAATATGAATTGTTATTCAGATGATGTGTGCAGTGGATGCACATGATCTTTAGTTTGATAGTTATTACGAAGATTACTTCAGGAAATTGTGTCTATACAACGTTTTCATTGTTACCAAGGTGGTTGCTAGGGACGCTGCTATCGATATTATTTCTGTTATGTTGTGTAAATTGGTGTTATCTTTATTGCGACCCCCTTCCCCGTCAATGTTGGTCCACAGCGCAAACGTATTAGTTTAACAAAATCCGCGATTGTGGCATAGTGTGGTGCCGAGAGATGGGAGGCGGGGTATCAAAGGTACAAGCTAGACTCTATTTATCAAAAACAGACCGGCGGAGACAGGAAGTCCGGCTCACTCAAATGTCCGTGCAGAACAATACCCTAACCCATAGATCCGTGGGTGAATAATGTCAATCACCACTATAGATACGTTATTTCCCCTGTGCAATTCTCCATGTACTCAACAATAACACATCATTATCCTTGTGTTTATTTATTTGTTTGATTAATAAACACAAGTTGGAGTCCGTCAGGACCGAGGGTCGGAGCAGCTCATTTGCTTTACAGAATTTTACACCCGGAAGTAAGTATTCTCTCCGCTTCGCTTGACCAACCCCGTGATAGTCCTCAAGCTCTGTGATTGGAGAGTGTGCTCCGAGGGTTACGCCGAGCGTCGAACAGCACTTTGAAATGGGATGGAACCACGGCAGACTGTCCAAAACTGGATCTGAACGGGTCCACCCATAGAACATCATCACATAGAACATCTTCACACAGAACATCATCACACAGAACATAGAACAT
This sequence comes from Notothenia rossii, assembly GCF_949606895.1. Classification (NCBI taxonomy): domain Eukaryota; kingdom Metazoa; phylum Chordata; class Actinopteri; order Perciformes; family Nototheniidae; genus Notothenia; species Notothenia rossii. Next base: position 447,675 of record NC_136905.1, read on the forward strand.
CATCACATAGAACATCATTACATAGAACATCTTCACACAGAACATCATCACACAGAACATAGAACATCATTACATAGAACATCTTCACACAGAACCTCATCACACAGAACATAGAACATCATCACATAGAACATCATCACACAGAACATCATCACACAGAACATAGAACATCATCACATAGAACATCATCACATAGAACATCATCACATAGAACATCATCACACAGAACATCATCACACAGAACATAGAACATCATCACATAGAACATCATCACATAGAACATCATCACACAGAACATCATCACACAGAACATAGAACATCATCACATAGAACATCATCACATAGAACATCATCACACAGAACATCATCACACAGAACATAGAACACCATCACATAGAATATCATCACATAGAACATCATCACACAGAACATCATCACATAGAACATCATCACACAGAACATCATCACATAGAACATCATCACATAAAACGTCATCATACAGAACATCATCACATAGAACATCATCACACAGAACATCATCACATAGAACATCATCACACAGAACATCATCATAGAACATCATCACACAGAACATCATCACACAGAACATCATCACATAGAACATCATCACACAGAACATCATTATAGAACATCATCACATAGAATATAATCACACATAACATCATCACAGAACATCATCACACAGAACATCATCACAGAACATCATCACATAGAACATCATCACAGAACATCATCACATAGAACATCATCACACAGAACATCATCACATAGAACATCATCACATAGAACATCATCACACAGAACATCATCACATAGAACAGCATCACACAGAACATCATCACACAGAACATCATCACATAGAACATCATCACAGAACATTATCACACAGAACATCATCACATAGAACATCATCACAGAACATCATCACAGAACATCATCACACAGAACATCATCACAGAACATCATCACATAGAACATCATCACACAGAACATCATCACACAGAACATCATCATAGAACATCATCACACAGAACATCATCACATAGAACATCATCAGACAGAACATCATCATAGAACATCATCACACAGAACATCATCACATAGAACATCATCACACAGAACATCATCACATAGAACATCATCACATAGAACATCATCACATAGAACATCATCATACTGAACATCATCACACAGAACATCATCACATAGAACATCATCACATAGAACATCATCATACAGAACATCATCACACAGAACATAATAACATTGAACATCATCACACAGAACATCATCACAGAACATCATCACATAGAACATCATCCCACAGAACATCATCACACAGAACATCATCATAGAACATCATCACACAGAACATCATCACATAGAACATCATCAGACAGAACATCATCATAGAACATCATCACATAGAACATCATCCCACAGAACATCATCACACAGAACATCATCACATAGAACATCATCATAGAACATCATCACACAGAACATCATCACATAGAACATCATCAGACAGAACATCATCATAGAACATCATCACACAGAACATCATCACATAGAACATCATCACACAGAACATCATCACATAGAACATCATCACATAGAACATCATCACATAGAACATCATCACAGAACATCATCACATAGAACATCATCACATAGAACATCATCACACAGAACATCATCACACAGAACATAGAACATCATCACATAGAACATCTTCACACAGAACATCATCACACAGAACATAGAACATCATCACATAGAACATCATCACATAGAACATGATCACACAGAACATCATCACACAGAAAATAGAACATCATCACATAGAACATCATCACATAGAACATCATCACACAGAACATCATTACACAGAACATAGAACATCATCACATAGAACATCATCACATAGAACATCATCACACAGAACATCATCACACAGAACATAGAACATCATCACATAGAACATCATCACATAGAACATCATCACACAGAACATCATTACACAGAACATAGAACATCATCACATAGAACATCATCACATAGAACATCATCACACAGAACATCATCACACAGAACATCATCACATAGAACATCATCACACAGAACATCATCACACAGAACATCATCACAGAACATCATCACATAGAATATAATCACACATAACATCATCACAGAACATCATCACACAGAACATCATCACATAGAACATCATCACATAGAACATCATCATACAGAACATCATCACACAGAACATAATAACATTGAACATCATCACACAGAACATCATCACAGAACATCATCACATAGAACATCATCACATAGAACATCATCACACAGAACATCATCACATAGAACATCATCACATAGAACATCATCACAGAACATCATCACATAGAACATCATCACATAGAACATCATCACACAGAACATCATCACACAGAACATCATCACAGAACATCATCACATAGAACATCATCACATAGAACATCATCACACAGAACATCATCACAGAACATCATCACAGAACATCATCACACAGAACATCATCACATAGAACATCATCACATAGAACATCATCACACAGAACATCATCACATAGAACATCATCACACAGAACATCATCACACAGAACATCATCACATAGAACATCATCACACAGAACATCATCACACAGAACATCATCACAGAACATCATCACATAGAACATCATCACAGAACATCATCACAGAACATCATCACATAGAACATCATCACACAGAACATCATCACACAGAACATCATCATAGAACATCATCACACAGAACATCATCACATAGAACATCATCAGACAGAACATCATCATAGAACATCATCACACAGAACATCATCACATAGAACATCATCACACAGAACATCATCACATAGAACATCATCACATAGAACATCATCACATAGAACATCATCACAGAACATCATCACATAGAACATCATCACATAGAACATCATCACACAGAACATCATCACACAGAACATAGAACATCATCACACAGAACATCATCACATAGAACATCATCACACAGAACATCATCACAGAGAACATCATCACATAGAACATCATCACACAGAACATCATCACATAGAACATCATCACACAGAACATCATCAGATAACATCATCACACAGAACATCATCACATAGAACATCATCACACAGAACATCATCACAGAGAACATCATCACATAGAACATCATCACACAGAACATCATCACATAGAACATCATCACACAGAACATCATCACAGAGAACATCATCACACAGAACATCATCACATAGAACATCATCACACAGAACATCATCAGATAACATCATCTGCATGTTCCCAGACACAGGAAACAGAAACAGGTTCACCCAGAAACAAATGTAGAACCGGTTTAGGGTTAGGTCTAGTCGGCCTATCAGGAGCCAGCTTCCACCTTAACTGCTCTTACACACTCTGCTCTTACACACTCTGCTCACACACTCTGCTCACACACTCTGCTCACACGGCTCACACACACTCTGCTCACACACTCTACCTGGACCCTTCAAAGGTGAGTAAAACTGTTCTCATGTTTTATTGTATGGATGAAATGTTGAGTATTATTAATGCCGTTCCCTCCAAAGTGTGTTGCACTCCTGACACCAGAAAGCTGACGTTGTGTTAATCAGTCAAGTCAGTTTTTCAATACAAATATAAAAATAATAACACAAATAACAAATCATTATTATTAACATTAATGATCACAACAAACTGTATTCAATGGGATAACTATGTTTCATGGTGCAGACTCTGCACACTGTCACAGACTTCATTCAAATCACTTTTTTTACTGAAAAGAGGTTTGGCCCTTTGTTGAAAAACACGCTGGTTTTAATTTACGCTTTATTTCAGTGATTCGTGATTCGTCTACAAATTCAAAGACTTAAAAGACGCCTGCTCCCAGCGGCATTTACACTTTTTTTCAATTGCTAAAAGACGTTTTTTGAAAGCAGGGCTTATTTCCCAAAACACTAAACACAATTCACAAAACCACACACGACGTGCAAAACAACTCATATGTCTTGCTAAATTAAGCTCTGCCCCCAAAACTACATACACACTTACCAAAAGCTAACTTTTGCACCAAATGCCACACACTTCCCTGACAGCACAAGACCCTTTGTCCAACTGCACACTGTGGTGCTTTATCTGAAGCACTCTCTCCTCTTCTGGTGATCTGTATGTACAGAATTCTGCATACAAAGATTGTTCAAGTCCACAATATGTGTCTTTCTTAGAGAGCCGTGTGCAGTGTTTTGCAAAAAGTTCCAAGTTGAATTACAAATTGGGTGCAGAGCTGAACATGTGTTTAGAGTTTTGGAGATTTGAGCTCAGGCTTTGCTCTTTGAGTGTGAGTTTAAATAATTGTGCTTTATGTGAGATTTGAGTGAAAAACTGTAATGTAGTCCATGTGTCAGGACTGAGATACACCACTCTGATTGGCTGTTCATCTTTCATCACATTTGTATCATCAACACTCAGGTATTTAAAACCTATGCATCGTTGGTGAATTCTTTGTCCAGTTCTCAGGCGTCTGTTTGGTCCTCCAGGTGTTTCCCCCCACCCCCCTTCATCATGTCAGACTCCAGCAGGACTCTGGACGATGTGAAGACCTTCCTCAGGTCCTTTAAAAGCTCCGACCCACAGCAGACGAAGAAGTCATACGACAGCATGGCAGAGACGTACGATCAGGTCAGACCCTTCAAGAAACGGCAAACACCTCAGAGTATCAAACCCTATTTTCATATCAAGGTCTGGTCCATTGTTCCAGACTCAAAGACCACATCAAATCTAAATCAAAAGTAAGACGGAATAACAGACACGACACGCTTCAAATGAGACCTTCATGTGTTCACAATCAGAAACGTTATCCCGACCAGTGGCGCTAGACTTCTTTTTTTCCCGCTTTCCGGAGAGGATCGTAACATTTCCTTCAAAATCCATTATTACCCGTCGGTCTGTACACAACTCTGACGGGGGGGCATGGGGGGAGAGAGACAGCACGCTCGTGCACTGTCAACGATGGGGGGTTATGCCGTGTTAGGTATGGGGTGTGATTTGTGCCATAGAATGGACAACTACGCTAACTGAGCGGAGAACTGACGCGTCAACGTGCGCCGACGCCTCCATCCATTTTGATTGGGTTTACGTAGAATACAGGCGACGTCACGACGATGTCAGACGTCAGACGTCACGGCGACGTATCGTAGGTGCGCTCAAAGTACGTGCTCAAAGTACGCGCTCAAAGTACGCGCTCACGTGGCGGCGGCGTAGCTTAGAAAGTGATATCTTAAACTTAAGCTTCCCCAAATGTCTTTCTTTTTGGTGTCTATATACGCCGGGATCCGGAGTCATGGATGATCCTGCGGTCCTGTGTCATGGACCGCGAGTCCTGGATCTTGAGTCGTGGCTGTGGTCCTGGATCATAAGTCCTGGATGGATATCCTCGTGGATTCATCTTCTCATTATACACACACGCATTTCCAAACATTTGGACTACCTATGTTGCAAATGTATTATCTTTTCAATTTACACACCGCATCTATTGCACGTCTGTCCGTCCTGGGAGAGGGATCCCTCCTCTGTTGCTCTCCCTGAGGTTTCTCCATGTTCCCCTTTAAACTGTGGGGTTTCTCTGGAAGTGTTTCCTTGTACGATGTGAGGGTCTGAGGACAGAGGGTCTAAGGACAGAGGGTCTGAGGACAGAGGGTCTGAGGACAGAGGGTCTAAGGACAGAGGGTCTAAGGACAGAGGGTCAGAGGACAGAGGGTCTAAGGACAGAGGGTCTAATGACAGAGGGTCTAAGGACAGAGGGTCTAAGGACAGAGGGTCTAAGGACAGAGGGTCAGAGGACAGAGGGTCTGAGGACAGAGGGTCTAAGGACAGAGGGTCAAAGGACAGAGGGTCTGAGGACAGAGGGTCTGAGGACAGAGGGTCTAAGGACAGAGGGTCTAAGGACAGAGGGTCAAAGGACAGAGGGTCAGAGGACAGAGGGTCTGAGGACAGAGGGTCTAAGGACAGAGGGTCAAAGGACAGAGGGTCTAAGGACAGAGGGTCTAAGGACAGAGGGTCTAAGGACAGAGGGTCAAAGGACAGAGGGTCAGAGGACAGAGGGTCTGAGGACAGAGGGTCAAAGGACAGAGGGTCAAAGGACAGAGGGTTTAAGGACAGAAGGTCAAAGGACAGAGGGTCACTTTCTCATCGGCACAGTATTGGTATCACAAGAGAGGGGAATAATAAATACTCATTAGTATGAGAATATTTGGGATGTGATCAGGGTCGGGAACCAAAATCCAGTTCTGATTTGGAACAAATAACAATTGTCCGGTACGGGGATTAATAAGAGTTGGGTCTAGCAGGTCGGTCTCTCTCTCTCTTGGTCTCTCTCTCTCTCTCTCTCTCTCTCTCTCTCTCTCTCTCTCTGCTCGGGATCAGCTGATCGCTGCACGGCACAGCTGAGCGTCTCTCTCTCTCCCTCTCCCTCCCTCCCTCCTTCAAGGTGTGTGTGTGTTTATGGGTGTGTCTGTGTGTCTCATTCACTGTCTCAGGTTGTGACATGTTTCGATTGCCAGTTTGTGGTCACTGAACCCGTTTTTTTTACATTGTGTTATAATCTCTCTCTCTCGCTCTCTCTCGCTCTCTCTCTCTCTCTCTCTCTCTCTCTCTCTCTCTGCTCGGGATCAGCTGATCTCTTTGCTTGATATACTGACACACCACACACCCATACACTCTACACATTAGTGATTAAAAATGACATATCATACCATATCTTCCCTTCTAAAAAGATTAAATTAATAATCTTTTTTCTCAAAGTAATGATAAACCTGTGAGTTGGATGGAGAAAAATCAGAATCAATATAGATTTTTTTATTTTAAAGTAAATTCAGATTGAACATAGTACTTTTTTTTAAATTAAAGTGTCTGTCCAAAAAGCATCCTCGAATGATGGGATATTAGAGATTTAGAAAAAAACACTTCTGGGATCATTTGGGTGCATTTTCCATATCTCTGGAACCCATTGGTCGATTTTGATGATTGACACCTCTTTTGAACCAATACAATCGAGGGGGGGTTCCTAAATCCATCTAAACATTACCATTGAGGAGTGAGAGTGAAGCATACAGGGTACTTATTATATGTTGTACTTTGGATTCCTAAATCTTTTAGTCTACCTCACCATCATCCAAGGTTAGTTTTCACTGTAAGTACAACATATTGTTTTGGACGAACACTATCGTTTAAAGTTTTTTACTATGTTCAATCTGAATTTTCTTTAAAATAAAAAAACATCGATATTGATTCTGACTTTTCTAAATCCAACTCACAGGTTTATCATTACTTTGAGAAAAAAGATTATTAATTTTCCCCTTTTAGAAGATATAGTCATTTGTTCTGGGAATGTCGTTTTGGAGCCTGAAACCTGAGAAACAGGCTCAGGGCTCAACAGGTTAAGAGGTTAAAGTAAGACGGAGTAACAGACATGACACGCTTCAAATGAGACCTTCATGTGTTCACAATCAGAAACTCTCCTTATCCGATCTTTCAGAATAACTCTTTTGATGAAAACTGTTTTCTATCTGCATCTGTTTCAAGTCAAACACGAAAGTGAGTATGCAGGGGTTTAGAAAACTAAATCACCTGCGTATAATATCACTTGATGAAGACCCCGTTCTCAGGTCCAACCCCTGGGTATAGAAGAAGCTCCTCATATAGAAACAACCCAGAGGATGGACCTGAGCGTGAGAGCTTCACTGTTAGCCTGAAGATACACTAAAGACCCTCCCGTTGGAGAAGTAGTGAACACAGCGATATGTGCATTGAGATAAGTAACTTTTGTTGTGCGTCGTCAACTGTGTTAAATGTTCTATGTTTAGTTTAGTTCCGGGGTTTTATTTTGATAGTCTGTCTTCCTCATGTGTCTGTTTACCATTGTTTGTCTGCACCAGAGGCCTGCACTACGTAAGCAAAAAAAGTTTACTGCTAACTTCAGGTAAACTCTGGGTTTCCGGTCCTACGAAGCTGGTTCTCTTTTTAGCATGCTAGATCTCCATGGTAACTGATGCTGAGCGGCTAACCTGCCCCGGAGCAGGTTAGGTTGCAGGCTAAGAGATCAACTCAGTGAAAGCACCGCCTGCTGACCAATCAGAGCTCAGTGTGCGGAGTTTAAAGCATCAAGTCACATTACAGGAGAAAGGAAATACATGTAATAATGTAAATTAATAAAAATAATGATGCAAATTTTAAAAACAAAAATTGTACATTTTAACCCTGTAGATTGTGGTTTTGACTTTGAAATATGAAAAATAGAAATCTGGTGAATGGCTAAATCTAGTGTGTACTGTGTATACTGAAGTGTATGGAATTATGTAAATGTCATAACTTGTGTTAGCTTCAATACATTTGTTTAAATATGCTATAGTCTTATTTGAAAGACTATTATGTAAAGTTTCTTATCTTATAATTAGAAACCACTTGCAATTCTATCTCGGCGATGAAGCATGTGTTCATTTATAACTCTTAAAATTAACTTCAAAATGTTATTGAAACTTTCCCTAAGAGGTGTTTCCTCTATCTGTGTAATAATTCTGTACTACCAGCAGAGTGCGCTGTTGTCATTTCCAGCTCAATCCACTAGGGATAGCTGTTGCAAAACTGACCTCTATTTAACAACAAGAAGCTTTTCCTTCTTAAAAATGGGAAGAAAATTACACTATGGTTAAACAGCACAGCAGATAACCGCCAAAACACATTCTCAAACAGGAATATTTCAAAATCAGATTGGGTTTTTAGGAAATACAATATTCCCTACCCTGCAAATACCAAACTTCCAACGGTAAGATAACCTGACTATTTTCTAGTTCCAACTCTGCCAAGATGGAGTGCCTAGCCTCATGTGAGTGGTGCTGGGTGTGTTAAAACAAACAGAGTACTTTCAATTAGCATTTCACGAAATGGCGACTGCCGTGTGGTTCATTGTGAACATGAGGGCAAGACAAGATGGCAACTGATTTTCCAACCTTTAACCTGAAGAACAAAGGGATTTGAAAACACACCTCGTGGCTCTCACAGGGGAGTTGAAATGATGGCGGGGTGAGCTTTAGTCTAGAAAATTCAACACAAAACAACACTGTAGTTTAAAATAACATTTCTATTTAGTTCACAATGATAAATCGGCCTCATACCCTTTACGTCATAGGCCTCAAAGCCATCTACGTGATCTTTTGACTTTAAGAGCCAGTATGGTCATCTCTTCTGTTTAAACACGCTATAATGGGACAAAATGGGAAGCTATCCAAACACAATCAGAAGAATATCGTCTATCTGACGCACGAATGTCGCATTTCCCCTCGTAATCCACACGCAATGTCTGGTTGAAAACAGAGAAGAATAACCACTGAAAGCTTCAAACTTTAATCCGGCCGTTTCCTCGAAAATGACTTTTTTAAGACAGCCTGTCGTTTACAGGGAGAGGGATGTAAAGAGCACCCTCTCTGTGGTCGGCCGAGCAGAAGGGAAAACACAAGCATTCGTCCTTCCCGCTTGCTGGCTGTTCGCCCCTCCTCTCTGGGGGCTGTGGTGACGTAGGGGGTCCTCCCTCCTTCGATCTTCAATGTTCGTTGTTGCGCATAACAGAGGATTCAGACATTTTACATTCATTGCTTACTTCCACATGCCTTTTTCCTCCTTATCTCTTTCATAACTTTATATGTAACACATGTTAACGGCGTCAATAGCCACTTTAATGATACTACTTGACGGTAGTCCCGGATGTCGTCATGAAGGATTTTCAGAATAAAAGCTTGGTATTGAGAACTTCCGTTTTTTTCCAGAATAAAATAGCATTTAAACTGACGGTATGTTCTAACTAAATTATGCCATAAAACATTGATTTTAATTTCTAACAAATTTCAAGTATGCTGGACATTGGAACAGTACTTCGGCAGCACTCGATGACGTAGCATCCTTGAAATATTGGCTTGGAAGCCAGTATTCTCGAGATTGAGAAACGGCCCGTATATATGAAGGGCTGTACCCGTAGGATAGAAAAGGGGGAAGTGGCGTCTGACTCAGAGGTCACGCGGCTGTGGAGAAGAACGTGTTGCCCACATTCTGTTACTGAGTTTAGGCTAGTTAGCTAGCAGGTTTATTGTTTTGGGTGCAGTGACTTTGCCTCCACTTGCTGTTCAAATAAATGTTGAAATCAAATCAAATCAAGTTTTATTTATATAGCACATTTTTAAACGATTTTTGGTGGAGCCAAAGTGCTGTAACCTAAAGTAAAAACACTTTACAGCAAATACAACAGCACAGTTTGTGCAGAATATCAGTATGAGACAACGACACGCTCTGTCCTGACACACCGACCCGATGTTGGGAGTCAGAGGCAGTCGGGCCTTCGCGGCGCCCTACTCAGGTTGGTGTGTCCCGCAGCGTCGTTGCTTTACGGCACATTTTCACACCTCCCGCGGCCGATTCAACATGTTGCGCATAACAGAGGATTTAGACGTTGTATATTCATTGCATAACTCCACTCGCCTCTTCTCCTCATACTCTCTTTCATGACTTTTTATTTAATGCATTTTAACGGCTCTAATTGTTATTTACATAAAACCGGAAGTCAAGCTTACTGTTGGTATTCCGGAGACTTCTTCCGGAATAGCTTTTCAAAATAAACTTTAGCATCAACGTTAGCCACAGGCGAATCTTAAAACTGTTTCGCAATAAAACAGTTTTAAGATGACTGTATGTTTAAACTAAATTACATCATTAAACATTGATTTGAATGTCTTACAATACGTTGGAGTTTATTGAGGAGGTTGGATGGGATGCCGTAGACTAGGATGCTATTGCAGTAATCGTGAAGTGATGAATGCATGAATCAGGGTTTCAGCAGCAGAGGAGGAGAGTGATGGGCGGAGACGGGCAATGTGTTTGAGGTGGAAAAAGGCGTTCCTGTTGATGTGATTTATGTGGTGGTTGAATTTGAGATGACTGTCGAAGATGACTCCGAGGTTGCGGATGTAAGGGGGGGGGGGGGGGGGGGATAGCGTGTATATATAGCGTGTATATATTTATATATATAGGCCTATACAGTCTATGATATAGGGCAGGCCCACCTAGGGGCGCCGCCCCACCTCTTCCCACATTACAAATTAAAATAAAAAAAAAAATATATATATATTTTTTTAAATACATATTTTTTAAATATTTTTTTTTAATTAAAATTTTTAATGAACAAGGTAAATATTATATAATTGGTATCAGTAAAATGTATAATCTACAATAAAATCTCGTTTAAAATGGTGTTACGATGTCTAAAGTTACTGATAAGTCACATGTTTCCTGCCTGGCCTTGCCCGTGTATCATTACCCTCTCTCGTCTGGGCGCTAAGAGAGGAGCCCTCAACCAGTGCAGCAGCAGCCACTAGCAGCTGACTGTTGCTATCTGTAAGCTATGGCTCCCAAACATAATTTCAGCCAATCAGCGTCGTCAAATCTGATGATCACCGGGCGCCAATGTCAGCGCCCGGTGCAGGGTTATGGCTAGAAAGGATCCGTTTTGCGAGTCACGTGGCTGAATGTTTACGTTTGGCAGGCAGCCTTTCAGTTACGATCGTTAACATCAGTGGGCCACAGCAAACGATGGTGAGAAGCTAAACTATCTATTAATGATGACAATTACAGGGAGTGTGATTGTAACTGTGTGTGTGACTAGCTGGATGCAAAGAGGTAAACACTGTCTCTTGTTTCCCATGGTTGCTCTTCAAACAGCCGGGGACACATACTATATACACACACACACACACACACACACACACACACACACACACACACATACACATACACATACACATACACATACACATACACACACACACACACACACACACACACACACACACACACACACACACATACACATACACACACACACACACACACACACACACACACACACACACACTATTGTAGTTTTGACAGCATCCATCAAACTAGATGTTTTGCCTTAATGGTCTGTTTTCTAATATTTCTGTGTTTCTGAACCACGTCTGTGTCTTCATATAATGTTCGTATTTAGTCTCCTCAGGGTTCCCGCGGGGTCTTAAAAAGTCTTACATTTGATAATCTGAATGTAAGGCCTTAAAAAGGTCTTAAATATGACCAAAAAAATAAGAAAGATCTTAAATATGATTTAGAAGGTCTTAAAAATGATGGGATTTGAAAGGTACTTCTGTGTTGCGATCGCGTCTAAAATGTGTTTTGGGGAAAATGTCCGGGCTGCAAAGTAACCAGTACGGTAAGAGCCTTTCAGTTCCCCCCAACAATTTGAATTGAAATAAATCAACATGGAACCAGTAATCAATAACTTTGTTTCCCCCGGTACCTTATTGGAGAACACCCAGCTAGTAACCTAGCAACCAAGCTTCAGCTTGCGGCAGTCAGAAACTCATGTATCTTCTAATCTACTTAGAAATAAATATGGGGAAGTGTCAGTTCAACCGTATTTGGTTGGAAAACATCGAATTTAGTGCTTGGTTGAAACCAGTGGAGGGGAACGTGTTTGAAGCCTGCTGCACCTTTTGAAAAAGAAATAAGCGTTTGTTTTGCTAATTTGTTAGCTAGTGGAGCGTTAGCTAGTGCAGCGTTAGCTAGTGGAGCGTTAGCTAGTGCAGCAGCTCCCGCAACAACACCGGGGGACCTCCGGGCGACGTTTGGGTCTACGTCAACCCTCAAAGCGGAGGTGCTGTAGACGCTAAATACCGTAGCTAAACACCAATCATACAACAGCAACGATGAAAGACTGTAGCCAATTTAATTTAAGGGGTCATTTCTCAAAATGTCCCCCTTGTGGTTTATTCACCATTACAATAGCCCCACCTAACATAATTTCCACCAGCCGCCACTGGCCCAGCCACTCTCTGTCTCGTTGCCAGATTGTCTCGATTGTTACGCCGAGCTCTCCAGCGTTTCGTAGATCTTCCTCCAGTTAAAGTAATAGTCATACTCCACGTTCATAGAAATAGAAAGGTAAGATCAGGTAGCAGGTATTAAGTGTTTTTCTAGTTTTGGATTGGTAAGCTTTAGTGTAGATATTTATTCTATGTATTTTCTGGATCTGCTGATTCTGTGTTTTTTGTATCTTGCATCAGCAAATCAAGTAAAGATGATTTGGTGCTTGAATCCTGTGTCTGCATCCGTGCTTTGGGTCCACACTTTGTACGCCCGTGACACCTTTCTACAAAGGGTTAACCCTGATCTCTTCTACACACCCACAGGATTTTGGCCTGTTGAACTACAGAGCTCCAAGTCTGGCCGTAGACTTCCTGGATGATAACTTTCCCGGAGCTCGTGAGGAGGTTCAGGTCCTGGACGTGGCCTGTGGGTCGGGACTGGTGGCGAAACTGGTGAGTCCAAAGCGTTCTCCTAACTGGAGCATTGGGATACATCATCATTCAGAGACACAAGGTATAGAGACCAAGCTGTGGAGGACCGCTCTGGTGATCAGGTGTCACAAGGAGACATTACTGCGACAGGAAGTCAGGTGTTTCAGTACGCATGCTGGTTGATGATAGGGATTTATTTGGACATTAGTTCTTTAGTTCTGAGCTTTGGGACAGCTGTTTGATGAGGTTGTCTTTGTGCCACATATGCCCCTGATAGTTGCTCTGCTTGTCCAAAAGCGGGCGGGGTCATGAAAAAGTCTCTTCACTTATTAACAGGTCAGTGTCAGAGAGCAGGAGGGAGTCCACTTCCTCAGGTGGATCGCTCCCTGGAGCCGGTCCCTCTCTGCTGGGAACAACGTTTGCAGTGACTTGTCAGAGATTGTGGATTCTCCTCTTAGGGGGCAAGAGCAGCTCAGAGAGGGCCGGGTCACCACGGTGTCTCAGACCCTTTGTCAATTCTCTGGCCGTACGTCTTTCTGACATCAGTTTGAAGCTCTCTGTAAAAGCACTTCTTCCTCTTGTGTTAACAGATGGCTGAACTGGGCTTCAGGCACTTTGTGGGGGTGGACTGCAGCAAAGGCATGCTGGATCAAGCTGCAAAGACCGGCCTCTACCAGGACCTCAGACTGGCCTTACTGGGATCAGACCCACTGCCCGCACAGACCGGTACAGTGCACTCACACTTCTGATGGTTACCAGTTTATCTCTGCCCTCACAGACTGGTACAGTGCACCCACACTTCTGATGGTTACCAGTTTATCTCTGCCCACACAGACTGGTACAGTGCACCCACACTTCTGATGGTTACCAGTTTATCTCTGCCCACACAGACTGGTACAGTGCACTCACACTTCTGATGGTTACCAGTTTATCTCTGCCCACACAGACTGGTACAGTGCACTCACACTTCTGATGGTTACCAGTTTATCTCTGCCCACACAGACTGGTACAGTGCACCCACACTGCTGATGGTTACCAGTTTATCTCTGCCCTCACAGACTGGTACAGTGCACCCACACTGCTGATGGTTACCCAGTTTATCTCTGCCCTCACAGACTGGTACAGTGCACCCACACTGCTGATGGTTACCAGTTTATCTCTGGAAACTGACTCCTTTCCTCCTGGTTTCAGGTGTGTTCGATGTGGTGATTCTGGTCGGGGGGCTGGGTGTTGGTTTTGCACCGGTCAGTGTTGTTAGGGAGCTCTGCCATGCCGCCAAACCAGGTAACAGGACTCTCACAAACATGGAGCATCGTTAGTAATCAATCAATGTTGAATTATACAGCACATTACCACAAAGTACACATGTCTCCTAGTCTTCAGTCTAAGGCAGCAGAACTAAGAGCTGCTCTGTGGTGGCTTATCACCTGCACGCAGCACATGAACAGGACTCTTGATAACTGACGGTGAGGGGCTGTTTCCTGCAGGAGGGTTTGTGTGCATAGCGCGAGGCGAACACCGAGGGTCTCCATCAGAGGACTACGGGAAGGATCTGCAGAGAGAGCTGAAGCTGATGGAGGACGAGGGGCTGTGGAGGCCAGCAGGACACAAACGGACCCTCAGATACATGCAGGACCCCTACCTGAGCGGGGAGAGTGTCCAGGACCTGCTGCCAGAGGAGCGCTTCCTCAGCGGGGCTGTTTATCTCTTCCAGAAATCCATCCAATAATTCCTAATCAATGTCTGCCTGCATATCAGACGGCAGCCCGTCTGCAGAGAATAAAGGAGACTGGTAAAGACTGTTATCGAGGGTCTCCATGTGAAGCTTTCATGTCTTTTCTGTCTTCCAACACCCTTAATAAAGGTCATAAAGAGTGTTTACTTCCTGTCAGCTGACGTTGTTGGAGACATTCACAGCTTTTGGTTTTTAGAGTGAAATATATAAGAGATATTTGCAGTTATTGGTTCAAAGGAAATTTGGACCTTGAAAACCGAGTTTCAACTGAAGTTCTAAAACCAAACATTAGAAAGAGAAAACTAATCTGTGCGTTATATAATATCCGTATCAATGCTGAGGACGATGAGGAACTACTTCAAGACATTTAGAATAAGTGGAATAAAGGCCTGGGCGTAGAAGACGCAACACAACAATGGAAGGAATGCTTAAAGCTTACATATAAAATGACTCCAAATGAAAATATTCAGAATAAACGAATGACAACAGTGTTTTATAGGAGGGGCCAAAACTTCTGATAAAAGTCTGTAACGTTGGACTGAAAGCGACTCCCTCATACATGCCTTTTGGAACTGTTCTAACATTTTAAAAACTTGGGATGATATCCAAAACTCGGCTGTCGAAAACATGCAAATACAAAAAAAGATGTCACCAGTAGTCTGACTCTTCCAAAATAACCAGAAAATAAGATACCAGACTGGATGTCATTTACGCATCATCAATATAAAAGAAACTGATATTGCAAAAACTGGAAAAGTAAAGAAGCAGCGACTCTAAACAAATGGAAATGTTAATGAAATATTATTTGAACATAGAAAAAACAAGGTCAATACACGGTAACAAGGAAAAACAATTCAACATGGAAGCTGCAAGCTGCGATAAACGGGCCTTCGCAAGTCGAGCTACGTTGCTTCCAGGATCCCTGCGTCGACAACAACCGTACACACACACACACACACACACACACACACACACACACACACACACACACACACACACACACACACACACACACACACACAGACACACACACGCACTTTCAGAAGAGAATTCTGAGAACCAAAAGAAAACTTCCAGCTGAAAACATTCCTAGAACAATGAAGGGTAACATTCTCAGAATGTTTTTAGAACCAAACACTTCTTCCTGGGGTGGGTGTTACAAAGTTGACTAAATCATCCAAAATTCAATGAAAGTGGTGATCGTCAATTATCCATGTTAAAAAACTGTGAAGGATATCATAAAGCCTTAATGCAGTCGAATGTAAAACTAAAAAGTTATGAAAGTATTAAACCGGTCAGATTTGACCCGAACACAACAGGAGGGTTAAAGGAGTTTTATTGTTTTTTGGACATTTATTACAGAGATGTTATGCTTATGATTTCTGAAGCTTCTGCTTCACCTGTTCATCATCTCATTACTTGCTCTGTTAGGGTATAAAACCATCTGTTAGGGTATAACAGCATCTGTTAGGGTCTGTTAGGATACAACACCATCTGTTAGGGTCTGTTAGGGTATAACACCATCTGTTAGGGTATAACACCATCTGTTAGGGTATAACACCACCTGTTAGGGTCTGTTAGGGTATAACACCATCTGTTAGGGTATAACACCATCTGTTAGAGTCTGTTAGGATACAACACCATCTGTTAGGGTCTGTTGGGGTATAACACCACCTGTTAGGGTCTGTTAGGGTATAACACCACCTGTTAGGGTCTGTTAGGGTATAACACCATCTGTTAGGGTCTGTTAGGGTGTAACACCATCTGTTAGGGTATAACACCATCTGTTAGGGTCTGTTAGGGTATAACACCATCTGTTAGGGTATAACACCATCTGTTAGGGTCTGTTAGGGTATAACACCATCTGTTAGGGTATAACACCATCTGTTAGGGTCTGTTAGGGTATAACACCATCTGTTAGGGTCTGTTAGGGTATAACACCATCTGTTAGAGTCTGTTAGGGTATAACACCATCTGTTAGAGTCTGTTAGGGTATAACACCATCTGTTAGGGTATAACACCATCTGTTAGAGTCTGTTAGGGTATAACACCATCTGTTAGAGTCTGTTAGGGTATAACACCATCTGTTAGAGTCTGTTAGGGTATAACACCATCTGTTAGGGTATAACACCATCTGTTAGAGTCTGTTAGGGTATAACACCATCTGTTAGAGTCTGTTAGGGTATAACACCATCTGTTAGGGTATAACACCATCTGTTAGAGTCTGTTAGGGTATAACACCATCTGTTAGGGTATAACACCACCTGTTAGGGTCTGTTAGGATATAACACCATCTGTTAGAGTCTGTTAGGGTATAACACCATCTGTTAGGGTCTGTTAGGGTATAACACCATCTGTTAGAGTCTGTTAGGGTATAACACCATCTGTTAGGGTATAACACCATCTGTTAGAGTCTGTTAGGGTATAACACCATCTGTTAGAGTCTGTTAGGGTATAACACCATCTGTTAGGGTCTGTTAGGGTATAACAACATCTGTTAGGGTCTGTTAGGGTATAACACCACCTGTTAGGGTCTGTTAGGGTACAACACCATCTGTTAGGTTCTGTTAGGGTATAACACCATCTGTTAGGGTCTGTTAGGGTATAACACCATCTGTTAGGGTCTGTTAGGGTATAACACCATCTGTTAGGATACAACACCATTTGTTAGGGTCTGTTAGGGTACAACACCATCTGTTAGGGTGTAACACCATCTGTTAGGGTATAACACCATCTGTTAGGGTCTGTTAGGGTACAACACCATCTGTTAGGGTGTAACACCATCTGTTAGGGTCTGTTAGGGTATAACACCATCTGTTAGGGTCTGTTAGGGTACAACATCATCTGTTAGGATACAACACCATTTGTTAGGGTCTGTTAGGGTATAACACCATCTGTTAGGGTCTGTTAGGGTACAACACCATCTGTTAGGGTGTAACACCATCTGTTAGGGTCTGTTAGGGTACAACACCATCTGTTAGGGTCTGTTAGGGTACAACACCATCTGTTAGGGTATAACACCATCTGTTAGGGTCTGTTAGGGTACAACACCATCTGTTAGGGTATAACACCATCTGTTAGGGTCTGTTAGGGTGTAACACCATCTGTTAGGGTATAACACCATCTGTTAGGGTCTGTTAGGGTATAACACCATCTGTTAGGGTATAACACCATCTGTTAGGGTCTGTTAGGGTATAACACCATCTGTTAGGGTATAACACCATCTGTTAGGGTCTGTTAGGGTATAACACCATCTGTTAGGGTCTGTTAGGGTATAACACCATCTGTTAGGGTCTGTTAGGGTATAACACCATCTGTTAGGGTATAACACCATCTGTTAGGGTCTGTTAGGGTATAACACCATCTGTTAGGGTATAACACCATCTGTTAGGGTCTGTTAGGGTATAACACCATCTGTTAGGGTCTGTTAGGGTATAACACCATCTGTTAGAGTCTGTTAGGGTATAACACCATCTGTTAGAGTCTGTTAGGGTATAACACCATCTGTTAGGGTATAACACCATCTGTTAGAGTCTGTTAGGGTATAACACCATCTGTTAGGGTATAACACCATCTGTTAGAGTCTGTTAGGGTATAACACCATCTGTTAGAGTCTGTTAGGGTATAACACCATCTGTTAGGGTATAACACCATCTGTTAGAGTCTGTTAGGGTATAACACCATCTGTTAGGGTATAACACCACCTGTTAGGGTCTGTTAGGATATAACACCATCTGTTAGAGTCTGTTAGGGTATAACACCATCTGTTAGGGTATAACACCATCTGTTAGAGTCTGTTAGGGTATAACACCATCTGTTAGAGTCTGTTAGGGTATAACACCATCTGTTAGGGTCTGTTAGGGTATAACAACATCTGTTAGGGTCTGTTAGGGTATAACACCACCTGTTAGGGTCTGTTAGGGTACAACACCATCTGTTAGGTTCTGTTAGGGTATAACACCATCTGTTAGGGTCTGTTAGGGTATAACACCATCTGTTAGGGTCTGTTAGGGTATAACACCATCTGTTAGGATACAACACCATTTGTTAGGGTCTGTTAGGGTACAACACCATCTGTTAGGGTGTAACACCATCTGTTAGGGTATAACACCACCTGTTAGGGTATAACACCATCTGTTAGGGTCCGTTAGGGTATAACACCATCTGTTAGGGTACAACACCATCTGTTAGGGTATAACACCATCTGTTAGGGTCTGTTAGGATATAACACCATCTGTTAGGGTGTAACACCATCTGTTAGGGTCTGTTAGGGTATAACACCATCTGTTAGGGTATAACACCACCTGTTAGGGTCTGTTAGGATATAACACCATCTGTTAGGGTATAACACCATCTATTAGGGTCTGTTAGGATATAACACCATCTGTTAGGGTCTGTTAGGGTATAACACCATCTGTTAGGGTCTGTTAGGGTATAACACCATCTGTTAGGGTCTGTTAGGGTATAACACCATCTGTTAGGGTCTGTTAGGGTATAACACCATCTGTTAGGGTCTGTTAGGGTATAACACCATCTGTTAGGGTGTAACACCATCTGTTAGGGTCTGTTAGGGTATAACACCATCTGTTAGGGTCTGTTAGGGTACAACACCATCTGTTAGGGTGTAACACCATCTGTTAGGGTATAACACCACCTGTTAGGGTATAACACCATCTGTTAGGGTCCGTTAGGGTATAACACCATCTGTTAGGGTACAACACCATCTGTTAGTGTATAACACCATCTGTTAGGGTCTGTTAGGGTATAACACCATCTGTTAGGGTCTGTTAGGATATAACACCATCTGTTAGGGTGTAACACCATCTGTTAGGGTCTGTTAGGGTATAACACCATCTGTTAGGGTATAACACCACCTGTTAGGGTCTGTTAGGATATAACACCATCTGTTAGGGTATAACACCATCTGTTAGGGTCTGTTAGGGTATAACACCATCTGTTAGGGTATAACACCACCTGTTAGGGTCTGTTAGGATATAACACCATCTGTTAGGGTATAACACCACCTGTTAGGGTCTGTTAGGATATAACACCATCTGTTAGCGTCTGTTAGGGTATAACACCACCTGTTAGGGTCTGTTAGGGTATAACACCATCTGTTAGGGTATAACACCATCTGTTAGCGTCTGTTAGGGTATAACACCACCTGTTAGCGTCTGTTAGGGTATAACACCACCTGTTAGGGTATAACACCATCTGTTAGCGTCTGTTAGGGTATAACACCACCTGTTAGGGTCTGTTAGGGTATAACACCATCTGTTAGGGTATAACACCACCTGTTAGGGTATAACACCATCTGTTAGGGTCTGTTAGGGTATAACACCACCTGTTAGGGTCTGTTAGGGTATAACACCATCTGTTAGGGTCTGTTAGGGTGTAACACCATCTGTTAGGGTCTGTTAGGGTATAACACCATCTGTTAGGGTATAACACCACCTGTTAGGGTCTGTTAGGATATAACACCATCTGTTAGGGTATAACACCATCTGTTAGGGTCCGTTAGGGTATAACACCATCTATTAGGGTCTGTTAGGATATAACACCATCTGTTAGGGTCTGTTAGGGTATAACACCATCTGTTAGGGTCTGTTAGGGTATAACACCATCTGTTAGGGTCTGTTAGGGTATAACACCATCTGTTAGTGTATAACACCTTCTGTTAGGGTCTGTTAGGGTATAACACCATCTGTTAGGGTCTGTTAGGATATAACACCATCTGTTAGGGTCTGTTAGGGTGTAACACCATCTGTTAGGGTCTGTTAGGGTACAACACCATCTGTTAGTGTATAACACCTTCTCTTAGGGTCTGTTAGGGTATAACACCATCTGTTAGGGTCTGTTAGGGTACAACACCATCTGTTAGTGTATAACACCTTCTCTTAGGGTCTGTTAGGGTATAACACCATCTGTTAGGGTCTGTTAGGATATAACACCATCTGTTAGGGTGTAACACCATCTGTTAGGGTCTGTTAGGGTATAACACCACCTGTTAGGGTCTGTTAGGATATAACACCATCTGTTAGGGTATAACACCATCTGTTAGGGTCTGTTAGGGTATAACACCATCTGTTAGGGTCTGTTAGGGTATAACACCATCTGTTAGGGTATAACACCACCTGTTAGGGTCTGTTAGGATATAACACCATCTGTTAGGGTATAACACCACCTGTTAGGGTCTGTTAGGATATAACACCATCTGTTAGGGTATAACACCATCTGTTAGCGTCTGTTATGGTATAACACCACCTGTTAGGGTCTGTTAGGGTATAACACCATCTGTTAGCGTCTGTTAGGGTATAACACCACCTGTTAGGGTATAACACCATCTGTTAGCGTCTGTTAGGGTATAACACCACCTGTTAGCGTCTGTTAGGGTATAACACCATCTGTTAGCGTCTGTTAGGGTATAACACCATCTGTTAGGGTCTGTTAGGGTATAACACCATCTGTTAGGGTCTGTTAGGGTATAACACCATCTGTTAGAGTCTGTTAGGGTATAACACCATCTGTTAGAGTCTGTTAGGGTATAACACCATCTGTTAGGGTATAACACCATCTGTTAGAGTCTGTTAGGGTATAACACCATCTGTTAGAGTCTGTTAGGGTATAACACCATCTGTTAGAGTCTGTTAGGGTATAACACCATCTGTTAGGGTATAACACCATCTGTTAGAGTCTGTTAGGGTATAACACCATCTGTTAGAGTCTGTTAGGGTATAACACCATCTGTTAGGGTATAACACCATCTGTTAAAGTCTGTTAGGGTATAACACCATCTGTTAGGGTATAACACCACCTGTTAGGGTCTGTTAGGATATAACACCATCTGTTAGAGTCTGTTAGGGTATAACACCATCTGTTAGGGTCTGTTAGGGTATAACACCATCTGTTAGAGTCTGTTAGGGTATAACACCATCTGTTAGGGTATAACACCATCTGTTAGAGTCTGTTAGGGTATAACACCATCTGTTAGAGTCTGTTAGGGTATAACACCATCTGTTAGGGTCTGTTAGGGTATAACAACATCTGTTAGGGTCTGTTAGGGTATAACACCACCTGTTAGGGTCTGTTAGGGTACAACACCATCTGTTAGGTTCTGTTAGGGTATAACACCATCTGTTAGGGTCTGTTAGGGTATAACACCATCTGTTAGGGTCTGTTAGGGTATAACACCATCTGTTAGGATACAACACCATTTGTTAGGGTCTGTTAGGGTACAACACCATCTGTTAGGGTGTAACACCATCTGTTAGGGTATAACACCATCTGTTAGGGTCTGTTAGGGTACAACACCATCTGTTAGGGTGTAACACCATCTGTTAGGGTCTGTTAGGGTATAACACCATCTGTTAGGGTCTGTTAGGGTACAACATCATCTGTTAGGATACAACACCATTTGTTAGGGTCTGTTAGGGTATAACACCATCTGTTAGGGTCTGTTAGGGTACAACACCATCTGTTAGGGTGTAACACCATCTGTTAGGGTCTGTTAGGGTACAACACCATCTGTTAGGGTCTGTTAGGGTACAACACCATCTGTTAGGGTATAACACCATCTGTTAGGGTCTGTTAGGGTACAACACCATCTGTTAGGGTATAACACCATCTGTTAGGGTCTGTTAGGGTGTAACACCATCTGTTAGGGTATAACACCATCTGTTAGGGTCTGTTAGGGTATAACACCATCTGTTAGGGTATAACACCATCTGTTAGGGTCTGTTAGGGTATAACACCATCTGTTAGGGTATAACACCATCTGTTAGGGTCTGTTAGGGTATAACACCATCTGTTAGGGTCTGTTAGGGTATAACACCATCTGTTAGAGTCTGTTAGGGTATAACACCATCTGTTAGAGTCTGTTAGGGTATAACACCATCTGTTAGGGTATAACACCATCTGTTAGACTCTGTTAGGGTATAACACCATCTGTTAGAGTCTGTTAGGGTATAACACCATCTGTTAGAGTCTGTTAGGGTATAACACCATCTGTTAGGGTATAACACCATCTGTTAGAGTCTGTTAGGGTATAACACCATCTGTTAGAGTCTGTTAGGGTATAACACCATCTGTTAGGGTATAACACCATCTGTTAGAGTCTGTTAGGGTATAACACCATCTGTTAGGGTATAACACCACCTGTTAGGGTCTGTTAGGATATAACACCATCTGTTAGAGTCTGTTAGGGTATAACACCATCTGTTAGGGTATAACACCATCTGTTAGAGTCTGTTAGGGTATAACACCATCTGTTAGAGTCTGTTAGGGTATAACACCATCTGTTAGGGTCTGTTAGGGTATAACAACATCTGTTAGGGTCTGTTAGGGTATAACACCACCTGTTAGGGTCTGTTAGGGTACAACACCATCTGTTAGGTTCTGTTAGGGTATAACACCATCTGTTAGGGTCTGTTAGGGTATAACACCATCTGTTAGGGTCTGTTAGGGTATAACACCATCTGTTAGGATACAACACCATTTGTTAGGGTCTGTTAGGGTACAACACCATCTGTTAGGGTGTAACACCATCTGTTAGGGTATAACACCACCTGTTAGGGTATAACACCATCTGTTAGGGTCCGTTAGGGTATAACACCATCTGTTAGGGTACAACACCATCTGTTAGGGTATAACACCATCTGTTAGGGTCTGTTAGGATATAACACCATCTGTTAGGGTGTAACACCATCTGTTAGGGTCTGTTAGGGTATAACACCATCTGTTAGGGTATAACACCACCTGTTAGGGTCTGTTAGGATATAACACCATCTGTTAGGGTATAACACCATCTATTAGGGTCTGTTAGGATATAACACCATCTGTTAGGGTCTGTTAGGGTATAACACCATCTGTTAGGGTCTGTTAGGGTATAACACCATCTGTTAGGGTCTGTTAGGGTATAACACCATCTGTTAGGGTCTGTTAGGGTATAACACCATCTGTTAGGGTCTGTTAGGGTATAACACCATCTGTTAGGGTGTAACACCATCTGTTAGGGTCTGTTAGGGTATAACACCATCTGTTAGGGTCTGTTAGGGTACAACACCATCTGTTAGGGTGTAACACCATCTGTTAGGGTATAACACCACCTGTTAGGGTATAACACCATCTGTTAGGGTCCGTTAGGGTATAACACCATCTGTTAGGGTACAACACCATCTGTTAGTGTATAACACCATCTGTTAGGGTCTGTTAGGGTATAACACCATCTGTTAGGGTCTGTTAGGATATAACACCATCTGTTAGGGTGTAACACCATCTGTTAGGGTCTGTTAGGGTATAACACCATCTGTTAGGGTATAACACCACCTGTTAGGGTCTGTTAGGATATAACACCATCTGTTAGGGTATAACACCATCTGTTAGGGTCTGTTAGGGTATAACACCATCTGTTAGGGTATAACACCACCTGTTAGGGTCTGTTAGGATATAACACCATCTGTTAGGGTATAACACCACCTGTTAGGGTCTGTTAGGATATAACACCATCTGTTAGCGTCTGTTAGGGTATAACACCACCTGTTAGGGTCTGTTAGGGTATAACACCATCTGTTAGGGTATAACACCATCTGTTAGCGTCTGTTAGGGTATAACACCACCTGTTAGCGTCTGTTAGGGTATAACACCACCTGTTAGGGTATAACACCATCTGTTAGCGTCTGTTAGGGTATAACACCACCTGTTAGGGTCTGTTAGGGTATAACACCATCTGTTAGGGTATAACACCACCTGTTAGGGTATAACACCATCTGTTAGGGTCTGTTAGGGTATAACACCACCTGTTAGGGTCTGTTAGGGTATAACACCATCTGTTAGGGTATAACACCATCTGTTAGGGTCTGTTAGGGTGTAACACCATCTGTTAGGGTCTGTTAGGGTATAACACCATCTGTTAGGGTATAACACCACCTGTTAGGGTCTGTTAGGATATAACACCATCTGTTAGGGTATAACACCATCTGTTAGGGTCCGTTAGGGTATAACACCATCTATTAGGGTCTGTTAGGATATAACACCATCTGTTAGGGTCTGTTAGGGTATAACACCATCTGTTAGGGTCTGTTAGGGTATAACACCATCTGTTAGGGTCTGTTAGGGTATAACACCATCTGTTAGTGTATAACACCTTCTGTTAGGGTCTGTTAGGGTATAACACCATCTGTTAGGGTCTGTTAGGATATAACACCATCTGTTAGGGTCTGTTAGGGTGTAACACCATCTGTTAGGGTCTGTTAGGGTATAACACCATCTGTTAGGGTCTGTTAGGGTACAACACCATCTGTTAGTGTATAACACCTTCTCTTAGGGTCTGTTAGGGTATAACACCATCTGTTAGGGTCTGTTAGGATATAACACCATCTGTTAGGGTGTAACACCATCTGTTAGGGTCTGTTAGGGTATAACACCACCTGTTAGGGTCTGTTAGGATATAACACCATCTGTTAGGGTATAACACCATCTGTTAGGGTCTGTTAGGGTATAACACCATCTGTTAGGGTCTGTTAGGGTATAACACCATCTGTTAGGGTATAACACCACCTGTTAGGGTCTGTTAGGATATAACACCATCTGTTAGGGTATAACACCACCTGTTAGGGTCTGTTAGGATATAACACCATCTGTTAGGGTATAACACCATCTGTTAGCGTCTGTTATGGTATAACACCACCTGTTAGGGTCTGTTAGGGTATAACACCATCTGTTAGCGTCTGTTAGGGTATAACACCACCTGTTAGGGTATAACACCATCTGTTAGCGTCTGTTAGGGTATAACACCACCTGTTAGCGTCTGTTAGGGTATAACACCATCTGTTAGCGTCTGTTAGGGTATAACACCACCTGTTAGGGTCTGTTAGGGTATAACACCACCTGTTAGCGTCTGTTAGGGTATAACACCATCTGTTAGCGTCTGTTAGGGTATAACACCATCTGTTAGCGTCTGTTAGGGTATAACACCATCTGTTAGCGTCTGTTAGGGTATAACACCACCTGTTAGGGTCTGTTAGGATATAACACCATCTGTTAGGGTATAACACCACCTGTTAGGGTCTGTTAGGGTATAACACCATCTGTTAGGGTATAACACCACCTGTTAGGGTCTGTTAGGGTATAACACCATCTGTTAGGGTCTGTTAGGGTATAACACCACCTGTTAGGGTCTGTTAGGGTATAACACCATCTGTTAGGGTATAACACCATCTGTTAGCGTCTGTTAGGGTATAACACCACCTGTTAGGGTCTGTTAGGGTATAACACCATCTGTTAGGGTATAACACCACCTGTTAGGGTATAACACCATCTGTTAGGGTCTGTTAGGGTATAACACCATCTGTTAGGGTCTGTTTGGGTATAACACCACCTGTTAGGGTATAACACCATCTGTTAGGATACAACACCATCTGTTGAACACCAAATTGGTCAAAATTCTTTATTAAAAACTTCTAAATTATTGAAGCAACATTTAAGAAATCATAATGATCTCAGAAAAATCGACATTATCACAATCATTAATGACTGAATTAAGCAAATGTCTTCCGTAATAACCTGAGTGATAACGAGTCAGAGCACAAAACGACACAGGCCGAACTAAAGAGGCAGATTCATAAGAAATGCTGAAACGGTTTTAACAAAATCTAACTCATGATTATCAAAATTAATTACAATTCTTTTGAAATCACTACAATCCTCAGATATAGAAAACACATGGCCAACACTTCCAACAACATGCTCATTCAAACATTACAATTACAAACTGATTATGAATCTCAAAAACCCTGTTACCAAAAAAGACAAATTCTTCAGAAAATGCTAAATATCTCTCAGCAATTGTTTTTATAAATGATAAAAATCCCCAAATTAAGAAAGAATAATAATTCTGATGGAATTAGCACATTCCTCACTTATTCAAATAAAACTAATTTCTTGATCCCGTAACTAAAGAGGAGCGTTCTGATTACAGAATTAGGTTGATTACTACATTTCTTAAAAAGAGCTACATTCTTACCAAATACAAACAATTAGTAAAAACTAAAATGATTACAATTCATTTGAGGAAAACCAAATCCTGAGGAAAGATCATTGGAAAACTGAGCCCTGAGAATATGAAGTAAGAACAGCTGATCATTAAAAGTCTTTTTGAACCAATTACTAAAATACACATTAAAGCAGAATTCTTTAAAAGCTACATTCTTATGAAATACAAAGAATCTCTTCAAACCTTCTTTATTTACAAAAATAGATCTCACTAATAAGATGAACTGCTGTGAAAAACCTCTGATATTAAACACTGATTTATTTGTTCTTTGTATTCAAAGATCACAGACCCCCCAAGATCACCAACTCCAACACTAGGTGGCGCTGCAGCACGATCCTCCTGTTATCTCAGGACTCATTTGCTCTCATGTCCCTACATTAGATTCACACTTTGGGTTTTATCATTCAGATTTTAGGGGATATTTCACTCATTTTGAATTAAATATGTAACACTAATCGCCCACACATTCCCTATTGGTGTGTCTTTGGTTTCAAACTGCACTCACTGATTGGACTTTTCAAAATAAAACAAACTTGAGATGTTTTTTAAAGATCTACATCGTCAGTGGGAACCAATGGGCTTGGAGCTGACAGGAAGTCAGGAAACATGAGTGAGAGAGGAGGGCCCGATCCCAAACCACGCCCTACACCCTACCTCTACACACTACCTCTCCATTTGCACGTTCGCACGGAGGGTCCGCCACATTGAGTGCTGTTCCAAAGCAATCAGGGGGAGGGGGAGTGGGTTGGATGCAGGCTCGATAGCCTCACTCCACGGATGTGCAACAATTTTCGGGCATGGAAGAAACAACTGCATACAAATGTGAGTTCCATGTGGTTCTATTTTAAAAGATAATGAATACGTTGCCTGACCTAAAACATGCCTTTGTGAAACACGTATTTTGAACTCTGCACGTGTTCATTTGATTTGGGAAGATTACATTACATTTTTATTTTGAAGATCTAAAAATATAAATCCGAATCAAACAAACAACACGTGTGTCATGTATCTCACATCCATTCACTGACGAAATCGGTTTAAACTTAGGTGTGATTTGTAATTTCAGGGACTGTGAGAAAAACCCACGGCACTTAAGATGGGTTAGGGTCTTTTTGTTGAACAGGAAAACCCGTTCAACAAAGAAAGAAATGCTGCCAAAGAAGCGTGGGAGTGAGTTATATTACGCACTCAATCCATATTTTGTGCATATTTCCCGTTTCCTACGGAGAGAGGGGAGGGCGTCCCAAAGCGCTGCGCTGTATTTAAACCATTGACCCTTAATGGAGGGAACTTCATTCAGCTGCGAGGGTGGCTACAGACGGAGTTCACTCCATCACGGAGGGGTAGGGTGTAGGGCGTGGTTTGGGATTGGACCGAGGTCTTTGGAGCTGCTACTCCGCTCCCTGAGCTCCTTCCTCTTCAGCAGGAACACCCAGGTAATCCAGCTCAATGTCCTCCTGTCGGCTCGGCCTCCGCCCCCTGGTGGCCTGGAGAGACATGACAGCACACAGTGAGACTTCCTGCATCACTCCTGTTCAATAACACACACTGTTTCATTCAGTCAGTGGAACAACAACATGTTTCAGTCCCTCATCATTCAGTCAGTGGAACAACAACATGTTTCAGTACCTCATCATTCAGTCAGTGGAACAACAACATGTTTCAGTCCCTCATCATTCAGTCAGTGGAACAACAACATGTTTCAGTCCCTCATCATTCAGTCAGTGGAACAACAACATGTTTCAGTACCTCATCATTCAGTCAGAGGAACAACAACATGTTTCAGTCCCTCATCATTCAGTCAGTGGAACAACAACATGTTTCAGTCCCTCATCATTCAGTCAGTGGAACAACAACATGTTTCAGTCCCTCATCATTCAGTCAGTGGAACAACAACATGTTTCAGTCCCTCATCATTCAGTCAGTGGAACAACAACATGTTTCAGTCCCTCATCATTCAGTCAGTGGAACAACAACATGTTTCAGTCCCTCATCATTCAGTCAGAGGAACAACAACATGTTTCAGTCCCTCATCATTCAGTCAGTGGAACAACAACATGTTTCAGTCCCTCATCATTCAGTCAGTGGAACAACAACATGTTTCAGTCCCTCATCATTCAGTCAGTGGAACAACAACATGTTTCAGTACCTCATCATTCAGTCAGTGGAACAACAACATGTTTCAGTCCCTCATCATTCAGTCAGTGGAACAACAACATGTTTCAGTCCCTCATCATTCAGTCAGTGGAACAACAACATGTTTCAGTCCCTCATCATTCAGTCAGTGGAACAACAACATGTTTCAGTCCCTCATCATTCAGTCAGTGGAACAACAACATGTTTCAGTCCCTCATCATTCAGTCAGTGGAACAACAACATGTTTCAGTCCCTCATCATTCAGTCAGTGGAACAACAACATGTTTCAGTCCCTCATCATTCAGTCAGTGGAACAACAACATGTTTCAGTACCTCATCATTCAGTCAGTGGAACAACAACATGTTTCAGTCCCTCATCATTCAGTCAGTGGAACAACAACATGTTTCAGTACCTCATCATTCAGTCAGTGGAACAACAACATGTTTCAGTACCTCATCATTCAGTCAGTGGAACAACAACATGTTTCAGTACCTCATCATTCAGTCAGTGGAACAACAACATGTTTCAGTACCTCATCATTCAGTCAGTGGAACAACAACATGTTTCAGTACCTCATCATTCAGTCAGTGGAACAACAACATGTTTCAGTCCCTCATCATTCAGTCAGTGGAACAACAACAACATGTTTCAGTGCCTCATCATTCAGTCAGTGGAACAACAACATGTTTCAGTACCTCATCATTCAGTCAGTGGAACAACAACATGTTTCAGTCCCTCATCATTCAGTCAGTGGAACAACAACATGTTTCAGTCCCTCATCATTCAGTCAGTGGAACAACAACATGTTTCAGTCCCTCATCATTCAGTCAGTGGAACAACAACATGTTTCAGTACCTCATCATTCAGTCAGTGGAACAACAACATGTTTCAGTCCCTCATCATTCAGTCAGTGGAACAACAACATGTTTCAGTCCCTCATCATTCAGTCAGTGGAACAACAACAACATGTTTCAGTCCCTCATCATTCAGTCAGTGGAACAACAACATGTTTCAGTCCCTCATCATTCAGTCAGTGGAACAACAACATGTTTCAGTGCCTCATCATTCAGTCAGTGGAACAACAACATGTTTCAGTACCTCATCATTCAGTCAGTGGAACAACAACATGTTTCAGTACCTCATCATTCAGTCAGTGGAACAACAACATGTTTCAGTACCTCATCATTCAGTCAGTGGAACAACAACATGTTTCAGTCCCTCATCATTCAGTCAGTGGAACAACAACATGTTTCAGTACCTCATCATTCAGTCAGTGGAACAACAACATGTTTCAGTACCTCATCATTCAGTCAGTGGAACAACAACATGTTTCAGTACCTCATCATTCAGTCAGTGGAACAACAACATGTTTCAGTCCCTCATCATTCAGTCAGTGGAACAACAACATGTTTCAGTACCTCATCATTCAGTCAGTGGAACAACAACATGTTTCAGTCCCTCATCATTCAGTCAGTAGAACAACAACATGTTTCAGTCCCTCATCATTCAGTCAGTGGAACAACAACATGTTTCAGTCCCTCATCATTCAGTCAGTGGAACAACAACATGTTTCAGTACCTCATCATTCAGTCAGTGGAACAACAACATGTTTCAGTCCCTCATCATTCAGTCAGTGGAACAACAACATGTTTCCGTACCTTGCAGTAGAAGTAAAGTCCGATGGTCACCAGCAGCACCAGCAGCTGAGTCAGCGGCAGGACGACGGCTCGGATGATAAAAGGTACTGGATCTGATGGAACACCTGGAGAGCATCACATCAAGAGTCAGCAAACACACAGAGACCTGAACCCACTTCAGCATGGAGACTCCTCTCTACAGTTATATTACAATAAACTACATCTTCTTAAGATCTCCATTCAACCCTTTCTCCTGTTCATAGCAGACAGTAGGACTGTAGGGAGAAGCTGCTAGCTGTATCTGTTGAACACTCA
The DNA here is from genome assembly GCF_949606895.1 of Notothenia rossii. Taxonomy (NCBI): domain Eukaryota; kingdom Metazoa; phylum Chordata; class Actinopteri; order Perciformes; family Nototheniidae; genus Notothenia; species Notothenia rossii. The sequence goes on from NC_136905.1 coordinate 479,033, forward strand.
GTACTCATGGCAATACTCCAATGTAAACTACAGCTGACTGGAGAATGTGTGTTCTGGATTCATGTCTTCACGGTTCATTGCACTTATTGTACGTTGCTCTGGAAAGCTACATGTGATGTAAGGGTGTGACTGCTTCAGGGCTCACAGTAAAACACTCAGTCCTCACCAGCTGGGGAGCATCACGCTCTGTCCTACAGTAAACTCTAACAGCTCACCTGTGACGGTGATGGAGAGCAGACGGCTCTCAGAGGAGAAGTCCTGAGAAACAGCAGAGACGTGATAAACACAGCTGTAGCTTCCCTGGTGGGCGGGCTCTGCAACCGGGAACAGGAAGCGGGCAGAGTGATTGACAGCTGGCTCTGAGTAGTAGTTGTGAGTTGAGTTGATGGAGGTGAAGTTGAGCTGGAAGGAGCCTCCTGGGTACTGAGGCTGGATGGAGCAACTGATGGTGAAGGAGGAGCCCCTGAACACCTGGAACCCTTGCTTCTGGGCCCCGGAGACCCCGTACATGGAGGAGGACACAGAGATGTTGGGCTGAAACAGCTTATCTGGAGAGAGAGAGAGAGAGAGAGAGAGAGAGAGAGAGAGAGAGAGAGAGAGAGAGAGAGAGAGAGAGAGAGGACACATTCACCTTCAACAAAAAGTCTTCTCAAAAGGAAATGATGTCAGGGTACAGACAAACAAAGAGACAGATGACATGATGTCACAGATGATGTCACAGTTGGGTTTACCTGAGCAGGTGAGATTCACGATGTAGTTAGAGGTAACTGGTTCTGCACACTCCCTCAGAGGAGATCCAGAATGAACACAGTCAGACCTTATCTTCCACACAAGTTTGACTGAGGACTGCACTCTCCAGCCTAAGGAGACAGCAGGGCCACATTCGAGATGTCTGCAGGCAAATTGACCTGTGTGCAGGTCCCATCTATAGTCCTCCACAGGTCTCCATTCTCCCTGATGTTTCACCACCAGTCTTCCTGCACAGCGACTCTCTCCGTCCACCATCTTAACACCGGGCTCTGTAGAGAAACAAGAGAGAGATCAGAGAGAGAATAAAGAGAGTTTGATGAGAACAGAATGAACCAATCACAGCTCCTCTCTACCTGAGCAGGTGAGGCTAACAGCTGTGCCAGGTGAGCAGGTGTTTCTCTCTGAGGCTGAGCTACAGTCCAGGAGAGCAGACTCATGGCCTCCACACTGGAACTCTTTGGTCCCCATTGGAGCCTCCCCTTCTCCATAGAGCGCCCCCTGGAGGACTGAAGGTGCCCCACAGCCCAGCTGCCTGCAGACCACCTGAGCATCCTGCTGGTCAAAGTCAGCCTCACACACTGAGGACCAGGACGGGTTAGACGGGTTAGACTGGTTAGACTTCACCTCCAGTCTGCCTGAGCACAGACCAGTCCCCCCGAGCAGCCTGACAGAGTCTGCAGAGGACAGAAGATCAAACAGAGAGAGGTCAAAGACACACAATAGAAGAGACGGGCTGATGGCCCGGGGCCGAGGCAGAGGCATAGCAGGGGCGGCATGACCACCAACGGAGAAGGGACTTGAGTCAGGACTGGAGTGGGCCGGGGAGCCGGAACTGGAGCCGGAACCATGGATGACGGGGGATGGGGTGGTTGCCTGGCCCTCCGTCTCTTATCAGTCCGTTGAAGGCTCCGCGGACCTCCGAAGGCCAGGCGGGATCCCAAGAACGAATCAGAGGCAGAGGAAGGAGACAGGCCTGGAGTTGTGGAAGGTCGGCAACCAGGAGTGCTGGCAGGCCGGTAGTTAGCATGCTTCCAGCTAGCAGACTGGGAATCGCGTGTCTGGAGGAAGTCCTTAAGTCCTGGTTTCTCTGTTGTCTCCTGGTGCGCCTCAGCAGGGGCGGACTGGCCATCGGGACGTTCGGGACGAATCCCGATGGGCCGGTACTGAAGTGGGCCGGTCGAACGATGTGGGCCGGCCGGTAAGGGCTCGACATTATAAATGGCCCGCTGGCCCGGAAGCACTATTTAGACACCCCGGGCCAGCATAACGTACTTTCCACTTGCCCGCTCGGGCCACTAAAAATATTGCTTTAAAAGAATTGTCCTGTGGTATTGGTATTTTGACTAGCAATTTAGTTACATTGTTTCGTTTATCAACGCTACAACATAGAGTTCCAGTCGGTTGTCGTTGTAGGGTGAAAAGTTAACAGCTGTTTGCTGCGGAGCGCAGCGCGAGCAGGCTCCTGTGAGGTGGAGCGCGCTCCTTCACTACAGACTATCGCGCCACCTAACCATTCGCCAAAATGTTTTTAATACCAGCGGTAACCGGCCAAGCGCCGGGCAAAAAACAATCTTCAAATAAAAGAAATTCACCGGAGGAGTTAAAGGAGAGTGACAGGGAGTATGAGAAGAAGAGGGAGAGAAAGTTTCAGCCAGCTTGATCGATGGAGTTGGCTTCTAGTGCAGTGACGCGTCCTAAAACCCTTTAATAATCTATCGATTAGATTCATGATTATAAAATTATAAAAGTAGGGTAGACATGTGGAGATTATCCGGCTGAACAAAACTTCAATCAATCAATCAATCAATCAATCAGAGAATTGATTGATTGATTGATTGATTGACTGAACAAAACGTGCATTTATCAAACAGGTTTGTTTTCCACAGAACTTATTTCCAGCTATTTTCCAAAACCCTGTGGAGAAATCCCATTAGCCGCGTTCACACCGCAGTACTTTTCCCACTTTAGTTCCGATATAGTTCCGAAATGTCGCGTTCACACCAAAAAGAGCCGGAACTAAAATGAGTTCATGAGAACCTTTTTACCCCCTGCTAGAGAGCAGGGACTCTCATGCGGCTCTCTTGTGAGAAAAGAGCTATATTTCTGATTGGCTGGGCGGATTGCAAACCACGCCCCGTAAAACTCAAAAAAAGTGTTGTGAAGCCACCATTTTATTATCCTAGCATTAGCATTATTAGCGTTAGCATTAGCCCAGCGCAGAAACGCAGAGAGACTAACTTATGGCAACACAAAATAAAACATGGGAGCGGTGGAGATGAGGAGGTGTCGGCGTTCTGGCGATTTACTCCGGGGACTCCGGGTGGCAGTATACGCCGTGAAGTTGTTTGCAGCCTGCCAGTAAACCCAAAGCAGAAGAAGAAGAAGAGACGTCAGCGGCTTCATTTGCCTAATCCTCCCCCAGGGACTTATTCCAGTGTGAACGTGATCTGAACTTAGTTCATGAGAACTAAAGAGTTCTCATGAACCTTTGTGGGAAAAGTACTGCGGTGTGAATGCGCCTATTGCTTTTTTGTGGAGGGAACCAGCAGCTTACTTCCTGGTTTTAGGACGCGTCACTGCACCTCTCAATATGACGCCAATATAAACAAGGTCTTCTGTCGGCTCTGTACATCAATGCTGACCTCTGCTGACAGGAAGTGAAGAGTAGAACATATAAAGGTATTGGCTATAGGGAAATGTCCCAGCAGGAGAATGAAGGTTCTAATCTAATCTATTAGCCATTACATTTCTAACTCCTGATGACAGGAAGCAGAAAGCGCATTATACAAATAATAATACTCATAATAATAGCAGACATTTTTGAACAATGACCACAATATCATTATTTTAATAAACCAAATATGAACAATTGAGGAAAATGAGGAAGAACTAATTATTCAAATGTTGTAGTAAAAGTAGTAATGTAGTTAGTGCATAAATTACTACGGCAACAAATGTGTTAATTTTCTTCATTATAAGTCGATTTCGTTTTTGGACGAATGCTCCGGGCCAGTGGTTACAATGGGGGGGGGGGGGGGGGGGGGGCAGAGGTTACAATGGGGGGGGGGGGGGGGGGGGCAGTGGTTACAATTAGACCCTCCAGAAAAACGTGATTCTGCGATCGCAAATAATCAGCAAAATGGCACAGATTTTTTAAATATTTATCAAAAGGCCGCATAATCCCCGCATTTTTCCACAAATTTGAGAAAAAAAAAGAAAAGTGAACTCGTCTTGACGTGACGTCATCAGCTCGCGCATCACAGAATGTAAACAACATTCATCTCATTTACCGACGAACATTTCTACTAAAGACCGGGCAAAAAGTGGGGGGAAACTATTCTGCACCCCGTGCAACTGTGTGTTGGAGCATAAGAGAAAATCGACGGTGACGACCCACTTTGATTCATTCAAACATTCGAAAAGGCTTTCTGCTGCTGCGGACAAGAAAGCCAAACAACTCACATTCAGCGAGGCATCAACCTCCAAAACCCTTTAGAGGGCTACAAGAAACGAGGTGAGTAGCCTACAAGATTGAAGCTGGTCAGATAACGAACGAGTAAATGAAAACAGAATGAGGCGGAGAAGTGTGTGTGTGTGTGTGTGTGTGTGTGTGTGTGTGTGTGTGTGTGTGTGTGTGTGTGTGTGTGTGTGTGTGTGTGTGTGTGTGTGTGTGTGTGTGTGTGTGTGAGATTAAAAAAGCCCAATTGCTTTTACAATAAATAAACATTGAATGTGTTTAATTGAATAGTAAAGGGGTTTAACGTTAGTGGCAGGTTGTGTGTGAGAGAGAATAAATAAGACAGCCCAATATTAAAAAAAAAATCTATTATTTTTTCCCCCATATTTAGCATATTTTGCAACTTTCCACAATTTCACCGCATAAAATCACATAAAAACCCCGCATGTTTAATCGCATAATCAACAAATTTAGCCCGCGTTTTTCTGGAGGGTCTATCAATGGTGGGGCCAGCGATAATACAATTCCACCGGCCCCGTCGACAATTTACGAGCGGTATTTACTAGCGGTATTTACGAGCGGTATTTACGAGCGGTATTTACGAGCGGTTCCGCGGTGGGCCGGCGGTACCGAAGTGGGCCGATCGAGAGTCCCGGGCTGATTTGTAGTCCCAGTCCGCCCCTGCGCCTCAGCCAGAGCAGCCCCTCTCTGCTCAACACTGGACGCTCCCCTCCACTTACCATAGCAGAAAGCCAACACGTGTGTAAGTGAATATAACCATCTTTGGGTCGGTCGTTCCGTCAGGATTGGGGAAAATCAGGACCCAAATGCAGAATGAGGAGAAGGGGTTCAAACTAAAAGCGAGCTTTATTTAACAAAAAAGGTGTTGACAATAAACAAACAAGAAAAAACCTAAATCCATAAACCGGAAGCACGAGGAAACATCCAGACAAAAAACCGACAGGGACAAACATGGAGGTTTAACGAAGACAGACACAGGGAGAACAGAATTTCAAAATAAAAGCATGACTAAACACACAAAACTAAAATCATGACAACACGTCATCCTCTGCAGATCTAACCCTCGAGCCCTCCTCCAGTTCATTCCCACAAAACTGCTATTAAATCACATCAATATCTGTTTGTGTTTTTTCGATACTTATCGGACATTAAACTTGTGGTTTTAATGGAAGTCAATGAGGCATTTTTGACCACGAAGGAGTCCAGAGGGAGTATCTGACACTACATAAAAGATACTCGTGCAATCAAATCAATTTAGTTGATTGATTTAACACAGATGGTGTCACTGATGATGTCACTGATGATGTCACAGATGATGTCACTGATGATGTCACTGATGGGCTTACCTGAGCAGGTGAGATTCTGGATGTAGTTAGAAGAGCCTGATGTTGCACAGTCGCTCAGAGCAGATCCAGACTGAACACATTCAGATCTGATCTTCCACACTGGTTTCAATGAGGACTCCGCTCTCCGTCCCATAGAAACCACCGAGCCACAGTCCAGCTCTCTGCAGAAAGCATCAGCTGCCTTCAGGGTCCAGGGAGGGTCACCGTGGTCCACTGGTCTCCATCCTCTCCGATTCACCTCCAGGTCTCCTGCACAGCGACTCTCTCCTCCCACCAGTCTGACCGGCTCTGAAGAGAAACAAGAGAGTCGTGTACTTTAACTGCTTGGAGCAGTTTTAATAATCCATACTTTAATATTGGATACTAAAGATAGTGATGGGCTTCCACTATCAGAAACTCTGAGACACAGAGTGTACATCTGCAGAGAAACCATTAACTGCAGCTCTCTATAAACCAGTGGGAAGTAACTAAGTACATACTCAGCTACTGTAAGTACAGGTTTGAATGACTTCACTGGAGTACAACTCATTGTGTGACACCACTACACCTCCTGTGTTTTACTAAATGAATCCCTTGTTACTTTGCAAGTGTAAGTCAGTTATCTCCACCTTCACCAGCTGCTAAATCAATCTGATGTTAATGTAGGGTAAACTCCTGCCAATAGTAGTAATACTATATTAAATACTATAAGTGTGTATAGAGTGGTGCAGTGACGCGTCCTAAAACCCGGAAGTAGCTGCTTCCGGTTCCCTCAGGGATTTTATTTATGTCGATTTATGTATTTGTTTATTCGACACATGGCAGTTATTTTAAAACAAAAGATGTAGACTTGAAAAAACGAAACATATCCATGAATACACTGAGCACGTTACCTGTTGAGTTGTGTTCTCCTTCAGCCTGGAGTCCTGAGGAGAAACCAGAAGATAAGGTAAACAGAGTTTCCTATCATCTCAGGAACACGTCAGTGAACTCACTCTGGAGTCATTCCACCAGTTCACTCTAGCTGAGAAGAACACGTTCACACAGAGAAGTCACATATTCAGAGTTAAAGCAACCGTTCACTTTAGAGAACATGCTCCTTCAGTTCAAATGAGTCATGGTGCACCATCATCACACTGAAACATGTTCTACAGCAACAATTACATCAGGAGGAACCACAGAGGATGCTGCAAGTTCCCACCTTCTGCTGTCACCTGAACGTCTCACTCCCCTATCACTAACTGCAGACATTAACTAACTGAAAGAGATGCTGCCAGTTCCCACCTTCTGCTGTCCCCTGAACGCCTCACTCCCCTATCACTAACTGCAGACATTAACTAACTGAAAGAGATGCTGCCAGTTCCCACCTTCTGCTGTCCCCTGAACGCCTCACTCCCCTATCACTAACTACAGACATTAACTAACTGAAAGAGATGCTGCCAGTTCCCACCTTCTGCTGTCACCTGAACGCCTCACTCCCCCATCACTAACTGCAGACATTAACTAACTGAAAGAGATGCTGCCAGTTCCCA
>NC_136905.1:491117-508163 GCF_949606895.1 Notothenia rossii
GCAGGAGAACAGCTAGTCATTAGCAGGAGAACAGCTAGTCATTAGCAGGAGAACAGCTAGTCATTAGCAGGAGAACAGCTAGTCATTAGCAGGAGAACAGCTAGTTATTAGCAGGAGAACAGCTAGTCATTAGCAGGAGAACAGCTAGTCATTAGCAGGAGAACAGCTAGTCATTAGCAGGAGAACAGCTAGTTATTAGCAGGAGAACAGCTAGTCATTAGCAGGAGAACAGCTAGTCATTAGCAGGAGAACAGTTAATCATTAGCAGGAGAACAGCTAGTCATTAGCAGGAGAACAGCTAGTCATTAGCAGGAGAACAGTTAATCATTAGCAGGAGAACAGCTAGTCATTAGCAGGAGAACAGTTAATCATTAGCAGGAGAACAGCTAGTCATTAGCAGGAGAACAGCTAGTTATTAGCAGGAGAACAGCTAGTTATTAGCAGGAGAACAGTTAATCATTAGCAGGAGAACAGCTAGTCATTAGCAGGAGAACAGTTAATCATTAGCAGGAGAATAGCTAGTCATTAGCAGGAGAACAGCTAGTTATTAGCAGGAGAACAGCTAGTCATTAACAGGAGAACAGCTAGTCATTAGCAGGAGAACAGCTAGTCATTAGCAGGAGAACAGTTAATCATTAGCAGGAGAACAGCTAGTCATTAGCAGGAGAACAGTTAATCATTAGCAGGAGAATAGCTAGTCATTAGCAGGAGAACAGCTAGTTATTAGCAGGAGAACAGTTAATCATTAGCAGGAGAACAGCTAGTCATTAGCAGGAGAACAGCTAGTCATTAGCAGGAGAACAGCTAGTCATTAGCAGGAGAACAGCTAGTCATTAGCAGGAGAACAGCTAGTCATTAGCAGGAGAACAGCTAGTCATTAGCAGGAGAACAGCTAGTCATTAGCAGGAGAACAGCTAGTTATTAGCAGGAGAACAGTTAATCATTAGCAGGAGAACAGCTAGTCATTAGCAGGAGAACAGCTAGTCATTAGCAGGAGAACAGTTAATCATTAGCAGGAGAATAGCTAGTCATTAGCAGGAGAACAGCTAGTTATTAGCAGGAGAACAGTTAATCATTAGCAGGAGAACAGCTAGTCATTAGCAGGAGAACAGCTAGTCATTAGCAGGAGAACAGCTAGTCATTAGCAGGAGAACAGCTAGTCATTAGCAGGAGAACAGCTAGTCATTAGCAGGAGAACAGCTAGTCATTAGCAGGAGAACAGCTAGTCATTAGCAGGAGAACAGCTAGTAATTAGCAGGAGAATAGCTAGTCATTAGCAGGAGAACAGCTAGTCATTAGCAGGAGAACAGCTAGTCATTAGCAGGAGAACAGCTAGTAATTAGCAGGAGAACAGCTAGTTATTAGCAGGAGAACAGCTAGTTATTAGCAGGAGAACAGCTAGTCATTAGCAGGAGAACAGCTAGTCATTAGCAGGAGAACAGCTAGTCATTAGCAGGAGAACAGCTAGTTATTAGCAGGAGAACAGCTAGTTATTAGCAGGAGAACAGCTAGTCATTAGCAGGAGAACAGCTAGTTATTAGCAGGAGAACAGCTAGTCATTAGCAGGAGAACAGCTAGTAATTAGCAGGAGAACAGCTAGTCATTAGCAGGAGAACAGCTAGTTATTAGCAGGAGAACAGCTAGTTATTAGCAGGAGAACAGCTAGTCATTAGCAGGAGAACAGCTAGTAATTAGCAGGAGAATAGTTAGTCATTAGCAGGAGAACAGCTAGTCATTAGCAGGAGAACAGCTAGTCATTAGCAGGAGAACAGCTAGTCATTAGCAGGAGAACAGTTATTCATTAGCAGGAGAACAGCTAGTCATTAGCAGGAGAACAGCTAGTTATTAGCAGGAGAACAGCTAGTCATTAGCAGGAGAACAGTTATTCATTAGCAGGAGAACAGCTAGTAATTAGCAGGAGAACAGCTAGTAATTAGCAGGAGAACAGCTAGTCATTAGCAGGAGAACAGCTAGTCATTAGCAGGAGAACAGCTAGTTATTAGCAGGAGAACAGCTAGTCATTAGCAGGAGAATAGCTAGTCATTAGCAGGAGAACAGCTAGTTATTAGCAGGAGAACAGCTAGTCATTAGCAGGAGAACAGCTAGTCATTAGCAGGAGAACAGCTAGTAATTAGCAGGAGAATAGCTAGTCATTAGCAGGAGAACAGCTAGTAATTAGCAGGAGAACAGCTAGTTATTAGCAGGAGAACAGCTAGTTATTAGCAGGAGAACAGCTAGTCATTAGCAGGAGAACAGCTAGTTATTAGCAGGAGAACAGCTAGTCATTAGCAGGAGAACAGCTAGTCATTAGCAGGAGAACAGCTAGTTATTAGCAGGAGAACAGCTAGTCATTAGCAGGAGAACAGCTAGTTATTAGCAGGAGAACAGCTAGTCATTAGCAGGAGAACAGCTAGTAATTAGCAGGAGAATAGCTAGTCATTAGCAGGAGAACAGCTAGTAATTAGCAGGAGAACAGCTAGTTATTAGCAGGAGAACAGCTAGTTATTAGCAGGAGAACAGCTAGTCATTAGCAGGAGAACAGCTAGTTATTAGCAGGAGAATAGCTAGTCATTAGCAGGAGAACAGCTAGTCATTAGCAGGAGAACAGCTAGTCATTAGCAGGAGAACAGCTAGTCATTAGCAGGAGAACAGCTAGTCATTAGCAGGAGAACAGTTATTCATTAGCAGGAGAACAGCTAGTCATTAGCAGGAGAACAGCTAGTTATTAGCAGGAGAACAGCTAGTCATTAGCAGGAGAACAGTTATTCATTAGCAGGAGAACAGCTAGTAATTAGCAGGAGAACAGCTAGTCATTAGCAGGAGAACAGCTAGTCATTAGCAGGAGAACAGCTAGTCATTAGCAGGAGAACAGCTAGTTATTAGCAGGAGAACAGCTAGTCATTAGCAGGAGAATAGCTAGTCATTAGCAGGAGAACAGCTAGTTATTAGCAGGAGAACAGCTAGTCATTAGCAGGAGAACAGCTAGTCATTAGCAGGAGAACAGCTAGTCATTAGCAGGAGAACAGTTAGTCATTAGCAGGAGAACAGCTAGTAATTAGCAGGAGAACAGCTAGTTATTAGCAGGAGAACAGCTAGTTATTAGCAGGAGAACAGCTAGTCATTAGCAGGAGAACAGCTAGTTATTAGCAGGAGAACAGCTAGTCATTAGCAGGAGAACAGCTAGTCATTAGCAGGAGAACAGCTAGTTATTAGCAGGAGAACAGCTAGTAATTAGCAGGAGAACAGCTAGTTATTAGCAGGAGAACAGCTAGTTATTAGCAGGAGAACAGCTAGTCATTAGCAGGAGAACAGCTAGTCATTAGCAGGAGAACAGCTAGTAATTAGCAGGAGAACAGCTAGTTATTAGCAGGAGAACAGCTAGTCATTAGCAGGAGAACAGCTAGTTATTAGCAGGAGAACAGCTAGTCATTAGCAGGAGAACAGCTAGTAATTAGCAGGAGAATAGCTAGTCATTAGCAGGAGAACAGCTAGTCATTAGCAGGAGAACAGCTAGTCATTAGCAGGAGAACAGCTAGTCATTAGCAGGAGAACAGCTAGTCATTAGCAGGAGAACAGCTAGTCATTAGCAGGAGAACAGCTAGTAATTAGCAGGAGAATAGCTAGTCATTAGCAGGAGAACAGCTAGTCATTAGCAGGAGAACAGCTAGTTATTAGCAGGAGAACAGTTATTCATTAGCAGGAGAACAGCTAGTCATTAGCAGGAGAACAGCTAGTCATTAGCAGGAGAACAGTTATTCATTAGCAGGAGAACAGCTAGTCATTAGCAGGAGAACAGCTAGTCATTAGCAGGAGAACAGCTAGTCATTAGCAGGAGAACAGCTAGTCATTAGCAGGAGAACAGCTAGTTATTAGCAGGAGAACAGCTAGTCATTAGCAGGAGACGAACAGCTAGTCATTAGCAGGAGAACAGCTAGTCATTAGCCGGAGAACAGCTAGTCATTAGCAGGAGACGAACAGCTAGTCATTAGCAGGAGAACAGCTAGTAATTAGCAGGAGAACAGCTAGTCATTAGCAGGAGAACAGCTAGTCATTAGCAGGAGAACAGCTAGTCATTAGCAGGAGAACAGTTAGTCATTAGCAGGAGAACAGCTAGTCATTAGCAGGAGAACAGCTAGTCATTAGCAGGAGAACAGCTAGTCATTAGCAGGAGAACAGCTAGTCATTAGCAGGAGAACAGCTAGTCATTAGCAGGAGAACAGCTAGTCATTAGCAGGAGTACAGCTAGTTATTAGCAGGAGAACAGCTAGTCATTAGCAGGAGAACAGCTAGTCATTAGCAGGAGAACAGTTAGTCATTAGCAGGAGAACAGCTAGTCATTAGCAGGAGAACAGCTAGTCATTAGCAGGAGAACAGTTAGTCATTAGCAGGAGAACAGCTAGTAATTAGCAGGAGAACAGCTAGTCATTAGCCGGAGAACAGCTAGTAATTAGCAGGAGAACAGTTAGTCATTAGCAGGAGAACAGCTAGTCATTAGCAGGAGAACAGTTAGTCATTAGCAGGAGAACAGCTAGTCATTAGCAGGAGAACAGCTAGTCATTAGCCGGAGAACAGCTAGTAATTAGCAGGAGACGAACAGCTAGTCATTAGCAGGAGAACAGCTAGTCATTAGCAGGAGAACAGCTAGTCATTAGCAGGAGAACAGCTAGTCATTAGCAGGAGAACAGCTAGTCATTAGCAGGAGAACAGCTAGTCATTAGCAGGAGAACAGCTAGTCATTAGCAGGAGAACAGCTAGTCATTAGCAGGAGAACAGCTAGTCATTAGCAGGAGAACAGCTAGTCATTAGCAGGAGAACAGCTAGTCATTAGCAGGAGAACAGCTAGTCATTAGCAGGAGAACAGTTAGTCATTAGCAGGAGAACAGTTAGTCATTAGCAGGAGAACAGCTAGTCATTAGCAGGAGTACAGCTAGTCATTAGCAGGAGAACAGTTAGTCATTAGCAGGAGAACAGCTAGTCATTAGCAGGAGAACAGTTAGTCATTAGCAGGAGAACAGTTAGTCATTAGCAGGAGAACAGTTAGTCATTAGCAGGAGAACAGCTAGTCATTAGCAGGAGTACAGCTAGTAATTAGCAGGAGAACAGCTGGTCATTAGCCGGAGAACAGCTAGTCATTAGCAGGAGAACAGCTAGTCATTAGCAGGAGAACAGCTAGTCATTAGCAGGAGAACAGCTAGTTATTAGCAGGAGAACAGCTAGTCATAAGCAGGAGAACAGCTAGTCATTAGCAGGAGAACAGCTGGTCATTAGCCGGAGAACAGCTAGTCATAAGCAGGAGAACAGCTAGTCATTAGCAGGAGAACAGCTAGTCATTAGCAGGAGAACAGCTAGTTATTAGCAGGAGAACAGCTAGTCATTAGCAGGAGAACAGCTAGTCATTAGCAGGAGAACAGCTAGTCATTAGCAGGAGAACAGCTAGTTATTAGCAGGAGAACAGCTAGTCATTAGCAGGAGAACAGCTAGTCATTAGCAGGAGAATAGCTAGTCATTAGCAGGAGAACAGCTAGTCATTAGCAGGAGAACAGTTAGTCATTAGCAGGAGAACAGCTAGTCATTAGCAGGAGAATAGCTAGTCATTAGCAGGAGAACAGCTAGTCATTAGCAGGAGAACAGCTAGTCATTAGCAGGAGAACAGCTAGTCATTAGCAGGAGAACAGCTAGTCATTAGCAGGAGAACAGCTAGTCATTAGCAGGAGAACAGCTGGTCATTAGCCGGAGAACAGCTAGTCATTAGCAGGAGAACAGCTAGTCATTAGCAGGAGAACAGCTAGTCATTAGCAGGAGAATAGCTAGTCATTAGCAGGAGAACAGCTAGTCATTAGCAGGAGAACAGCTAGTCATTAGCAGGAGAACAGCTAGTCATTAGCAGGAGAACAGCTAGTCATTAGCAGGAGAACAGCTAGTCATTAGCAGGAGAACAGCTAGTCATTAGCAGGAGAACAGTTAGTCATTAGCAGGAGAACAGCTAGTAATTAGCAGGAGAACAGCTAGTCATTAGCAGGAGAACAGCTAGTCATTAGCAGGAGAATAGCTAGTCATTAGCAGGAGAACAGCTAGTCATTAGCAGGAGAACAGCTAGTCATTAGCAGGAGAACAGCTAGTCATTAGCAGGAGAACAGCTAGTCATTAGCAGGAGAACAGCTAGTCATTAGCAGGAGAACAGCTAGTCATTAGCAGGAGAACAGTTAGTCATTAGCAGGAGAACAGTTAGTCATTAGCAGGAGAACAGCTAGTCATTAGCAGGAGAACAGCTAGTAATTAGCAGGAGAACAGCTAGTCATTAGCAGGAGAACAGCTAGTTATTAGCAGGAGAACAGCTAGTCATTAGCAGGAGAACAGCTAGTAATTAGCAGGAGAACAGCTAGTCATTAGCAGGAGAACAGCTAGTTATTAGCAGGAGAACAGCTAGTTATTAGCAGGAGAACAGCTAGTCATTAGCAGGAGAACAGCTAGTCATTAGCAGGAGAACAGCTAGTCATTAGCAGGAGAACAGCTAGTCATTAGCAGGAGAACAGCTAGTCATTAGCAGGAGAACAGCTAGTCATTAGCAGGAGAACAGCTAGTCATTAGCAGGAGAACAGCTAGTCATTAGCAGGAGAACAGCTAGTCATTAGCAGGAGAACAGCTAGTCATTAGCAGGAGAACAGTTAGTCATTAGCAGGAGAACAGCTAGTCATTAGCAGGAGAACAGCTAGTCATTAGCAGGAGAACAGCTAGTCATTAGCAGGAGAACAGCTAGTTATTAGCAGGAGAACAGCTAGTAATTAGCAGGAGAACAGCTAGTCATTAGCAGGAGAACAGCTAGTTATTAGCAGGAGAACAGCTAGTAATTAGCAGGAGAACAGCTAGTTATTAGCAGGAGAACAGCTAGTCATTAGCAGGAGAACAGCTAGTCATTAGCAGGAGAACAGCTAGTCATTAGCAGGAGAACAGCTAGTTATTAGCAGGAGAACAGCTAGTAATTAGCAGGAGAACAGCTAGTCATTAGCAGGAGAACAGCTAGTTATTAGCAGGAGAACAGCTAGTCATTAGCAGGAGAACAGCTAGTCATTAGCAGGAGAACAGCTAGTCATTAGCAGGAGAACAGCTAGTCATTAGCAGGAGAACAGCTAGTCATTAGCAGGAGAACAGCTAGTCATTAGCAGGAGAGTGTGTCTTCAGAGTGTGTCTTCAGAGTGTGTGTGTGTGTGTGTGTGTGTGTGTGTGTGTGTGTGTGTGTGTGTGTGTGTGTGTGTGTGTGTGTGTGTGTGTGTCTGTAGATAAGACCACATGTCGTGTTTGAAACGTTTGAGCCCCACGCAGACGAACGGTCGTCAAACACCAATGAAGTGGTGAGCCGCAGATAGGAGCAGAGGTGGCCACGCAGTCCACTTCCAGTAAGAACACGTGGTGCACGATGGATCTAATCTAATCCCCCACTACTGCTGCATGATCAGATAATGCTTTAACGGTTCATCTAACAGTGCCACAACACGCCCCATCGCATTCTCAAGTTCAAAACGGCATTTTTATTTAAATCTGCACTTCGAGTGCAAAATAAGTATTATTTCAACATATTATAAAACATTTCAATATAAGACAAATGATTAAAATTATAAAATATATATTATGTTATGTTCATAACTCAAACATATTTAAATATTTAAGCATGTATTATTTATGATGAAACATAAGAATGAGCACTGAAGGAGAGCCTCCTGGCAGCCTTCAGGCCCTCTGGAGGCCCTCTGGAGGCTCTCTGGAGGCCCTCTGGAGGCCCTCTGGAGGCTCTCTGGAGGCCCTCTGGAGGCTCTCTGGAGGCCCTCTGGAGGCCCTCTGGAGGCCCTCTGGAGGCTCTCTGGAGGCCCTCTGGAGGCTCTCTGGAGGCCCTCTGGAGGCCCTCTGGAGGCTCTCTGGAGGCCCTCTGGAGGCTCTCTGGAGGCCCTCTGGAGGCCCTCTGGAGGCTCTCTGGAGGCCCTCTGGAGGCTCTCTGGAGGCCCTCTGGAGGCCCTCTGGAGGCCCTCTGGAGGCCTTCTGGAGGCCTTCTGGAGGCTCTCTGGAGTGGGAGGTGGGTGCCTCAGATTTTAGGCTTGAAGTCAAACTGACTTTCAGTGGGCCTTTAATCATCACTGATGTTAAGTCTACATCCACCTCAGGGCTCAGTGTGCTTTCCAGGGGCTCCACAGCAAACAGCTCTGGCTCCCTCTGCTGGCTGTGGTGTGGAGAGGGAGGTGGAAAGAGGATATAGTGTTGCTGCAGGGGAGAGCAGCGGCTGTGTGGCTGTATGGAGGGTGGAGAGGGAGGTGAAGGGATGGAAGTGAGACAGGAGAGGGAGGGAGGTGAAGGGATGGAAGTGAGTCGGAAGAGGGAGGGAGGTGAAGGGATGGAAGTGAGACGGGAGAGGGAGGGAGGTGAAGGGATGGAAGTGAGACGGGAGAGGGAAGGAGGTGAAGGGATGGAAGTGAGTCGGGAGAGGGAGGGAGGTGAAGGGATGGAAGTGAGACGGGAGAGGGAGGGAGGTGAAGGGATGGACGTGAGACGGGAGAGGGAGGGAGGTGAAGGGATGGAAGTGAGTCGGGAGAGGGAGGGAGGTGAAGGGATGGAAGTGAGACGGGAGAGGGAGGGAGGCGAAGGGATGGAAGTGAGTCGGGAGAGGGAGGGAGGTGAAGGGATGGACGTGAGACGGGAGAGGGAGGGAGGTGAAGGGATGGACATGAGACGGGAGAGGGAGGGAGGTGAAGGGATGGAAGTGAGATGGGAGAGGGAGGGAGGTGAAGGGATGGAAGTGAGACGGGAGAGGGAGGGAGGTGAAGGGATGGAAGTGAGTCGGGAGAGGGAGGGAGGTGAAGGGATGGACGTGAGACGGGAGAGGGAGGGAGGTGAAGGGATGGACATGAGACGGGAGAGGGAGGGAGGTGAAGGGATGGAAGTGAGATGGGAGAGGGAGGGAGGTGAAGGGATGGAAGTGAGATGGGAGAGGGAGGGAGGTGAAGGGATGGAAGTGAGACGGGAGAGGGAGGGAGGTGAAGGGATGGATGTGAGATGGGAGAGGGAGGGAGGTGAAGGGATGGAAGTGAGACGGGAGAGGGAGGGAGGTGAAGGGATGGAAGTGAGACGGGAGAGGGAGGGAGGTGAAGGGATGGAAGTGAGATGGGAGAGGGAGGGAGGTGAAGGGATGGAAGTGAGACGGGAGAGGGAGGGAGGTGAAGGGATGGACGTGAGACAGGAGAGGGAGGGAGGTGAAGGGATGGAAGTGAGACGGGAGAGGGAGGGAGGTGAAGGGATGGACGTGAGTCGGGAGAGGGAGGGAGGTGAAGGGATGGAAGTGAGTCGGGAGAGGGAGGGAGGTGAAGGGATGGAAGTGAGACGGGAGAGGGAGGGAGGTGAAGGGATGGAAGTGAGATGGGAGAGGGAGGGAGATGAAGGGATGGACGTAAGAAGGGAGAGGGAGGGAGATGAAGGGATGGACGTGAGACAGGAGAGGGAGGGAGGTGAAGGGATGGAAGTGAGTCGGGAGAGGGAGGGAGATGAAGGGATGGACGTAAGAAGGGAGAGGGAGGGAGGTGTCTGTGTTATGGGGGTATCTGCAGTCTGTGGGGAGGGTGGCAGAGAAGGAGGGGAGGAAGGAAAGAGGGAGGGGCGGACCAAGGACCCAGTCCCATCCGCTCCCAGACTGTCGAGTACGGTCTGGGAGCGGATGGACCTCCACCTGCACTCGGCTTCTGAGAGTGCGCTGAGGCAGGGGCTGAGGAAGCGCCCGGGCCCCCCCCGCCACAACCTGGCTTACTGGTGTGGTTTCCGGGTCGGCGATACAGCGGGGCAGCGCGAGTCTCATCCTGAGCACACACAAACACTCACAGCCGAAGTAAAAACAATAAGCGTGGCTTGATGTTGAGTCAGAAAAAGGTTTCTAACGCTGAGAGAATGGGTCTGCAGAGAGCATTTCTCCACCATCCCAGCTCGTCTATTACCAACCAGGGAGCTCTGTGCAAGTCAATTGGTCCATTTTGGAACCGCAGGACGTTATGCGGTTCCCGGAACAAACAAATGGAAAAAGAGAAATGTCCAAAGAGGTGTTCAGGGAGACTCTGCAGACCGTTCACATGCAGAAGCTACAGAACACAAGGGGACGGGTCAGAACCAGAGAATCACACACACACACACACACACACACACACACACACACACACACACACACACACACACACACACACACACACACACACACACACACACACACACACACAGCTAGTACTAGTACTGTTACAGATGTTTCAGAAACACCCCAGAAAACCAATTATACATTGAAATAATGAAAAGTGAGTCATTAGGCCAGGAAGCCGTGAGCCAATGAGAAGCAGCAGCATTGTTTCCAGGGCCAACAGAAGAGGCGGGTCCTGAGACTTGGAGAAGGAGTTCCTGAAGCCCGAAGGCCTGCAGGTCGGTTCTGAGAGATTCAGAGAGCATCATGTTGTTATGGGGCGGATGAGAGTCAGCGTCAGTGGGCCGTGGAGCACCTCTCTCTCTCTCTCTGCAGAGGGTTATGATAAAAAACCCCGGCCGTCTCCTATGGTCTCAGTGACCGGTAGACAGAAAGGGGGCGTGTCTGAGGATGAGCATCCTCATCTGCACCCTGAAACCCGAGTACACCCCCTGCTGGGTGGAGGGGGCATTGTGCGTGTTCCCCTGCAATCAGCTCAACATTTCACACACACCACCACGACCATTGTGATAAAAGGCCTTTCAAAGTAGCAGACTTTAAGCCAGTTAAAAAGTGGGGGGGGGGGGGGGGACTCTTTAAATTCTTTACATTTTACAGGATAAGACTTTGTTTAAAAAATAGAAGCCCCATAGAGACAAAGAAAGCCCAGGGGGGACGCTTCTGTTTCAAAATAAAAGCCCCACAAATTGTATCTGAGCAAGCACTGGATAAAACTTGATTTTCAAAATAGAAGCTCCACAAATTGTATCTTAGCAAGCACTGGATAAAACTTGATTTTCAAAATAAAAGCTCCACAAATTGTATCTTAGCAAGCACTGGATAAAACTTGATTTTCAAAATAAAAGCCCCATAGGGAAAAGTATTTTAACAGGAAGCTCAGGATGATACTAGTTGTTTCAAAAATAAAAGCCCAAAACACTCAACAACAAAAGGTGTTTCCTGTCCAAACACGGTCAGACCCGAATGAGAACATGGAGATTTGATACTTTTTGCATTTATTTAATTTCAATATTTAGTATTTTCTTGAATAATTGCATTTATTGATATATTATATTTATTCACTTTTTAATATCTTTGTTGGACATCTTTAGGTTCATATTTTACTACACCTGCTCTGTTCAGAGAGAGCTCTCTGATTGGTCCTCCTCCTCTAGTCCTCTGCAGAGAGAGCCCTCTAATTGGTCCTCCTCCTCTCCTCTGCAGAGAGAGCCCTCTGATTGGCCCTCCTCCTCCCCTCCTCTGCAGAGAGAGCCCTTTGATTGGTCCTCCTCCTCTCCTCTGCAGAGAGAGCCCTCTGATTGGTCCTCCTCCTCTCCTCCGCAGAGAGAGCCCTCTGATTGGTCTTCCTCCTCTCCTCCGCAGAGAGAGCCCTCTGATTGGTCCTCCTCCTCTGGTCCTCTGCAGAGAGAACCCTCTGATTGGTCCTCCTCCTCTCCTCCGCAGAGAGAGCCCTCTGATTGGTCCTCCTCCTCTGGTCCTCCCGCAGCCTCCCTGCAGCCACAGACATACGCTCCTCGCCCGGACAGATGACGGCTCGCCCCCCGCTTCTCTCCCGGACCTCCTCTCTCTCTCCTCCCGCTCGGATGTGAAGTGAGGCCGGCAGCAGCTGCTCTCTCTCTCTCCTCCCGCAGAACAACCGTGAAGAAATGGCGGACATGATCGAGCTGGGACCCGCCTACGGTGAGAGGCCTTTCTGCTACATACCGCCTCTAAGTGCTTACAATACTGTCTATGTATCTGTTTCTACGCTTCACTTAGTAATCATTATTCATTATGTATGAGCTATATGATCATATGCACAGATATATGTATATATATGATATGTCTGGTGTCATCCTCATGAGGCCTGTGTGCTGCTGCGTCCAGAGAACGTCGATAAATAAATGTTTTTCATGATATTGTTTATTTTCTTTTGCATTACATTTAGCTTAGTTCTTATCTATTTACATTGTTTTATAAATATATATATTATGTATTGTGTCATCTTCATCTCCCCGTCAGTGAGGCTTTTCAGCCCCCCCCCCCCCCACCCCCCTTATCTTATTTATGTGTATTCAGATGTAATCCGAGCGATATGAGGGTGATGCTTCTTCATGTCATTTATCTGTATTTATTATGTGTTTTCTGGGTGTAATGGGAACCATCAGTGAGAGACCCGTGTTGTCCTGAGCCGCGGGCAGAGGACAGGGGACTGGGGTCGGGGCGGAGGGGACAGTTCTCTACCCTTTAGTTATTAACAAACAAACCGCATGTTGGGATGAATCTGGACATTAAATAAAACAACATCCTCGCGACAGACGCTTCGAACAGGGCGTCTCATCAGCGTGCGTGCGCGTGCCCGTCGGGGTGGGTTTGGGGTGACGTCATGTCTGTTCTCGGGGACACATTAGGCCGACGCACCTGCAGACACTGTTGTTATCATCAGAGAAGAGGAGGGGTCCTGCACATAGTATTGTATATCTTTTATACCCAATGTAAACAAATACATGCAGACATATTATAATAATGTATGATGTGATGATATCAGTGCAGTAAAGAGTGTTCACTAAACTACAGCCTCATAACAAGCCTCCACATATCAAATAACATTATATAGGGTCTGCAGTAAAAACACCTGCAGAAACTCTTCCTGTAACTCTGCCCAGTGTGTGTGTGTGTGTATGTGTGTGTGTGTGTGTGTGTGTGTGTGTGTGTGTGTGTGTGTGTGTGTGTGTGTGTGTGTGTGTGTGTGTGTGTGTGTGTGTGTGTGTGTGTGTGTGTGTGTGTGTGTGTGTGTGTGTGTGTGTGTGTGTGTGTGTGTGTGTGTGTGTGTGTGTGCGTGTGTGTGTTGCCAGGCAGCGAGCTCGGCTGCTTTCAGCTCGTTCCCAAGCATGACATCATCATCTGAAAGAGAGGAACAACAGGAAGGAAGCATATAGAAACACGAGCAGCAGGAGAGGACTCTTTAAAGTAGAGACACTACATACTGATATACACCTGAACATCAGCAGGAGAGGACTCTTTAAAGTAGAGACACTACATACTGATATACACCTGAACATCAGCAGGAGAGGACTCTTTAAAGTAGAGACACTACATACTGATATACACCTGAACATCAGCAGGAGAGGACTCTTTAAAGTAGAGGCACTACATACTGATATACACCTGAACATCAGCAGGAGGACTCTTTAAAGTAGAGACACTACATACTGATAAACACCTGAACATCAGCAGGAGAGGACTCTTTAAAGTAGAGACGCTACATACTGATATACACCTGAACATCAGCAGGAGAGGACTCTTTAAAGTGGAGACACTACATACTGATATACACCTGAACATCAGCAGGAGAGGACTCTTTAAAGTAGAGACACTACATACTGATATACACCTGAACATCAGCAGGAGAGGACTCTTTAAAGTAGAGACACTACATACTGATATACACCTGAACATCAGCAGGAGAGGACTCTTTAAAGTAGAGACACTACATACTGATATACACCTGAACATCAGCAGGAGAGGACTCTTTAAAGTAGAGACACTACATACTGATATACACCTGAACATCAGCAGGAGAGGACTCTTTAAAGTAGAGACACTACATACTGATATACACCTGAACATCAGCAAGAGAGGACTCTTTAAAGTAGAGACACTACATACTGATATACACCTGAGCATCAGCAGGAGAGGACTCTTTAAAGTAGAGACACTACATACTGATATACACCTGAACATCAGCAGGAGAGGACTCTTTAAAGTAGAGACACTACATACTGATATACACCTGAACATCAGCAGGAGAGGACTCTTTAAAGTAGAGACGCTACATACTGATATACACCTGAACATCAGCAGGAGAGGACTCTTTAAAGTGGAGACACTACATACTGATATACACCTGAACATCAGCAGGAGAGGACTCTTTAAAGTAGAGACACTACATACTGATATACACCTGAACATCAGCAGGAGAGGACTCTTTAAAGTAGAGACACTACATACTGATATACACCTGAACATCAGCAGGAGAGGACTCTTTAAAGTAGAGACACTACATACTGATATACACCTGAACATCAGCAAGAGAGGACTCTTTAAAGTAGAGACACTACATACTGATATACACCTGAGCATCAGCAGGAGAGGACTCTTTAAAGTAGAGACACTACATACTGATATACACCTGAACATCAGCAGGAGAGGACTCTTTAAAGTAGAGACACTACATACTGATATACACCTGAACATCAGCAGGAGAGGACTCTTTAAAGTAGAGACGCTACATACTGATATACACCTGAACATCAGCAGGAGAGGACTCTTTAAAGTGGAGACACTACATACTGATATACACCTGAACATCAGCAGGAGAGGACTCTTTAAAGTAGAGACACTACATACTGATATACACCTGAACATCAGCAGGAGAGGACTCTTTAAAGTAGAGACACTACATACTGATATACACCTGAACATCAGCAGGAGAGGACTCTTTAAAGTAGAGACACTACATACTGATATACACCTGAACATCAGCAGGAGAGGACTCTTTAAAGTAGAGACACTACATACTGATATACACCTGAACATCAGCAGGAGAGGACTCTTTAAAGTAGAGACACTACATACTGATATACACCTGAACATCAGCAAGAGAGGACTCTTTAAAGTAGAGACACTACATACTGATATACACCTGAGCATCAGCAGGAGAGGACTCTTTAAAGTAGAGACACTACATACTGATATACACCTGAACATCAGCAGGAGAGGACTCTTTAAAGTAGAGACACTACATACTGATATACACCTGAACATCAGCAGGAGAGGACTCTTTAAAGTAGAGACGCTACATACTGATATACACCTGAACATCAGCAGGAGAGGACTCTTTAAAGTGGAGACACTACATACTGATATACACCTGAACATCAGCAGGAGAGGACTCTTTAAAGTAGAGACACTACATACTGATATACACCTGAACATCAGCAGGAGAGGACTCTTTAAAGTAGAGACACTACATACTGATATACACCTGAACATCAGCAGGAGAGGACTCTTTAAAGTAGAGACACTACATACTGATATACACCTGAACATCAGCAGGAGAGGACTCTTTAAAGTAGAGACACTACATACTGATATACACCTGAACATCAGCAGGAGAGAACTCTTTAAAGTAGAGACACTACATACTGATATACACCCAGTGTTTCCCCTAGGATGGAGTCATAGCAGCGGTGCTAAGGCACGTGGGCCCAGCATAATGTGAGCGCGGACCGTGTCGAATTTTTTAGTTTGTGCGCCCCGCCAATTTGTTTCTATGTGTCAGCACAAGAAAGGCTTTTAAGGCCTAGTACCAGGGCCGGTTCTAGACTATTTGCTGCCCTATGTGAGATTTTATATGTAAAGAATAAATGAAAAATCTCTACAAAAGACAAATACACTACAGAAACAGAAACTTATTGACATAGGTAATAGATGTCAAAATGGCTTCAAATGTATTCAGTATTGTATGAACATGTTTGAATTGGGGGGTGGACGTCACTTCCTCTAGCGGGGTCCATAGAAGATTTTTTTGAACATTTTAAAGTAAAATGCTTCAACCTGGTGAACTTTGAGCACACAATTACTAGAGACCTGATCTAGGGGGCACAACTCTAAAACACCCATATGAAAAAGATTGGTTTGCATTTTAATCAAATAAGTATGTGAACATAACCAATAGCCTCCCATAGCCAATAACAAATACATGTAGCTTATTTTATTTTTGTTCATTCATATCTTATTTTATCAGTTAATATGTATTTATTTATGCATATCTTTGTATTTCTCCAACTTTAAACAATATTTTTGGATTACTGTCCTATAGTATACATTGGAATGATTTCAAACCTGTTTTTATTTATCCTAATAATTATAAAGGAGTGCCTTGGAAATATGTGTTTACATAATTTGTGGTCAAAACGTTTGAGACCCACTGAGATAACTTAGACTAAAGTGAAATATCTAAACCCTCAGAGTCCTTTACCTCACTGAGCCTCTCAGTCTGACAGGAGAGCTCTCCTCCACCCTGGTTGTAGAAACATCTACTTCTTATATCCGTTAGCGCAGCTAGCACCAGATTCTAATAACAACAGCGCCGGTACTGGTGCGCACTCTCTGTCTCTCCCTTGCTCGCTCTCTACCACGCTCGCACTTTGGCTGTGAGCTGCGGGCGCCTGATAAGCCAACATCCCCCACTTTCATCACTTACAGCGCCCACCGTACAGGGCAAATTAAACGTGTAACCGAGGTCAAAAGGGTGTTACATTTACTCAATTATGAATGTTGTTAAATCAAGGCCGAAAATGTGGATGAGCGCCAACGGTAAAAAAAAATGTTTTCCGTCCCAGAGCTGCCAGCGCAGCGCCCCCCAGATCTGGCGCCCTAGGCGACCAACCGCCTGTAGTACATACAGTGGCAATGTCTCAAGATTTAGCAAAAATACACCTTTATTGAACATACAGTAATAAAATACTACGAATCCACATAAAAACAATCAAAAATGAAAAAGGGTCGCCACTTATTATAATTTTTTATTAAAAAAAAAAAGTTTAAAAAACTCCTTTTTTTTTTTTTGGGTACCTAGCTGGAGAGGACTCTTTAAAGTAGAGACACTACATACTGATATACACCTGATCATCAGCAGGAGAGGACTCTTTAAAGTAGAGACACTACATACTGATATACACCTGAACATCAGCAGGAGAGGACTCTTTAAAGTAGAGACACTACATACTGATATACACCTGAACATCAGCAGGAGAGGACTCTTTAAAGTAGAGGCACTACAT
>NC_136905.1:508363-513363 GCF_949606895.1 Notothenia rossii
GATGTAGAAGAGACATGAGGAAGAGGGGACACATGTTGATGTAGAGAGACATGAAGAAGAGGGGACACATGTTGATGTAGAAGAGACATGAAGAAGAGGGGACACATGTTGATGTAGGAGAGACATGAAGAAGAGAGGACACATGTTGATGTAGAAGAGACATGAAGAAGAGGGGACACATGTTGATGTAGAAGAGACATGAAGAAGAGGGGACACATGTTGATGTAGAAGAGACATGAAGAAGAGGGGACACATGTTGATGTAGAAGAGACATGAAGAAGAGGGGACACATGTTGATGTAGAAGAGACATGAGAAGAGGGGACACATGTTGATGTAGAAGAGACATGAAGAAGAGGGGACACATGTTGATGTAGAAGAGACATGAGGAAGAGGGGACACATGTTGATGTAGAAGAGACATGAGAAGAGGGGACACATGTTGATGTAGAAGAGACATGAGAAGAGGGGACACATGTTGATGTAGAAGAGACATGAAGAAGAGGGGACACATGTTGATGTAGAAGAGACATGAGAAGAGGGGACACATGTTGATGTAGAAGAGACATGAGGAAGAGGGGACACATGTTGATGTAGAAGAGACATGAGGAAGAGGGGACACATGTTGATGTAGAAGAGACATGAGAAGAGGGGACACATGTTGATGTAGAAGAGACATGAAGAAGAGGGGACACATGTTGATGTAGAAGAGACATGAGAAGAGGGGACACATGTTGATGTAGAAGAGACATGAGAAGAGGGGACACATGTTGATGTAGAAGAGACATGAGAAGAGGGGACACATGTTGATGTAGAAGAGACATGAAGAAGAGGGGACACATGTTGATGTAGAAGAGACATGGAGAAGAGGGGACACATGTTGATGTAGAAGAGACATGAAGAAGAGGGACACATGTTGATGTAGAAGAGACATGAAGAAGAGGGGACACATGTTGATGTAGAAGAGACATGAGAAGAGGGACACATGTTGATGTAGAAGAGACATGAAGAAGAGGGGACACATGTTGATGTAGAAGAGACATGAGAAGAGGGACACATGTTGATGTAGAAGAGACATGAGAAGAGGGGACACATGTTGATGTAGAAGAGACATGAAGAAGAGGGGACACATGTGATGTAGAAGAGACATGAGAGAGGGGACACATGTTGATGTAGAAGAGACATGAAGAAGAGGGGACACATGTTGATGTAGAAGAGACATGGAGAAGAGGGGACACATGTTGATGTAGAAGAGACATGGAGAAGAGGGGACACATGTTGATGTAGAAGAGACATGGAGAAGAGGGGACACATGTTGATGTAGAAGAGACATGAGAAGAGGGGACACATGTTGATGTAGAAGAGACATGAGAAGAGGGGACACATGTTGATGTAGAAGAGACATGAGAAGAGGGGACACATGTTGATGTAGAAGAGACATGAAGAAGAGGGGACACATGTTGATGTAGAAGAGACATGAAGAAGAGGGGACACATGTTGATGTAGAAGAGACATGAAGAAGAGGGGACACATGTTGATGTAGAAGAGACATGAAGAAGAGGGGACACATGTTATGTGGAAGAGACATGAAGAAGAGGGACACATGTTGATGTAGAGAGACATGGAGAAGAGGGGACACATGTTGATGTAGAAGAGACATGGAGAAGAGGGGACACGTGTTGATGTAGAAGAGACATGGAGAAGAGGGGACACATGTTGATGTAGAAGAGACATGGAGAAGAGGGGACACATGTTGATGTAGAAGAGACATCGAGAAGAGGGGACACATGCTGATGTAGAAGAGACATGGAGAAGAGGGGACACATGTTGATGTAGAAGAGACATGAAGAAGAGGGGACACATGTTGATGTAGAAGAGACATGGAGAAGAGGGACACATGTTGATGTAGAAGAGACATGAGAAGAGGGGACACATGTTGATGTAGAAGAGACATGGAGAAGAGGGGACACATGTTGATGTAGAAGAGACATGGAGAAGAGGGGACACATGTTGATGTAGAAGAGACATGAGGAAGAGGGGACACATGTTGATGTAGAGAGACATGAAGAAGAGGGGACACATGTTGATGTAGAAGAGACATGAAGAAGAGGGGACACATGTTGATGTAGAAGAGACATGAAGAAGAGGGGACACATGTTGATGTAGAAGAGACATGAGGAAGAGGGGACACATGTTGATGTAGAAGAGACATGAGGAAGAGGGGACACATGTTGATGTAGAAGAGACATGAAGAAGAGGGGACACATGTTGATGTAGAAGAGACATGAAGAAGAGGGGACACATGTTGATGTAGAAGAGACATGAAGAAGAGGGGACACATGTTGATGTAGAAGAGACATGAGGAAGAGGGGACACATGTTGATGTAGAAGAGACATGAAGAAGAGGGGACACATGTTGATGTAGAAGAGACATGGAGAAGAGGGGACACATGTTGATGTAGAAGAGACATGAAGAAGAGGGGACACATGTTGATGTAGAAGAGACATGAGGAAGAGGGGACACATGTTGATGTAGAAGAGACATGAAGAAGAGGGGACACATGTTGATGTAGAAGAGACATGGAGAAGAGGGGACACATGTTGATGTAGAAGAGACATGAAGAAGAGGGGACACATGTTGATGTAGAAGAGACATTGAGAAGAGGGAACACATGTTGATGTAGAAGAGACATTAGGAAGAGGGGACACATGTTGATGTAGAAGAGACATGAAGAAGAGGGGACACATGTTGATGTAGAAGAGACATGAGGAAGAGGGGACACATGTTGATGTAGAAGAGACATGGAGAAGAGGGGACACATGTTGATGTAGAAGAGACATGAAGAAGAGAGGACACATGTTGATGTAGAAGAGACATGAAGAAGAGGGGACACATGTTGATGTAGAAGAGACATTGAGAAGAGGGAACACATGTTGATGTAGAAGAGACATGAGGAAGAGGGGACACATGTTGATGTAGAAGAGACATGAAGAAGAGGGGACACATGTTGATGTAGAAGAGACATGAGGAAGAGGGGACACATGTTGATGTAGAAGAGACATGAAGAAGAGGGGACACATGGTGATGTAGAAGAGACATGGAGAAGAGGGGACACATGTTGATGTAGAAGAGACATGAAGAAGAGGGGACACATGTTGATGTAGAAGAGACATGGAGAAGAGGGGACACATGTTGATGTAGAAGAGACATGGAGAAGAGGGGACACATGTTGATGGAGAAGAGACATGGAGAAGAGGGGACACATGTTGATGTAGAAGAGACATGAAGAAGAGGGGACACATGTTGATCTGGAAGAGACATGAAGAAGAGGGGACACATGTTGATGTAGAAGAGACATGAGGAAGAGGGGACACATGTTGATGTAGAAGAGACATGAAGAAGAGGGGACACATGTTGATGTAGAAGAGACATGAAGAAGAGGGGACACATGTTGATGTAGAAGAGACATGAAGAAGAGGGGACACATGTTGATGTAGAAGAGACATGAAGAAGAGGGGACACATGTTGATGTGGAAGAGACATGAAGAAGAGGGGACACATGTTGATGTAGAGAGACATGGAGAAGAGGGGACACATGTTGATGTAGAAGAGACATGGAGAAGAGGGGACACGTGTTGATGTAGAAGAGACATGGAGAAGAGGGGACACATGTTGATGTAGAAGAGACATGGAGAAGAGGGGACACATGCTGATGTAGAAGAGATATGAAGAAGAGGGGACACATGTTGATGTAGAAGAGACATGAAGAAGAGGGGACACATGTTGATGTAGAAGAGACATGGAGAAGAGGGGACACATGTTGATGTAGAAGAGACATGAAGAAGAGGGGACACATGTTGATGTAGAAGAGACATGAAGAAGAGGGGACACATGTTGATGTAGAAGAGACATGGAGAAGAGGGGACACGTGTTGATGTAGAAGAGACATGAAGAAGAGGGGACACATGTTGATGTAGAAGAGTTGAATGTTGAATTATTGATTGATTGGTTGATTGATCATTGTTTGATTGTTTGATTGATTGGTTGATTGATTGGTTGATTTATGATTGATTGGTTGATTGATTGAGTGATTGATTGGTTGATTGATGATTGATTGGTTGATTGATTGATTGGTTGATCATTGTTTGATTGTTTGATTGTTTGACTGATTGATTGATTGATTGTTTGATTGATCATTGTTTGATTGATTGATTGATTGATCATTGGTTGATTGGTTGATTGATTGAGTGATTGATTGATCATTGGTTGATTGATTGATTGATCACTGGTTGATTGATTGATCATTGGTTGATTGATTGATTGATTGATCATTGGTTGATTGATTGATTGATTGATCATTGTTTGATTGGTTGATTGGTTGATTGATTGGTTGGTTGATTGATTGGTTGATTGATTGATTGTTTGATTGATCATTGTTTGATTGGTTGATTGATGATTGATTGGTTGATTGATTGATTGATGATTGATTGGTTGATTGATCATTGTTTGATTGATTGATTGGTTGGTTGATTGATTGATTGATTATTGTTTGATTGATTGATTGATTGGTTGATTGATCATTGATTGTTTGATTGATTGATTGATTGATTGATTGATGTGCTCAGCAGCTACAGTGCAGATGTGTGAATGAAAGGCCCAGGCTCCTCCAACAGAGAAAACAGAATATAATAGAAAGAGTGAAAGAATAGTCTCAAGGTCAAAGTCATCTTTGTTGTCACTCTTTCAGTTTCTGTGTACGGACGGAGAGATCGCAATACTTGTGATATTGATATACAGGTGACCTTTGACCCGCTGTTCTGCCCCCTGTCTCTCAGCCATGTCCCCGGTGCTGGCGGGCTTCCTGGGCGCGGGGGTCCTGGTTCTGCTGGTTCTGGTCCTGGTTCTGCTGTGGATGTTCTGTCAGCGGCGGCTCCTCTCCAGGCGCTACAAGCTGCACGGAGACCGCTACTGCGACACCGAGGACCCGCCCTACAAGTTCATC
>NC_136905.1:518363-525863 GCF_949606895.1 Notothenia rossii
CAACATCTCTTGGTTCTCAGTTGTGCCTACGAGACTCTGTCACGTTGTTTTTGTACTCATTATCCCTGATTGTCCCCCTCCCCTCAGACCCGTACGTGAAGGTGAACGTTTTCTACGGACGTAAACGCATCGCCAAGAAGAAGACGCACGTGAAGAAGTGCACGCTGAACCCTGTCTTCAACGAGTCCTTTATCTACGACATCCCGCCAGAGCTGCTGCCCGAGGTCTCCGTGGAGTTCCTGGTGGTGGACTTCGACCGGACCACCAAGAACGAGGTCCTGGGGCGACTGCTGCTGGGCCTCAACAGCCCGGAAACATCCGGAGCCAAGCACTGGGCCGAGGTCTGCCAGAACCCCCGCCGGCAGATCTCCAAGTGGCACAACCTGAGCGAGTACTGAGCGAGCAGAGACTCAGTGTACACACACACACACACACACACACACACACACACACACACACACACACACACACACACACACACACACACACACACACACACACACACACACACACACACACACACACACACACACACACACACACACACACACACACACACACACACACACACACACACAAACACACACACACACACACACACACACACACACACAGACACAGACACACACACACACACACACACACACACACACACACACACACACACACACACACACACACACACACAATACAATTCAATAAAATACAAAGGGGCTTTATTGGCATGACCACATTTTAAACATAGTATCGCCAAAGCATTCCTCACAAGGCGTTATAACAGAACAAAACAAAAAGAAAGACTAAATGTCAACAATACATGTGGCATAACACAAACACACACACACACACACACACACACACACACACACACACACACACACACTGTTCACACCTGGTGTATAGCACGCGTCCTCAGCTCTAAATACTCAAATCTCCGGCTTTGTCCACGACGTGTGAACTTTTAGAAAAACTGAAATATGAGTCGGGACTTGTGATGCGTTCAGGGGCAACAAAGCTGTGTAGAAAATCTGAAGGAGACCTAGCTGCCGTTAACTGTTAGCTGCTAGCTGTTAGCTGCCATTAGCCGTTAGCTGCTAGCTGCTGTTAGCCATTAGCTGCTAGCTGTTAGCAGCCGGTGAACGGAGGTACGACAGAGTTGCAGTTTGATGAGTTCAGGCTCTATTCTTGAATACATTCTCAGCATCATACGTTAGATATTAGAGAAACTGAGACCTGCTTAGCCTCCTGACAGGAAACCAGCATGCTAACGTAAATAACCCAGTATGCTAACAGTGATAAAGGTACATAGGTACTTATCGTTCTGTTTTTTGTACCCTGGCCTTGAACTGGGATTGATTTCTTAATCTCTGGCAGCGTGGCCTCCCTTTATCCCTATAAATATATTGTAAAATAAGTTCTGAAGATGCTAATGCTTCCTCTGTAGCTGTGTGTGTGTGTGTGTGTGTGTGTGTGTGTGTGTGTGTGTGTGTGTGTGTGTGTGTGTGTGTGTGTGTGTGTGTGTGTGTGTGTGTGTCTGTCTAACACCCCGGAGCATTAAATGTAGGCTTCCCTCTTCTTCTGATATCCTGTTGCTAACTCCGCTATCTTTAACAACACAACATTTAGTCTGCAAGAAGGTGGGACTGAGGTGCTAATGCTAATGTGTTGTTGTTAATACCAGGTGTGAACACCCCCCCCCCCCACACACACACACACACACACACACACACACACACACACACACACACACACACACACACACACACACACACACACACACACACACACACACACACACACACACACACACACACACACACACACACACACACACACACACAGCTCAGAAACGCTGCGTTGGTTTGAAGATAAAGGAGAACGTCGAGTCTCCCTGTGTGTCCACGAGGAGGCGGAAAGGAATGCTTCAAGTATCATTTAAGAAAAATAATAATAACAAAAAAAAAGGTTGCCCCTCCCATCTTGCTGTTGTTGTCATGCTGTTCATCGCATGTCCGTCAAACTAAAAAAAACTCTGAATGAAGAAACGCTGCTGACAGGAAACAGCATCTGCCCAGAGGACAGGAAGCTGCTGGGAGGAAGGTGAATCTACTGCAGGGTGTAAACACGTGTTTGGGACCTGGAGATCTGGACTCTTCTTCACCACGTTCTCATCCCCACACGATGATGCAGAGGACTGTATGTGTAGTAAAAGCAGAGGTCAGAGGTCACACACCTGCCGAACACACACACATCGCTGTGACCCTGAAGCAGAAGATATGAAGAGTGGAAGCTGATGTGAGGCTGTAGCAGAGACGCACACATGCTGTACTCTAGTACAGATACTCGTGTTTAAAATACTCTGGTACAAGTACTGACTCAACTTCTTTACTCGAGTAGAAGTACAGGAGTGTGCACTTAAGTAAAAAGAAGCCATAGCTATGTTTTATATTATTAGAACACTAAATAACTTGTATTTCACATTTGGATTCTGTCTTTGTGTTACATTTAGTAAAGTACAAGTTAGAGGTACTTGTACTTTACTTGAGCATTTCCATGTTACGCTACTGTGTACTTCTACTCCACTACAGTTCAGAGGTACATGGTGTACTTTTACTCCAATACATGTATTTAATACATTTAGTTACTTTACAGATGTGGATGAATGATGTGAAATATAATCAACTCTAAAATATAAGATCTGAGTACTTCTACTTTTACTCAAGTACAAGATCTGAGTACTTCTACTTTTACTCAAGTACAAGATCTGAGTACTTCTACTTTCACTCAAGTACAAGATCTGAGTACTTCTACTTTTACTCAAGTACAAGATCTGAGTACTTCTACTTTCACTCGAGTACAAGATCTGAGTACTTCTACTTTCACTCGAGTACAAGATCTGAGTACTTCTACTTTTACTCAAGTACAAGATCTGAGTACTTCTACTTTTACTCAAGTACAAGATCTGAGTACTTCTACTTCTACAGGACAGGTATTTGTGGTAAAAATGTAAGGAGTAAAAGTAAATATGTGAATGGTGGAGGAAAGTACTGATACCAGGGAAATATCCTACAGTATGTAGTAAGTACAGTAACAAAGTATTTGTACTTATACTTATATATGTTTGTATATACTGGCTGCAGCTGAATCCTCTCTGAGGTCTGTTATTAAGGGTCAGATGTCTCGGTAGAGTCTCAGCGCAGTTGATGCCATAAACTCCAGGTCAACGTGTCGGACTGGTTTTGGTGCCGGGCAGAATACGGCTCGGTGCAGACGGAGGGACTCGGGTCGGACTCGGATCGGACTCGGGTCAAACGGAGGGACTCGGATCGGACTCGGGTCGGACTCGGATCGGACGGAGGGACTCGGATCGGACTCGGATCGAACTCGGATCAGACTCGGATCGGACTCGGATCGGACTCGGGTCGGACTCGGATCAGACGGAGGGACTCGGATCAGACTCGGATCGGACTCGGATCGGACTCGGATCGAACTCGGATCAGACTCGGATCGGACTCGGATCGGACTCGGGTCGGACTCGGATCGGACTCGGATCAGACTCGGATCGGACTCGGATCGGACTCGGGTCGGACTCGGGTCGGACTCGGATCAGACGGAGGGACTCGGATCAGACTCGGACTCGGGTCGGACTCGGATCGGACTCGGATCGGACTCGGGTCGGACTCGGATCGGACTCGGATCAGACGGAGGGACTCGGATCAGACTCGGATCGGACTCGGATCGAACTCGGATCAGACTCGGATCGGACTCGGGTCGGACTCAGCTGGATTCAGAACACACACTCCTCTCCTGAGGTCTGCTACAGCCTCACATCAGTCCTCACTCTAACATGGTTCCTCCTGCTTGTGTATTGCGTGGTGTCACTCTGATATAGTCATAATTACAGCTATGATCTTTATCAGATACTTTGCAGAACTCCCTACATTCTTCCTGTGGAAATGTTCCCGTTGTTCTGCAGCTTCCTGTCGTCTCACCACCACTTCCTCTGCTCTCAGTGTTTCATAACGCAGAGGTTTGATCTGGTTTCTCTCCAGTTATAACTTCCTCCTCTTTGAATCATCATCAGTGAGGCCCGCGCCATTATCAAGGAATAACCACTGAACATGTCAACAAATGAAAAAAGAATGCACTTAACCTGATTTTTTGATAAAAACAATATCAAATATTAAAAAGTTGCCCGCTGATGTAATAAAATGTCCTTTTTGATTTATATTGATATAAAAAAAAACACAGGTACAAAGTATAGAAGTGTACTGTGGGCGGCTGTGGCTGGTGTCCACAGGGCGGATGGATCACAGAGCTGTGGGTGGTGTCCACAGGGCGGACGGATCACAGGGCTGTGGGTGGTGTCCACAGGGCGGATGGATCACAGAGCTGTGGGTGGTGTCCACAGGGCGGACGGATCACAGGGCTGTGGGTGGTGTCCACAGGGCTGTGGGTGGTGTCCACAGGGCTGTGGGTGGTGTCCACAGGGCGGATGGATCACAGAGCTGTGGGTGGTGTCCACAGGGCGGATGGATCACAGGGCTGTGGGAGGTGTCCACAGGGCGGATGGATCACAGGGCGGATGTCCGTCATGTGAAGCGGTTAATTAAAGGATTAGAACTATTAGAACATATTCACATTAACAAAGCTAACCAGATCATCTAGATGGGAGCTGGAGTGAGTCTCTGCAGCTCTGGACATTTTATTACATTAACAGGTTTACGTGTTCTTTTGGTTCCCAGGAAACACTTTGAGGCCGACGCTAACGTCCGTCAATCTGAGTTTCCTCTGAAGCAGCTTTTATTCTGAAAATCTGAGAATATTAAAGTGTGCGGCTGTATATTTGTACAGATGCGAAGATGTTTGCCCCCCCCCCCCCCCCCTCCTGGAGCTTCAGTGTGTGTGAGCCCCCCCCCCCTCCCTGCTGTGACCGGACCATGCTAACCTAGCGTTAGCTTTGTAAACACTAATAGGACGTGCAAATAAAAATAACGAGTTAGCCATGAACGCCTCGTCTCACGTCTCCTTTGTTTCCTTTAAAAGAGTTCAACCTGTGGATATGTGAGTCCTCTCCTGCTGATGTTCAGGTGTATATCAGTATGTAGTGTCTCTACTTTAAAGAGTCCTCTCCTGCTGATGATCAGGTGTATATCAGTATGTAGTGTCTCTACTTTAAAGAGTCCTCTCCTGCTGATGATCAGGTGTATATCAGTATGTAGTGTCTCTACTTTAAAGAGTCCTCTCCTGCTGATGTTCAGGTGTATATCAGTATGTAGTGTCTCTACTTTAAAGAGTCCTCTCCTGCTGATGTTCAGGTGTATATCAGTATGTAGTGTCTCTACTTTAAAGAGTCCTCTCCTGCTGATGTTCAGGTGTATATCAGTATGTAGTGTCTCTACTTTAAAGAGTCCTCTCCTGCTGATGGTCAGGTGTATATCAGTATGTAGTGTCTCTACTTTAAAGAGTCCTCTCCTGCTGATGTTCAGGTGTATATCAGTATGTAGTGTCTCTACTTTAAAGAGTCCTCTCCTGCTGATGTTCAGGTGTATATCAGTATGTAGTGTCTCTACTTTAAAGAGTCCTCTCCTGCTGATGTTCAGGTGTATATCAGTATGTAGTGTCTCTACTTTAAAGAGTCCTCTCCTGCTGATGTGCAGGTGTATATCAGTATGTAGTGTCTCTACTTTAAAGAGTCCTCTCCTGCTGATGTTCAGGTGTATATCAGTATGTAGTGTCTCTACTTTAAAGAGTCCTCTCCTGCTGATGTTCAGGTGTATATCAGTATGTAGTGTCTCTACTTTAAAGAGTCCTCTTCTGCTGATGTTCAGGTGTATATCAGTATGTGGTGTATCTACTTTAAAGAGTCCTCTCCTGCTGATGTTCAGGTGTATATCAGTATGTAGTGTCTCTACTTTAAAGAGTCCTCTCCTGCTGATGTTCAGGTGTATATCAGTATGTAGTGTCTCTACTTTAAAGAGTCCTCTCCTGCTGATGTTCAGGTGTATATCAGTATGTAGTGTCTCTACTTTAAAGAGTCCTCTCCTGCTGATGTTCAGGTGTATATCAGTATGTAGTGTCTCTACTTTAAAGAGTCCTCTCCAGCTGATGTTCAGGTGTATATCAGTATGTAGTGTATCTACTTTAAAGAGTCCTCTCCTGCTGATGTTCAGGTGTATATCAGTATGTAGTGTCTCTACTTTAAAGAGTCCTCTCCTGCTGATGTTCAGGTGTATATCAGTATGTAGTGTCTCTACTTTAAAGAGTCCTCTCCTGCTGATGTTCAGGTGTATATCAGTATGTAGTGTCTCTATTTTAAAGAGTCCTCTCCTGCTGATGTTCAGGTGTATATCAGTATGTAGTGTCTCTACTTTAAAGAGTCCTCTCCAGCTGATGTTCAGGTGTATATCAGTATGTAGTGTATCTACTTTAAAGAGTCCTCTCCTGCTGATGTTCAGGTGTATATCAGTATGTAGTGTCTCTACTTTAAAGAGTCCTCTCCTGCTGATGTTCAGGTGTATATCAGTATGTAGTGTCTCTACTTTAAAGAGTCCTCTCATGCTGATGTTCAGGTGTATATCAGTATGTAGTGTCTCTACTTTAAAGAGTCCTCTCCTGCTGATGTTCAGGTGTATATCAGTATGTAGTGTCTCTACTTTAAAGAGTCCTCTCCTGCTGATGTTCAGGTGTATATCAGTATGTAGTGTCTCTACTTTAAAGAGTCCTCTCCTGCTGATGTTCAGGTGTATATCAGTATGTAGTGTCTCTACTTTAAAGAGTCCTCTCCTGCTGATGTTCAGGTGTATATCAGTATGTAGTGTCTCTACTTTAAAGAGTCCTCTCCTGCTGATGTTCAGGTGTATATCAGTATGTATTGTCTCTACTTTAAAGAGTCCTCTCCTGCTGATGTTCAGGTGTATATCAGTATGTAGTGTCTCTACTTTAAAGAGTCCTCTCCTGCTGATCTTCAGGTGTATATCAGTATGTAGTGTCTCTACTTTAAAGAGTCCTCTCCTGCTGATGTTTAGGTGTATATCAGTATGTAGTGTCTCTACTTTAAAGAGTCCTCTCCTGCTGATGTTCAGGTGTATATCAGTATGTAGTGTCTCTACTTTAAAGAGTCCTCTCCAGCTGATGTTCAGGTGTATATCAGTATGTAGTGTATCTACTTTAAAGAGTCCTCTCCTGCTGATGTTCAGGTGTATATCAGTATGTAGTGTCTCTACTTTAAAGAGTCCTCTCCTGCTGATGTTCAGGTGTATATCAGTATGTAGTGTCTCTACTTTAAAGAGTCCTCTCCTGCTGATGTTCAGGTGTATATCAGTATGTAGTGTCTCTACTTTAAAGAGTCCTCTCCTGCTGATGTTCAGGTGTATATCAGTATGTAGTGTCTCTACTTTAAAGAGTCCTCTCCTGCTGATGTTCAGGTGTATATCAGTATGTAGTGTCTCTACTTTAAAGAGTCCTCTCCTGCTGATGTTCAGGTGTATATCAGTATGT
>NC_136905.1:530863-594426 GCF_949606895.1 Notothenia rossii
ACATAACACCTGTGAGATTACATCAGTCTAGTAATAACATTCCAGATATGTGTACTAAGTGTGTACTAAGTGTGTACTAAGTGTGTACTAAGTGTGAACTAAGTGTGAACTAAGTGTGTACTAAGTGTGAACTAAGTGTGTACTAAGTGTGTACTAAGTGTGAACTAAGTGTGTACTAAGTGTGTACTAAGTGTGTACTAAGTGTGAACTAAGTGTGAACTAAGTGTGAACTAAGTGTGTACTAAGTGTGAACTAAGTGTGTACTAAGTGTGTACTAAGTGTGTACTAAGTGTGAACTAAGTGTGTACTAAGTGTGTACTAAGTGTGAACTAAGTGTGTACTAAGTGTAAACTAAGTGTGAACTAAGTGTGTACTAAGTGTGAACAGTCTAAAGGCACACTTTCTCACTGCATGTGGGAGTGCAAAGAGATCGCAACTTTCTGGTGCGAGATCTCACAAATAATTCACAGAATGCTCGATGTTAAGATACCTCTTGATCCTGAATTGTTTGTTTTGGGACTTTGCCCCTCCACCCCAGAAACAAAGAATACAAAGAATATCAGAAACATGTGTTTTCTCCAAATATCAAATATTTCGACATTTCTTTTTTTTAGATGCTATTTGTTTTAACAATAATTAATAAAAATCCTTAAATAATAATAATTACATAATTTACAATGTTTGACTCAAATCTGATCATCATTTAAATTTACAAAATAAGATTTTAAAATGAATTCATTAATATGCACACACACACACACACACACACACACACACACACACACACACACACACACACACACACACACACACACACACACACACACACACACACACACACACACACACACACACACACACACACACACACACACACACACACACACACACACACACACACACACACACATTTTGTTCTGTAAATACTAACTGCTTTATAATAATTCATACAAACCTTTAAATCATAGTTATGCTTTGTTATTTATTTTTTTGAGTTTTGAAAATGGTGCTTTCATATTTTACAAAGTTTTAATAAAATGTGATGATATTTTATGTTTACAATTTCATCCATCCCGAAGAAAGGAATAGCAATATGCAAAGTTGACCTGATGGTTTGTCTTTTTTTAAATATATAACCAATGTGATGTTTTTATTATGTATGAGGTATTTTCCCAGCAGCCTCTTGGGTGTGGCTTCAGTGTCCTTTACAGTCGTCGAAAAAAAGTGATTTAATCTCAGACGGGTTTAAACGCTTGTCTCATAATGGTTGACACGCTGATCTCAGAGCAGTTGCAGGATGAGCTGATTTTCATGCTGGTTTGCGCCGAACAGAAGATCTCTGTGCGGCGTCTCAGCTGACTCTGAACTCTGTGTGTTTCTGCAGAATCAGCCGAGAAGAAATGTCAGGGCGTCAACATCATGAGGTGACACACACACACACACACACACACACACACACACACACACACACACACACACACAGACAGACAGACAGACAGACAGACAGACAGACAGACAGACGCACAGACGCACAGACGCGCACACACACACACACACACACACACACACACACACACACACACACACACACACACACACACACACACACACACACACACACACACACACACACACACACACACACACACACACACGAGTACATGTTGCTGACTGTGTCTGTGTCTGCAGAGTTCTCCTAAATAGGCCGTTGTACCTTAATGCACCTGTCCATCACCGTTGTCTTTGAAGTCACGTTGTGTCTCTTTGAAGTCACGTTGTGTGTCTTTGAAGTCACGTTGTGTCTCTTTGAAGTCACATTGTGTGTCTTTGAAGTCACGTTGTGTGTCTTTGAAGTCACGTTGTGTCTCTTTGAAGTCACGTTGTGTGTCTTTGAAGTCACGTTGTGTCTCTTTGAAGTCACGTTGTGTGTCTTTGAAGTCACGTTGTGTGTCTTTGAAGTCACATTGTGTCTCTTTGAAGTCACGTTGTGTGTCTTTGAAGTCACGTTGTGTATCTTTGAAGTCACGTTGTGTGTCTTTGAAGTCACGTTGTGTCTCTTTGAAGTCACGTTGTGTGTCTTTGAAGTCACGTTGTGTGTCTTTGAAGTCACATTGTGTCTTTGAAGTCACATTGTGTCTCTTTGAAGTCACGTTGTGTGTCTTTGAAGTCACGTTGTGTGTCTTTGAAGTCACGTTGTGTCTCTTTGAAGTCACGTTGTGTGTCTTTGAAGTCACGTTGTGTCTCTTTGCATCACGTTGTGTTTCAGAGTTTGGTGCTGCGTGTCTCCAGCCTGCCTCTGGTCCGCTCTGCGCTGCAGTCCGTGACCTCTGTGTACTCGGAGGTCAAAGGTCGTTACCCCCTGCTGAACCTGGTGGGGGGGGTCGCCGAGGTCGGGGTCCGCAGCGTCTCCAACATCGCCATGACGACAGCAACGCCCCTCCTTCAGAGCCTGGAGCTGCAGAGTACGCTAAATAAATGCTAATGCTAAGGCTACTGCTAATGCTATTGCTATTGCTAATGCTCCAGACGGGGTTGGGAGGGTTACTTTTAAAATATAATCTGTTACATCAACTGATTACATTTCAAAACATGTAATCCAGGTTTTGTATCTCGTTACATGTAATCCAGGTTTTGTACCTCGTTACATGTAATCCAGGTTTTGTATCTCGTTACATGTAATCCAGGTTTTGTACCTCGTTACATGTAATCCAGGTTTTGTATCTCGTTACATGTAATCCAGGTTTTGTATCTCGTTACATGTAATCCAGGTTTTGTATCTCGTTACATGTAATCCAGGTTTTGTATCTCGTTACATGTAATCCAGGTTTTGTATCTCGTTACATGTAATCCGTTACTCACCAAGACCACTGCTAATGCTTACACTGCTAAAGCTGCTGATAATGCTGATGCCATTAGAGTGCCGGATAATCTCCACGTGTCTACTTTTATAATTTTCTAATCATAAATCGAATCAATAGATTTATGAGCGATAGATTTATGATTCGAAAATTATAAAAGTAGACATGTGGAGATTATCCGGCTGAACAAAACGTGATCCGTGTCTTAAATGTGTTTCAACCACAGACCTGATTTCCAGCTATCTTCCAAAGCCTATGGAGAAATCTCATTGGTTTTTGTCGAAGGAACCGGAAGGAGTTTACTTCCGGGTTTTAGGACGCGTCACTGTGGCTCTCTATACAACTGAATCTAATACCAATGCTAATAATCACATGTGTTTTCTTAGAAACTTAAAA
Source organism: Notothenia rossii (assembly GCF_949606895.1). NCBI lineage: Eukaryota > Metazoa > Chordata > Actinopteri > Perciformes > Nototheniidae > Notothenia > Notothenia rossii. Next base: position 534,118 of record NC_136905.1, read on the forward strand.
CAAGTTATTTAAAGTGCGTTAATGATAAGCTCTCTGTCGCTGCTAAACCTGATTCTGCTGGCTTTCTGACCCTCTCGTTCTCTGCAGTCGAAGTTGCTGAGAGTTTTGCTCTCTTTGGTCTCGACTCTCTGGAGAAGAACTTCCCGATCCTGAACCAATCAACAGACGAGGTTTGTTCTGCATCACTTTCAGACACGTCCATATCTGCATTACTGCAGAGCAGAGATGGACGGAACATTTTCTCACCAAGAATTTAGAAGTTCATTAAACCTTTCCCTGACTAAAAACAACTCTTCCAGTTTCACTTTTATTATATAAGTGCTGTCTACTAGGTGTAACTAGCCGGGTGTTGTTGACCTGTAGTTATTGGCCAGGTGTTATTAACCAGATGTTGTTAAGCAGGTGCTTTAGACCAGGTTCTGTGTAATAACCATTCAGCCAGGTGTTGTTAACCAGGTGCTTTAGACCAGGTTCTGTGTAATAACCATTCAGCCAGGTGTTGTTAAGCAGGTGCTTTAGACCAGGTTCTGTGTAATAACCAGTCCACCAGGTGTTGTTAAGCAGGTGCTCTGTCCTCAGGTGGTGGGTCACCTGAAGGACGCCTTCTTCCTGACGCTGGACGACGTGCAGATGTGGGTGGGGGACGGTCTGGACGTGGCTCTGGATCAGATGGAGCGTCTGTCTGAAGGCGCTGTGGCGGTGGTGAGGCAGCTTCAGGACTCTCAGGTGGGCCAGGTGGCTTCCTTTGGGCTGGAGGACCTGCTGACCCGCCTGGAGGAGGCCGCCGCCCACTACCTGCCCCTCCCCCCCACCCTGCGTGAGTACAGGGGCATTCTGGGTAACTGGGGTCGAATTGGAGTTTCATTTTCTATTTCAGAATCAAAATTCCTTTATTTGTCCCGCAACGGAGAAATGTTAGGTATAAGATAAGATCAGGTAAGATAAGAAGTACTTTATTGATCCCAATTTGGGAAATGTTTGTGTTGCAGCAGCATAAAAAGACAAGGCATTGAACATTAAAAGTTAAAAGACTAGAAATAAACAATCTAAAATGTAAACATCTCAATAGAAATAGAATAGCATTATAAAAAAACAACAAGAAGATCTACATGTTGAATTACAAATGTACAGTAACAAAATATAAAAGCAGTATATTGTAATGTGAGGAATAGAATATTCAATATTAGATTGAATTGTTTTATACCAACAAGAGTGCAGATTAAGTAAAAAGTGTAGACTTCCACATTTGACTCTCTTTCTCATGCATTAAATGAGTGTTTGTGTGTCAGGTCGGGAGTGGGAGCTGAGGGTGCAGGAGCTGGAGGATGAAGAGGAGGATGATGGTGAGCCCAGCTTGTGGACGAGGGTCCGCAGTCTGATGCTGAACCTCGGCCTGCAGCTGTACCACCGCATGATGAAGGTCCGGGACACGCTGCAGAGAGCTGCCCTGACACTAGGGGGCGCCGCCAACCAGGTGAGACTGAACCGCTGCTGTCAGAGGAAGAAGTTAGCCGCCTTTAGCTGAGCGGTGGTGACATGAAGTCATGTGACCGTGCTGTAGTTCCTTTATAGCCCAACATTAGCCTCCTTTAGCTTAGCGGTGGTGACGTGAAGTCATGTGACCGTGCTGTAGTTCCTCTATAGCCCAACATTAGCCTCCTTTAGCTCAGCGGTGGTGACGTGAAGTCATGTGACCGTGCTGTAGTTCCTTTATAGCCCAACATTAGCCTCCTTTAGCTTAGCGGTGGTGACGTGAAGTCATGTGACCGTGCTGTAGTTCCTTTATAGCCCAACATTAGCCTCCTTTAGCTTAGCGGTGGTGAGGTGAAGTCATGTGACCGTGCTGTAGTTCCTTTATAGCCCAACATTAGCCTCCTTTAGCTCAGCGGTGGTGACGTGAAGTCATGTGACCGTGCTGTAGTTCCTTTATAGCCCAACATGAGCCTCCTTTAGCTTAGCGGTGGTGAAGTCATGTGACCGTGCTGTAGTTCCTTTATAGCCCAACATTAGCCTCCTTTAGCTTAGCGGTGGTGAAGTCATGTGACCGTGCTGTAGTTCCTTTATAGCCCAACATTAGCCTCCTTTAGCTTAGCGGTGGTGAAGTCAAGTGACCGTGCTGTAGTTCCTTTATAGCCCAACATTAGCCTCCTTTAGCTTAGCGGTGGTGACGTGACATCATGTGACCGTGCTGTAGTTCCTTTATAGCCAAACATTAGCCTCTTTTAGCTTAGCGGTGGTGACGTGAAGTCATGTGACCGTGCTGTAGTTCCTTTATAGCCCAACATTAGCCTCCTTTAGCTTAGAGGTGGTGACGTGAAGTCATGTGACCGTGCTGTAGTTCCTTTATAGCCAAACATTAGCCTCCTTTAGCTTAGCGGTGGTGACGTGAAGTCATGTGACCGTGCTGTAGTTCCTTTATAGCCCAACATTAGCCACCTTTAGCTTAGCGGTGGTGACGTGAAGTCATGTGACCGTGCTGTAGTTCCTTTATAGCCCAACATTAGCCTCCTTTAGCTTAGCGGTGGTGACGTGAAGTCATGTGACCGTGCTGTAGTTCCTTTATAGCCCAACATTAGCCTCCTTTAGCTTAGAGGTGGTGACGTGAAGTCATGTGACCGTGCTGTAGTTCCTTTATAGCCAAACATTAGCCTCCTTTAGCTTAGCGGTGGTGACGTGAAGTCATGTGACCGTGCTGTAGTTCCTTTATAGCCCAACATTAGCCACCTTTAGCTTAGCGGTGGTGACGTGAAGTCATGTGACCGTGCTGTAGTTCCTTTATAGCCCAACATTAGCCTCCTTTAGCTTAGCGGTGGTGACGTGAAGTCATGTGACCGTGCTGTAGTTCCTTTATAGCCCAACATTAGCCTCCTTTAGCTTAGCGGTGGTGACGTGACGTCATGTGACCGTGCTGTAGTTCCTTTATAGCCCAACATTAGCCTCCTTTAGCTTAGCGGTGGTGACGTGACGTCATGTGACCGTGCTGTAGTTCCTTTATAGCCCAACATTAGCCTCCTTTAGCTTAGCGATGGTGATGTGAAGTCATGTGACCGTGCTGTAGTTCACCAATAACAACGAAGTGCTTCTCCTCTCCTGCAGGTGGGTCTGGGTTTAGTTCTGGATCTGAGTGGAGAGCTGCTGCTGGCCCTACAGCGTCTCCTGGTGGCTCTGGTTTACCGGACGGAGAACGTCCGAGAGCGGATGATCAGCGAGGTCAAAGGTCGGGCCGCCATGCTGGCCGAGCTGCGTCCGGTCCGTCAGATCTCAGAGCTGCCGGTCCAGATCCAGCAGCTCCTGGGAGACCTGCAGGAGTTAGCCAAGATCCTGCTGCAGCTCGTCATCAACGCCACGCCGCTCTACACCATGGTGAGTCACCTGACACCCAGGAAGTCACCTGACACTCAAGAAGTCACCTGACAAACACCTGGACCCTTTAGGAGATTGATGGTTGTGCTTGTTGGGGAAATATTGTCCTGCGCCCACACCTTTGACCCAGTGTATCAGTGTGTCCTCACTGAGCACCTTGGGCTGCTCTCAGAGTCTCTCTGCTCCTGCCTGTTGGGTCAGCTGATAGAGGTTACAGTGCTTCCTCTTCATTTGCAGCACGTTGATTATCCTCTCAGAGCTGAACACATGGGTCTGGGGTAGAGGTCTTCAGAAACACAGATCACATCTCAGTGTTTCCATCAGAGTTCCTGCTCTCTCTGTGTCTCTCTGAGTCTCCATCGATCCAGAAGTTTCCATCACAGTACTGAGCTAGGCTCATGTGTCTCTTTAAGTCTCTTTAAGTGTAAATCTTGTGTGTTCTCAGCTCCAGCAGCCGTCTGCTCAGGAGGTCGAGGACTTCCTGAACCAGGAGGACTTTTCGGGCGACGTTCCGTCTGGCCCTAACTCTGCGGACAGTCTCTTCCTGAAGGCGATGGACGGACGTCCTCGCCGCCGCCGGAGTCTTTTCTCCCGCAGCGGCAGGAGCCCTCTGAGTCCTGTGAGCCCTCAGAGCCCCGACCCGCCCAGCGGCCGGCGCCGGTCCAGCCTGAGGGACCTGCCGCCGCCCAGCGGCCGGCGCCGGTCCAGCCTGATGGATCTGCCGCCGCCGGAGCTCGATGTCCAGCCGCCGCCGATCCCTTCCGAAGGCAGAAACTTGCGGCGCCCGTCGGCAACCGAGCTGCTGCTGGCGCCGCTCAAACAGTTTGTGGCTCAGAGCCAGAAGGCCTTCGAGTACCTGAGCCCCAACGCCCCCGAGGACCCCGAGGACCCCGAGGACCCGGAGCCCGGCGACTCCACCGACAACGGCATGGCGTTGGTGGACTGCTAAACGCCACGCTGAGGTCTCAGATCCACAATAAAGAACCACCGCCCCCGCCCCCCCTCGATCAATCACAGCCCTCCGTCTCCGCCCCTGATGGCGAGCCCTTCCTGCCTCGGCTGGTGCTCGTTTGCTCGTTCACGTTCAGAAACGGAGCGATCGCAAAGTTAGTTTAAAAGGTTGTAAATCTGAGTTTTAATTTCACTTCAACAGAACAGAAAACACTTAGACGATGCTTAATCTGTCCTTTAGGATTCAGTTTCATCCAGAATACTTCATATTAAGGTACATGTATTCACTTGTACCCATCGGCTTATTAGCATGTCTATCAGCAGCTTTCCCCTCATTCTGCACGGTTTCATCTCCCCTCCACAAACTTCCAGATTATTCACAGTAAGTTAGGAAGTTCTCGAACACAAAATTAAAGCTAAGACTGGTTTTAGAAGGTGGCAGTGGGGGGGGGGGGGCAGAGTCACTGGTTTGATTCCCAGCCCCGGTGGTCCACATGTGGAAGTGTCCTTCAGGAGGGACAAACTGTTCTTATTAAGAAACCCTAAGAGGGTTAGAAGTGTACGTTTAGTTCAAAGGTTATAGAAGATTTCACGCATTGTTAAGTGTTTGGTAACAACTATTAAAGATGTTGCTAATGTGCATGCTAATACGCCACTAGTTACCTGCTAATATGTGTACCTGAAGGTCATATTTATACATATATATACTATTTTAAACATGAATAAATTGTCTAGAATTACCTGTGATTTATTAACTATTAAATAAGTCAAATGTATACGTTCTCTCCGGACTGAATATTGAAGTTATTGTAACTTCAATTTGGATGAAATCTGAAACACAGGCTGAGTTTTGTCAGATATTTAACAAATATAAATAAAAAATGTAATTATTATGTGTCTGCCGTTTCTCTGTAATCTGACACGTTTAAATAAAGTTTCTCTGTTTGTTCAAATGTTATAAAATACAATATATCTATATCCAGGCTAAGGATCTATATCCAGACTAAGGATCTATATCCAGACTAAGGATCTATATCCAGACTAATGATCTATATCCAGACTAAAGATCTATATCCAGACTAAAGATCTATATCCAGACTAAGGATCTATATCCAGACTAAGGATCTATATCCAGACTAATGATCTATATCCAGACTAAAGATCTATATCCAGACTAAAGATCTATATCCAGACTAGAGATCTATATCCAGACTAAAGATCTATATCCAGACTAAAGATCTATATCCAGGCTAAAGATCTATATCCAGGCTAAAGATCTATATCCAGACTAAAGATCTATATCCAGACTAATGATCTATATCCAGACTAATGATCTATATCCAGACTAAAGATCTATATCCAGACTAAAGATCTATATCCAGACTAAAGATCTATATCCAGACTAAAGATCTATATCCAGGCTAAAGATCTATATCCAGACTAAAGATCTATATCCAGACTAATGATCTATATCCAGACTAATGATCTATATCCAGACTAAAGATCTATATCCAGACTAAAGATCTATATCCAGACTAAAGATCTATATCCAGACTAAAGATCTATATCCAGACTAATGATCTATATCCAGACTAAAGATCTATATCCAGACTATAGATCTATATCCAGGCTAAAGATCTATATCCAGACTAAAGATCTATATCCAGACTAATGATCTATATCCAGACTAAAGATCTATATCGACTAAAGATCTATATCCAGACTAAAGATCTATATCCAGACCAAAGATCTATATCCAGAATAAAGATCTATATCCAGACCAAAGATCTATATCCAGACTAAAGATCTATATCCAGGCTAAAGATCTATATCCAGACTAAATATCTATATCCAGACTAGAGATCTATATCCAGACTAAAGATCTATATCCAGACTAAAGATCTATATCCAGACTAAAGATCTATATCCAGACTAGAGATCTATATCCAGACTAAAGATCTATATCCAGACTAAAGATCTATATCCAGACTAATGATCTATATCCAGACTAAAGATCTATATCCAGACTAATGATCTATATCCAGGCTAAAGATCTATATCCAGACTAAAGATCTATATCCAGACTAGAGATCTATATCCAGACTAAAGATCTATATCCAGACTAATGATCTATATCCAGACTAGAGATCTATATCCAGACTAAAGATCTATATCCAGACTAAAGATCTATATCCAGGCTAAAGATCTATATCCAGACTAAAGATCTATATCCAGACTAAAGATCTATATCCAGACTAGAGATCTATATCCAGACTAAAGATCTATATCCAGGCTAAAATCACCACGACCACAGTTTAATTTCAGAAAGCAGATTTTAATATACACGTATACAAATAAAGTTAATACAACAAATAGAAACATCAGCCCAGGAGGTCCAAGGAGCGTCGACCAATCACGCTTCAGCAGGCTGCAGGCAGGTCAGCAGCCCATTGGTTGAAATACAATCTGGGAGGATTTCAGATTTTCAAATTGTTTAAAAAATGTTATTTTCCCTCTAGGAGTCAAGGTAATAGTGGGAGGGAAGGGGGCGTCGCCGCTGGACTCCAGAATGAGGTCCTTGTTTCATAAATACTCAGAAATAATTCACATTTAGAACTTCATTTCCCAGAATCCCTGGGTTTGGTTCAGGACTCTGTGGTGTCCGTCCTCGCCCTCTTGGAGCGAGCCGTTTCCATCAGGAGCTCCCGGAGTCGCTTCCTTGTCTGCGACAGCCTGGAAGCTCTGCTGTTCACTTCCTGTTCCTCACCTGGGACTTCCTGTTCCTGCCGCTCGACTTCCTGTTCCTGCCGCTCGACTTCCTGTTCCTGCCGCACGACTTCCTGCTCCTGACGCGCAGGTTCCTGTTCCTCACCTGGGACTTCCTGTTCCTGCCGCACGACTTCCTGTTCCTGCCGCACGACTTCCTGTTCCTGCCGAACGACTTCCTGTTCCTCTAAACGGGAACTCCTCTTCCAGCGGCGCCTCACTTCCTTCCGCAGTTTGTCCGAGAAGTCGTCGTCCTGATAAAATGCCTTCGTTATTATTTCCATTTATTTACCATCACAGTTAATGAGAGGACGTCCCTCACACAGAGAGAGAGAGAGGACGTCCCTCACACAGAGACAGAGAGGACGTCCCTCACAGAGAGAGAGAGAGAGAGGACGTCCCTCACACAGAGACAGAGAGGACGTCCCTCACACAGTGTGAGAGATATCCCCCACACAGTGAGAGAGAGGACGTCCCTCACACAGAGAGAGATAGAGGACGTCCCTCACACAGAGACAGAGAGGACGTCCCTCACACAGAGAGAGAGAGAGAGGACGTCCCTCACACAGAGACAGAGAGGACGTCCCTCACACAGTGTGAGAGATATCCCCCACACAGTGAGAGAGAGGACGTCCCTCACACAGAGACAGAGATGACGTCCCTCACACAGTGTGAGAGAGGACATCCCTCACACAGAGAGAGAGGACGTCCCTCACACAGAGACAGAGGACGTCCCTAACACACAGAGAGAGGACGTCCCTCACACAGAGAGAGAGGATGTCCCTCACACAGAGACAGAGGACGTCCCTCACACAGAGGGAGAGGAACTCCCTCACACAGAGAGAGAGGACGTCCCTCACACAGAGAGAGAGGACGTCCCTCGCACAGAGAGAGAGGACGTCCCTCACACAGCGTGAGAGAGGACGTCCCTCACACAGCGTGAGAGGAAGTCCCTCACACACAGAGAGAGGACGTCCCTCACACAGAGACAGAGAGGACGTCCCTCACACAGAGAGAGAGGACGTCCCTCACACAGAGAAAGAGGACGTCCCTCACACAGAGAGAGAGGACGTCCCTCACACAGCGTGAGAGGACCTCCCTCACACAGAGAGAGAGGACGTCCCTCACACAGCGTGAGAGGACGTCCCTCACACAGCGAGAGAGAGGACGTCCCTCACACAGAGAGAGAGGACGTCCCTCGCACAGAGAGAGAGGACGTCCCTCACACAGATCAGAATGATTGAGATGGAGGTGGAAGCTGAAGGGAAAGCTGAACAACAGGAATGAGTTTACCTGCAAGGCACTGAACAGTTTCCTGACGTCCGACTTGAACTCTGAAACAGATCTGTACGAAGACGAGAGACGCTCCGAGATCGCGCTCAGAGACGACTGAAACAAAACCCACATCTTTAATACTTAAGGGTCCCCTGTTATACTCTTTATCAACAGTATATCACAGGTCTCAGATATATCCAGGGCCTGTCTCTGATTGGCTGAAACACCAAACAGATCATAGCATCATTACCCATAATCCCCTCTGTTTCAGCCCTGTTTCCAAAGCGCTGATTCTCTGTCTGTTACTTTAGAGGAAAATAAGGAGCCCCTCCCCACGCCCCTCTGAGAGACATTTGGTTACAAAGAACTCAATAGAGCTCTAGAGGAGATTCAGGTGATAAGGGGAGGGGGGGGGGGGAGGGGGGGGGGGGTGACCTTGGTTGCTGATTGGCTAATGGTTACACAAGACAAAATATTGTTATGACATCATCAAGTGGCTCTTTACACAGACAGAGGGGACACATGTTGATGTAGAAGAAGAGAGGACACGGGTTGATGTAGAAGAGACATGAGGAAGAGGGGACACATGTTGATGTAGAAGAGACATGAGGAAGAGGGGACACATGTTGATGTAGAAGAGACATGGAGAAGAGGGGACACGTGTTGATGTAGAGGAGACATGAAGAAGAGAGGACACATGTTGATGTAGAAGAGACATGGAGAAGAGGGGACACATGTTGATGTAGAAGAGACATGAAGAAGAGGGGACACATGTTGATGTAGAAGAGACATGGAGAAGAGGGGACACATGTTGATGTAGAAGAGACATGAGGAAGAGGGGACACATGTTGATGTAGAAGAGACATGAAGAAGAGGGGACACATGTTGATGTAGAAGAGACATGAGGAAGAGGGGACACATGTTGATGTAGAAGAGACATGAAGAAGAGGGGACACATGTTGATGTAGAAGAGACATGAAGAAGAGGGGACACATGTTGATGAAAAAAAGACATGGAGAAGAGGGGACACATGTTGATGTAGAAGAGACATGAAGAAGAGGGGACACATGTTGATGTAGAAGAGACATGGAGAAGAGGGGACACATGTTGATGAAGAAGAGACATGGAGAAGACGGGACACATGTTGATGTAGAAGAGACATGAAGAAGAGGGGACACATGATGATGTAGAAGAGACATGGAGAAGAGGGGACACATGTTGATGTGGAAGAGACATGAAGAAGAGGGGACACATGTTGATGTAGAAGAGACATGGAGAAGACGGGACACATGTTGATGAAGAAGAGACATGGAGAAGAGGGGACACATGTTGATGTAGAAGAGACATGAAGAAGAGGGGACACATGTTGATGTAGAAGAGACATGAAGAAGAGGGGACACATGTTGATGAAAAAGAGACATGGAGAAGAGGGGACACATGTTGATGTAGAAGAGACATGAAGAAGAGGGGACACATGTTGATGTAGAAGAGACATGAAGAAGAGGGGACACATGTTGATGTAGAAGAGACATGAAGAAGAGGGGTCACATGTTGATGTAGAAGAGACATGAAGAAGAGGGGACACATGTTGATGTAGAAGAGACATGAAGAAGAGGGGACACATGTTGATGTAGAAGAGACATGGAGAAGAGGGGACACATGTTGATGTAGGAGAGACATGAAGAAGAGGGGGACACATGTTGATGTAGAAGAGACATGAAGAAGAGGGGACACATGTTGATGTAGAAGAGACATGAAGAAGAGGGGACATATGGTGATGAAGAAGAGACATGAAGAAGAGGGGACACATGTTGATGAAGAAGAGACATGAAGAAGAGGGGACAAATGTTGATGTAGAAGAGACATGAAGAAGAGGGGACACATGTTGATGTAGAAGAGACATGGAGAAGAGGGGACACATGTTGATGTAGGAGAGACATGAAGAAGAGGGGGACACATGTTGATGTAGAAGAGACATGAAGAAGAGGGGACACATGTTGATGTAGAAGAGACATGAAGAAGAGGGGACATATGGTGATGAAGAAGAGACATGAAGAAGAGGGGACACATGTTGATGAAGAAGAGACATGGAGAAGAGGGGACACATGTTGATGTAGAAGAGACATGAAGAAGAGGGGACACATGTTGATGTAGAAGAGACATGAAGAAGAGGGGACACATGTTGATGTAGAAGAGACATGAAGAAGAGGGGACATATGGTGATGAAGAAGAGACATGAAGAAGAGGGGACACATGTTGATGAAGAAGAGACATGAAGAAGAGGGGACATATGGTGATGAAGAAGAGACATGAAGAAGAGGGGACACATGTTGATGTAGGAGAGACATGAAGAAGAGGGGACACATGTTGATGTAGAAGAGACATGTAGAAGAGGGGACACATGTTGATGTAGAAGAGACATGAAGAAGAGGGGACACATGTTGATGTAGAAGAGACATGAAGAAGAGGGGACACATGTTGATGTAGAGAGACATTAAGAAGAGGGGACACATGCTGATGTGGAAGAGACATGAAGAAGAGGGGACACATGTTGATGTAGAAGAGACATGAAGAAGAGAGGACACATGTTGATGTAGAAGAGACATGAAGAAGAGGGGACACATGTTGATGTAGAGGAGACATGAAGAAGAGGGGACACATGTTGATGTAGAAGAGACATGGAGAAGAGGGGAAACATGTTGATGTAGAAGAGACATGAAGAAGAGGGGACACATGTTGATGTAGAAGAGACATGAAGAAGAGGGGACACATGTTGATGTAGAAGAGACATGAAGAAGATGGGACACATGTTGATGTAGAGGAGACATGAGGAAGAGGGGACACATGTTGATGTGGAAGAGACATGAAGAAGAGAGGACACATGTTGATGTAGAAGAGACATGAAGAAGAGAGGACACATGTTGATGTAGAAGAGACATGAAGAAGAGGGGACACATGTTGATGTAGAAGAGACATGGAGAAGAGGGGACACATGTTGATGTAGAAGAGACATTAAGAAGAAGGGACACATGTTGATGTAGAAGAGACATGGAGAAGAGGGGACACATGCTGATGTAGAAGAGACATTAAGAAGAGGGGACACATGTTGATGTAGAAGAGACATGAAGAAGAGGGGACACATGTTGATGTAGAAGAGACATGAGGAAGAGGGGACACATGTTGATGTAGAAGAGACATGAAGAAGAGGGGACACATGTTGATGTAGAAGAGACATGAAGAAGAGGGGACACATGTTGATGAAAAAAAGACATGGAGAAGAGGGGACACATGTTGATGTAGAAGAGACATGAAGAAGAGGGGACACATGTTGATGTAGAAGAGACATGGAGAAGAGGGGACACATGTTGATGAAGAAGAGACATGGAGAAGACGGGACACATGTTGATGTAGAAGAGACATGAAGAAGAGGGGACACATGATGATGTAGAAGAGCCATGGAGAAGAGGGGACACATGTTGATGTGGAAGAGACATGAAGAAGAGGGGACACATGTTGATGTAGAAGAGACATGGAGAAGACGGGACACATGTTGATGAAGAAGAGACATGGAGAAGAGGGGACACATGTTGATGTAGAAGAGACATGAAGAAGAGGGGACACATGTTGATGTAGAAGAGACATGAAGAAGAGGGGACACATGTTGATGTAGAAGAGACATGAAGAAGAGGGGACACATGTTGATGAAAAAGAGACATGGAGAAGAGGGGACACATGTTGATGTAGAAGAGACATGAAGAAGAGGGGACACATGTTGATGTAGAAGAGACATGAAGAAGAGGGGACACATGTTGATGTAGAAGAGACATGAAGAAGAGGGGTCACATGTTGATGTAGAAGAGACATGAAGAAGAGGGGACACATGTTGATGTAGAAGAGACATGAAGAAGAGGGGACACATGTTGATGTAGAAGAGACATGGAGAAGAGGGGACACATGTTGATGTAGGAGAGACATGAAGAAGAGGGGGACACATGTTGATGTAGAAGAGACATGAAGAAGAGGGGACACATGTTGATGTAGAAGAGACATGAAGAAGAGGGGACATATGGTGATGAAGAAGAGACATGAAGAAGAGGGGACACATGTTGATGAAGAAGAGACATGAAGAAGAGGGGACAAATGTTGATGTAGAAGAGACATGAAGAAGAGGGGACACATGTTGATGTAGAAGAGACATGGAGAAGAGGGGACACATGTTGATGTAGGAGAGACATGAAGAAGAGGGGGACACATGTTGATGTAGAAGAGACATGAAGAAGAGGGGACACATGTTGATGTAGAAGAGACATGAAGAAGAGGGGACATATGGTGATGAAGAAGAGACATGAAGAAGAGGGGACACATGTTGATGAAGAAGAGACATGGAGAAGAGGGGACACATGTTGATGTAGAAGAGACATGAAGAAGAGGGGACACATGTTGATGTAGAAGAGACATGAAGAAGAGGGGACACATGTTGATGTAGAAGAGACATGAAGAAGAGGGGACATATGGTGATGAAGAAGAGACATGAAGAAGAGGGGACACATGTTGATGAAGAAGAGACATGAAGAAGAGGGGACATATGGTGATGAAGAAGAGACATGAAGAAGAGGGGACACATGTTGATGTAGGAGAGACATGAAGAAGAGGGGACACATGTTGATGTAGAAGAGACATGTAGAAGAGGGGACACATGTTGATGTAGAAGAGACATGAAGAAGAGGGGACACATGTTGATGTAGAAGAGACATGAAGAAGAGGGGACACATGTTGATGTAGAGAGACATTAAGAAGAGGGGACACATGCTGATGTGGAAGAGACATGAAGAAGAGGGGACACATGTTGATGTAGAAGAGACATGAAGAAGAGAGGACACATGTTGATGTAGAAGAGACATGAAGAAGAGGGGACACATGTTGATGTAGAGGAGACATGAAGAAGAGGGGACACATGTTGATGTAGAAGAGACATGGAGAAGAGGGGACACATGTTGATGTAGAAGAGACATGAAGAAGAGGGGACACATGTTGATGTAGAAGAGACATGAAGAAGAGGGGACACATGTTGATGTAGAAGAGACATGAAGAAGATGGGACACATGTTGATGTAGAGGAGACATGAGGAAGAGGGGACACATGTTGATGTGGAAGAGACATGAAGAAGAGAGGACACATGTTGATGTAGAAGAGACATGAAGAAGAGAGGACACATGTTGATGTAGAAGAGACATGAAGAAGAGAGGACACATGTTGATGTAGAAGAGACATGGAGAAGAGGGGACACATGTTGATGTAGAAGAGACATTAAGAAGAGGGGACACATGTTGATGTAGAAGAGACATGGAGAAGAGGGGACACATGCTGATGTAGAAGAGACATTAAGAAGAGGGGACACATGTTGATGTAGAAGAGACATGAAGAAGAGGGGACACATGTTGATGTAGAAGAGATATGGAATAGAGAGGACACATGTTGATGTAGAAGAGACATGAAGAAGAGGGGACACATGTTGATGTAGAAGAGACATTAAGAAGAGAGGACACATGTTGATGTAGAAGAGACATGGAGAAGAGGGGACACATGTTGATGTAGAAGAGACATGAAAAAGAGGGGACACATGTTGATGTAGAAGAGACATGAAGAAGAGGGGACACATGTTGATGTAGAAGAGACATTAAGAAGAGGGGACACATGCTGATGTAGAAGAGACATTAAGAAGAGGGGACACATGTTGATGTAGAAGAGACATGGAATAGAGAGGACACATGTTGATGTAGAAGAGACATGGAGAAGAGGGGACACATGTTGATGTAGAAGAGACATGAAGAAGAGGGGACACATGTTGATGTAGAAGAGACATGGAGAAGAGGGGACACATGTTGATGTAGAAGAGACATGAAGAAGAGGGGACACATGTTGATGTAGAAGAGACATGGAGAAGAGGGGACACATGCTGATGTAGAAGAGACATGAAGAAGAGGGGACACATGTTGATGTAGAGGAGACATGGAATAGAGAGGACACATGTTGATGTAGAAGAGACATGGAAAAGAGAGGACACATGTTGATGTAGAAGAGACATGAAGAAGAGGGGACACATGTTGATGTAGAAGAGACATGAGGAAGAGGGGACACATGTTGATGTAGAAGAGACATGAAGAATAGGGGACACATGTTGATGTAGAAGAGACATGGAGAAGAGGGGACACATGTTGATGTAGAAGAGACATGGAGAAGAGGGGACACATGTTGATGTAGAAGAGACATGAAGAAGAGGGGACACATGTTGATGTAGAAGAGACATGGAAAAGAGAGGACACATGTTGATGTAGAAGAGACATGAAGAAGAGGGGACACATGTTGATGTAGAAGAGACATGAGGAAGAGGGGACACATGTTGATGTAGAAGAGACATGAAGAAGAGGGGACACATGTTGATGTAGAAGAGACATGGAGAAGAGGGGACACATGTTGATGTAGAAGAGACATGGAGAAGAGGGGACACATGTTGATGTAGAAGAGACATGAAGAAGAGGGGACACATGTTGATGTAGAAGAGACATGAAGAAGAGGGGACACATGTTGATGTAGAAGAGACATGGAGAAGAGGGGACACATGTTGATGAAGAAGAGACATGGAGAAGAGGGGACACATGTTGATGTTATAGAGACATGGAGAAGAGGGGACACATGTTGATGTAGGAGAGACATGAAGAAGAGTGGACACATGTTGATGTAGAAGAGACATGGAGAAGAGGGGACACATGTTGATGTAGAAGAGACATGAAGAAGAGGGGACACATGTTGATGTAGAAGAGACATGGAGAAGAGGGGACACATGTTGATGTAGAAGAGACATGAAGAAGAGGGGACACATGTTGATGTAGAAGAGACATGGAGAAGCGGGGACACATGCTGATGTAGAAGAGACATTAAGAAGAGGGGACACATGTTGATGTAGAAGAGACATGGAATAGAGAGGACACATGTTGATGTAGAAGAGACATGAAGAAGAGGGGACACATGTTGATGTAGAAGAGACATTAAGAAGAGAGGACACATGTTGATGTAGAAGAGACATGGAGAAGAGGGGACACATGTTGATGTAGAAGAGACATGAAGAAGAGGGGACACATGTTGATGTAGAAGAGACATGAAGAAGAGGGGACACATGTTGATGTAGAAGAGACATGGAGAAGAGGGGACACATCCTGATGTAGAAGAGACATTAAGAAGAGGGGACACATGTTGATGTAGAAGAGACATGAAGAAGAGGGGACACATGTTGATGTAGAAGAGACATGGAGAAGAGGGGACACATGTTGATGTAGAAGAGACATGAAGAAGAGGGGACACATGTTGATTTAGAGAGACATGGAGAAGAGGGGACACATGCTGATGTAGAAGAGACATGGAGAAGAGGGGACACATGTTGATGTAGAAGAGACATTAAGAAGAGGGGACACATGTTGATGTAGAAGAGACATGGAATAGAGAGGACACATGTTGATGTAGAAGAGACATGGAGAAGAGGGGACACATGTTGATGTAGAAGAGACATGAAGAAGAGGGGACACATGTTGATGTAGAAGAGACATGGAGAAGAGGGGACACATGTTGATGTAGAAGAGACATGGAGAAGAGGGGACACATGTTGATGTTGAGAGACATGAAGAAGAGGGGACACATGTTGATGTAGAAGAGACATGAAGAAGAGGGGACACATGTTGATGTAGAAGAGACATGGAGAAGCGGGGACACATGCTGATGTAGAAGAGACATTAAGAAGAGGGGACACATGTTGATGTAGAAGAGACATGAAGAAGAGGGGACACATGTTGATGTAGAAGAGACATGAAGAAGAGGGGACACATGTTGATGTAGAAGAGACATGAAGAAGAGGGGACACATGTTGATGTAGAAGAGACATGGAGAAGAGGGGACACATGTTGATGTAGAAGAGACATTAAGAAGAGAGGACACATGTTGATGTAGAAGAGACATGGAGAAGAGGGGACACATGTTGATGTAGAAGAGACATGAAGAAGAGGGGACACATGTTGATGTAGAAGAGACATGAAGAAGAGGGGACACATGTTGATGTAGGAGAGACATGGAGAAGAGGGGACACATGTTGATGTAGAAGAGACATGAAGAAGAGGGGACACATGCTGATGTAGAAGATACATTAAGAAGAGGGGACACATGCTGATGTAGAAGAGACATGAAGAAGAGGGGACACATGTTGATGTAGAAGAGACATGGAGAAGAGGGGACACATGTTGATGTAGAAGAGACATGGAGAGGAGGGGACACATGCTGATGTAGAAGAGACATTAAGAAGAAGGGACACATGTTGATGTAGAAGAGACATGGAATAAAGAGGACACATGTTGATGTAGAAGAGACTTGGAGAAGAGGGGACACATGTTGATGTAGAAGAGACATGGAATAAAGAGGACACATGTTGATGTAGAAGAGACTTGGAGAAGAGGGGACACATGTTGATGTAGAAGAGACATGAAGAAGAGGGGACACATGTTGATGTAGAAGAGACATGGAGAAGCGGGGACACATGCGGATGTAGAAGAGACATTAAGAAGAGGGGACACATGTTGATGTAGAAGAGACATGGAATAGAGAGGACACATGTTGATGTAGAAGAGACATGAAGAAGAGGGGACACATGTTGATGTAGAAGAGACATTAAGAAGAGGGGACACATGTTGATGTAGAAGAGACATGAAGAAGAGGGGACACATGTTGATGTAGAAGAGACATGGAGAAGAGGGGACACATGTTGATGTAGAGGAGACATGGAGAAGAGGGGACACATGCTGATGTAGAAGAGACATGAAGAAGAGGGGACACATGTTGATGTAGAAGAGACATGAAGAAGAGGGGACACATGTTGATGTAGGAGAGACATGGAGAAGAGGGGACACATGCTGATGTAGAAGAGACATGAAGAAGAGGGGACACATGTTGATGTAGAAGAGACATGAAGAAGAGGGGACACATGTTGATGTAGAAGAGACATGGAGAAGAGGGGACACATGCTGATGTAGAAGATACATTAAGAAGAGGGGACACATGCTGATGTAGAAGAGACATGAAGAAGAGGGGACACATGTTGATGTAGAAGAGACATGGAGAAGAGGGGACACATGTTGATGTAGAAGAGACATGGAGAGGAGGGGACACATGCTGATGTAGAAGAGACATTAAGAAGAAGGGACACATGTTGATGTAGAAGAGACATGAAGAAGAGGGGACACATGTTGATGTAGAAGAGACATGAGGAAGAGGGGACACATGTTGATGTAGAAGAGACATGAGGAAGAGGGGACACATGTTGATGTAGAAGAGACATGAGGAAGAGGGGACACATGTTGATGTAGAAGAGACATGAAGAAGAGGGGACACATGTTGATGTAGAAGAGACATGAAGAAGAGGGGACACATGTTGATGCAGAAGAGACATGAAGAAGAGGGGACACATGTTGATGTAGAAGAGACATGAAGAAGAGGGGACACATGTTGATGTAGAAGAGACATGAAGAAGAGGGGACACATGTTGATGTAGAAGAGACATGAAGAAGAGGGGACACATGTTGATGTAGAAGAGACATGGAGAAGAGGGGACACATGTTGATGTAGAAGAGACATGAAGAAGAGGGGACACATGTTGATGTAGAAGAGACATGGAGAAGAGGGGACACATGTTGATGTAGAAGAGACATGAGGAAGAGGGTTTGAAGGTGACCTTTAAAAGCACCTTGACCTTGACAGCGTATGAATAACTCTAACGTACCTGAGCGAGTCGAGGGCCGCCCGCCACCCGGAGCAGCAGCAGCAGACTCTCACACCTCTGAAACACAACACACATGATATGACATGAGAGCGTGAGAGAGAGGACGTAACCGTGGACATGTCCTTCTGGATCCAAGGGTCCCATTGTCTTCTCACTGGGGAATGACATCAAAGCTTTGAGCATGAATGGAATGATCCATTCAACGTCCGTACGGTGAAACACGTGAGAGCACTGTCTCCGCACGCCCCTGTCTCCGCACGCCCCTGTCTCCGCACGCCCCTGTCTTCATCCTTATTCCTCTGCTTTCCTTTCATGTTTATATTTTCATGTCTCACAAATTGGTTTATTGTAAAAAAAAAAAAGGTTCGGGTTTGTTTGTTTTGTCTTAAATAATTTGTTGTTGTTTAAATATCTTAATTGTTACTAAACATTTTTTGTTTGGTTTTGCCTCTATGTGCGGGTAAAGGGGGGGCGGGGGGGATACAGGGTTAGGGCTACAGAGAGTGAAACCCACCAAACTGTTATTGTACACTACTATCAAATATAAAGACTTATTAAAAACATATCCTTCCTGCACTGTTTCCTGTTCCTACTGGCTAGCGCTCCTATTGGCTAGCGCTCTGACACATTGTACTGATAGGCTAAGGGGCGGGACATCTCTAAGTGGTTGACGAATCACAACAGAGTCGGCCAGCTAACCAATGAGAGCAGACTGTGTTCATACTTCATGCTCGATACCCTCCACACGCCAACAGGATAAGATCAGAACTTTATTGATCCCAATGAGGGAAATGTACAGTAAAGGCATTGTACAGTAACAATTCAAAGACTACAAATAAACAATCCAAATGGTAAACATCTCAATAGAAATAAAATAGCATTACATTTTTTTTTTTTCAAATATACATGTTGAATTACAAACTTACAGTAACAACATATAAAGCAGAATATTATGGTTATTACGGTGTGCGTGTGTGTGCGTGTGTGTGTGTGTGTGTGGGTGTGTGTGTGTGTTCTGACCCTCTGGTCACTCAGGCGGAGGTGTGGGGGGGGTCCTAGTCTCTGGGAGCTGAAGGGGTCCACGGGGTCCGACAGGTCCTGGCAGAGCGAGCAGCTCCACTCAGTCCTGAGGACACATTACAGCAGGTTAACTATCACAGGGCAATATAAATATGTACACCGCTTCATTATTATTATTATTGGCTGCAGTCGCTCAGCGAGACAACTCAACTTATGTGATGCATCTGTGAATAAGTGCACTCTATACTCCCACCTCGGATGCTCATATAAACACACACTTCCACCTGGGTGCTGTCTCACCAGCTCATACATGCTGGAATGGAAAGTTCTGGATCCGGATGTGTTGGAGGAAACCTCGGTCTGGGCCACTTGAAAAAGTCCGGACCTCCTTTTCAACAATACAACTTTTTAACTTACTTCGTAGAAATAAAATCCAAGAAACACAAGAATAAAGTGTGAGCAGAGCCCGGGGTCGTACAAACCTTGTGCTAGCACTAAGCCTTCTTGTTCCTGATTGGTTGACCTCGGTGAGAGTCGTTACACCACTCCCCGATTATTTGTTGTAACTCTTTAATGCAGACGTTTAATTACGCCTCCGCATACGTGCCTGTAACTCTTTTTGCCGATGTTTGCAATTATTTACACCTTCACCATGGCTCACCTTAAAGTGAGAGGGGGTTATGCGTTGGCCCTATTTCCTGTAGTGAGAGGGGGTTCTGCGTTGGCCCTATTTCCTGTAGTGAGAGGGGGTTCTGCGTTGGCCCTATTTCCTGTAGTGAGAGGGGGTTCTGCGTTGGCTCTATTTCCTGTAGTGAGAGGGGGTTCTGCGTTGGCTCTATTTCCTGTAGTGAGAGGGGGTTCTGCGTTGGCTCTATTTCCTGTAGTGAGAGGGGGTTCTGCGTTGGCCCTATTTCCTGTAGTGAGAGGGGGTTCTGCGTTGGCCCTATTTCCTGTAGTGAGAGGGGGTTCTGCGTTGGCTCTATTTCCTGTAGTGAGAGGGGGTTCTGCGTTGGCCCTATTTCCTGTAGTGAGAGGGGGTTCTGCGTTGGCTCTATTTCCTGTAGTGAGAGTGGGTTCTGCGTTGGCTCTATTTCCTGTAGTGAGAGGGGGTTCTGCGTTGGCTCTATTTCCTGTAGTGAGAGGGGGTTCTGCGTTGGCTCTATTTCCTGTAGTGAGAGGGGGTTCTGCGTTGGCCCTATTTCCTGTAGTGAGAGGGGGTTCTGCGTTGGCCCTATTTCCTGTAGTGAGAGGGGGTTCTGCGTTGGCTCTATTTCCTGTAGTGAGAGGGGGTTCTGCGTTGGCTCTATTTCCTGTAGTGAGAGGGGGTTCTGCGTTGGCCCTATTTCCTGTAGTGAGAGGGGGTTCTGCGTTGGCTCTATTTCCTGTAGTGAGAGGGGGTTCTGCGTTGGCTCTATTTCCTGTCGTAACTCTCCTGTGTGGCTTCAATCAATCAATCAACAACTTTATTAATCCCTTAAGGGGCAATTGGTTGTGAGCAGCTTATGTCCTGAGCACAGGCTTGTACCTGGTTTGTGAGGTCTTGTTTTTTTAGTTAACATTAACTATCAGAATAATCCCATCCTGAGTCTTTTACTACTACATCCTATAACCCTAGTTCATGCATGATTTCGTGGTTTAGTGTTACGCTACGCTGCTTCTTCTCCCACATTGAACATTGCAGAAACTCCGTTCAAACATCAAAACATTCAGCTCAGTCGGGAATCGATGGCTATTACTTTTATCATTCATAACTTTCATTATTCCAGAGATACATCCCATTTTTAACATGGAAGTCAATGGAGAACTCTTCAGACTTCAATAATCTTCATGCAACTTCAACTGCTAACTGCTCCTTCTTCAACTGCTAACTGCTCATTCATACTTTCACTCAGAAACCTCATTCCAACTTTAAAATGTCACACATCTTTCTGACATTATTCGTGTAACACAACTTTTAAATCTGATTCTTACTGTTAGAGATATTAAACATTGTTCAGCCCTTGTTTTAGAGGTTTTCTTCAGATTTTAACAGTGCGTGATGTCACAGCTAGAGGGTAGGAAATCTTGAGATTTGCCTTCATATTTTCTTTTTAAACTGCCATAATTCCCAAACCCTACATTCCTGAGACATAATCTTTCATGACAAACGTAGGAAAGCATCTCGTAGCTTGAAAGATAAAAAATAATTAAGCAAAATAATTAAACAAAAAGCTTTTTGAGGGCCTGAAGTGACAAAAACGTTCAACATGCCTCCATTAAAGCCCATTGTAATGTCAAGCAGATATTTCCTCACAGCGGCAGCCGCACACCTTTAGTTAAACTGCCAAAAAGGCCACATTATTAACCCGAAAGTACACAAAGATTACACTTCAGATACTCAACTTCCTTGACATGCTTCACGTTTTGAAATTTCACAGATATCTGTTACGGTTCTTCCACAAAACGTTCACATGTAAGAGGTTTATCTCTCATTCAGAACAATGGAAGCCTTTGATCTCTGCACACCTCGTTAGCTCAAATATAAACACCTGTGTAATGGAACACGATGATGTCATCACTCCACCTGACATGCTCAGAGCAGCAGACTCCAGATAGAGGGTAACGGTCCTGCCCTCAACAGCTCTACGTCAAATATGGGGCGCAATCATCATATGCCGTTTCCGTGGAAACACATCCCTCGCCATAAAAGACGATGTCTCTATAACTCCTATGAAAATGTATCAGATCGTTCACCATCAAGTTAGTTCAAAAGTTTGCTGTTCAAATATTCTGCTGCTTTTCCAAGCCTTTTCACTTTCTTTTCTTCTCTCATCACACTTTTCAGCATAAAGCATTCCCACTAGCAATTTATTCAGGAATTACATTCTCTCGTACAGTGGTTCTCAACTGGTCAGGCCTCGGGACCCACTTTTTCCTTAGTTAGATCGTAGTTAGATCGTAGTTAGATTGCGACCCGAAATGTTGAACCACTCAAATCTATTCAACAAAAAATCCTGCAGTATTATATACGCTTTGCAGCATACAATATGAATGAAAGTGAAGTACGGTGCATATATCCCTCATTTCCCTTCACAGAACTAAAGTATGCTTTAAAATGAGGTTTAATGAGATGATGGAATCAAAGCTGAACTGTATAACATAAAAAGGCACACATGCTGCAAACCCAACCCCAGAAGGGGGGTCTGGGGGGATTCTCCCCATTAGATTTTTAGAAATACTAACATATAAACTACCCATTCTGGTACACTCTGAGAAGAAAATAAATAGATGTATTACAACATATTAATAATATCTTATGCCATTGTTTGTTTTTCACTTAGTTCTGACATCTTGCTGCTCCACACAGAGAGAAGAGTAAAGAGGAGAGAGTCTGTGTGAAATACTTTAAATTGCGGGTAAGGGTAGATAGCCCCCATTGTTCTGTGACCTGTCAATCATCAGACCGGGGGTCATATTTCATTATGTGTTCATTTGTATCTGAAGTTGTACCCATTGGTGTATAAAGAATAGTTCTACCGCAAAGTTATTCTCCGTTTTATTGAGAAGATGATCACTACGTGACAGGAGTTTTCAAAACCGTTTATGGTCTCCGGTACTTTCAGTCCAACGCCTACTGCATGCACAACGTTACAAAATCGGGCTTTCAAAATAAAAGTTTGACTAAGGAATTTTTTTTTTTTCTCTCATACATCTCGACACACACATCCCACTCGAAACGGGTCCGGGACCCACTTTTGGGTCGCGACCCACCAGTTGAGAACCACTGCTCTAGTATATATATATACACACTACAACAGACGATCCCATTGGTGGTTGATCCTCACCAGAGGTCCGGTCCAACAGGGGGAACATGACAGCCTCGGTGGAAGCCTCGTCCGCAGAACGAGCAGATAATAGAAGCGCTGGCAGATCTGCAGGCGGAGCAGCAAACCAGCAGCAGAGACGCAGGAGACTCCGGAGAAGACTCACCTACAGGAGACTGAGACAGGAACAAGTGGGTGACTCCCTGCTGGGTCACTGACACTCTACTCAAGGCTTCATGCATCAAAGAAACCAGATGACTGGATGAGAACTAACGGGATCATTTAACCAAGAGCAGAACCTCAGCAGTTCATTGGTACCTTCATCAGTCCCACAGAGGGGACATCATGAAAGCAGAAAAGAGCCACAGACAGATTCATTTAGTTTTTAAATGAGTTAAAGAACTGTCTCACCTGAGGGTCCTCGCTCAGGTCTTGCAGGTTACCCTCCGCTTCTGCATTACCCAGGACCGGACCAAAACACGGGCGGACACGTCCGGTGGCGGGCGGACACACAGGCAGCGTGAGCAGACTGCAACTTGGGCTTCCAATCACAGAGCTCAATTCTTCAGCTTCACTGTGTGGTTCTTCCTGTGCAGAGGGTTCTCCTGCAGGTTCAGGTTCTTCAGTTTCACTGTCCGATACTTCAGGTGCAGGTTCAGGTTCTTCAGTTTCACTGTCCGATACTTCAGGTGCAGGTTCAGGTTCTTCAGTTTCACTGTCCGATACTTCAGGTGCAGGTTCAGGTTCTTCAGTTTCACTGTCCGATACTTCAGGTGCAGGTTCAGGTTCTTCAGTTTCACTGTCCGATACTTCAGGTGCAGGTTCAGGTTCTTCAGTTTCACTGTCCGATACTTCAGGTGCAGGTTCAGGTTCTTCAGTTTCACTGTCCGATACTTCAGGTGCAGGTTCTTCAGTTTCACTGTCCGAATCCTCTGTTACAAGTTCAGGTTCTTTAGTTTCTTTGTCCGATACTTCAGGTGCAGGTTCAGGTTCTTTAGTTTCTTTGTCCCATACTTCAGGTGCAGGTTCAGGTTCTTTAGTTTCTTTGTCCCATACTTCAGGTGCAGGTTCAGGTTCTTTAGTTTCTTTGTCCCATACTTCAGGTGCAGGTTCAGGTTCTTTAGGTTCTTTGTCCCATACTTCAGGTGCAGGTTCAGGTTCTTTAGTTTCTTTGTCCCATACTTCATATGAAAATGTTTTTCCTACAGGTTCAGGTTCTTCAGACATGGTGGAGGTTGGTTCGTTTTCTGCCGGCTCCTGCCTCGCTGTGACCGGCTGAAAACTGCAGTCACAGGCCGAGTCCGCCACCGCCCTCACAACAGGAGTCACACCAGGACTCACCACCACCCTCACGCCAGGTCTCACACCAGGACTCACCACCACCCTCACACCAGGTCTCACACCAGGACTCACACCAGGACTCACACCAGGTCTCACACCAGGACTCACACCAGGACTCACACCAGGTCTCAGGGCAATGAACAGGTTGGAGGACAGAGGGCGGCTGGTTGAAGTGGAGCTTATGTTCCTCAGAGGGTTGTGCTGTACGTTTGGAATCGGTCTTACTGTTGGACCTATAGTGGGGCTAGGACCTACAGGGGGATCTACAGTGGCACTAGGTCCTACAGTGGGATCTATAGTGGGACTCGGTCCTACAGTGGGACTAGGTCCTACAGTGGGATCTATAGTGGGACTAAGACCTACAGTGGAACCTATAGTGGGACTCGAACCTACAGTGAGACCTACAGTGGGACTCGGTCCTATAGTGAGACCTATAGTGGGACCTACAGTAGGACTCGGTCCTACAGTGGGACCTATAGTGGAACTAGGACCTACAGTGGGACCTATAGTGGGATTAGGACCTACAGCGGGACTTGGACTCGGTCCTACAGTGAGACCTGTAATGGGACTCGGTCCTGTAGTGGTCTGGGTTCCTGTGGTCGGTAGTATCTGGCGACTGGCCGAGGCTGGACTCAAGTTTCCTTGGAGAGTTTTTCGCATCTTTTGCTGTGCAGGCCTGTGGTTTACAAGGGGGGTCAGTCCAACAGGGTTCTGGTTTACAGGGGGGGTCTGGGTTACAGGGGGGGTCATGTTTACAGGGGGGATCAGACCAACAGTGGTCTGGTTTAAAGGGTGGGTCGGACAAACAGTAATCTGGTTTACAGAGGGGGTCAGACCAACAGTGGTCTGGTTGACATGGGGGCTCTCGCTTACAGGGGGGATCAGTCCAACAGTGGTCTGGTTTACAGGGGGGGTCAGACCAACAGTGGTCTGGTTGACATGGGGGCTCTTGGTTACAGGGAGGATCCGTCCAACAGTTATCTGATTGACAGGGGGGGTTAGTCTAACAGTGGTCTGGTTTACAGGGTGGGTCGGACAAACAGTAATCTGGTTTACAGAGGGGGTCAGACCAACAGTGGTCTGGTTGACATGGGGGCTCTTGGTTACAGGGGGGATCAGTCCAACAGTGGTCTGGTTTACAGGGGGGGTCAGACCAACAGTGGTCTGGTTGACATGGGGGCTCTTGGTTACAGGGAGGATCAGTCCAACAGTGGTCTGATTGACAGGGGGGGTCAGTCTAACAGTGGTCTGATTGACAGGGGGGGTCAGTCTAACAGTGGTCTGATTGACAGGGGGGGTCAGTCTAACAGTGGTCTGGTTTACAGGGGGGATAAGTCCAACAGTGGTCTGGTTTACAGGGAGGATCAGTCTAACAGTGGTCTGGTTTACAGGGAGGACCAGTCTAACAGTGGTCTGGGTTACAGGGGGGGTCGGAAGGAGCAGCCTCCGGAGCTGGGACAAGGCAGGAAACCGTTTCTGAGCGGCTACAGTCGGTTGGTAGAGAACAGGTGAGAGCTGGACCTCTTTATGGGCCAAAGGGTCGGAAGGCCTCTTCAACTCCTTGATCACAGGACCTGAAGCTGAGGGTGGAACAACTGGAACTGGGGAGGGTTTATCCCTGATCTGAAGGGGGGTCCCAGAGGCAGGAGCTGGCATCAGGGGGGTCGACAGGAAAGGAATTAACAGAGGAAGTGGAGCAGCTTGGTGGGCTAGAGCAGGTGAAGCAGCGTTACAGGTGAGGGGGTGCCGGCTGTAGGGGAGGGACGGAGGAGGTTTCTGATTCGAGGGTTGTGAGACGGAGAAGGGGATCCACGAAACTTTAAGGACACCTGAGGATTCAGGTCAAGAGTTACTCACATCAAAGTTTATTGTATTTTAGGAAGGACATTAACGTCATAACATAAGATGAAGAAATTATTATTATAAGTGTCTACTTTAAAGAGTCCTCTCCTGCTGATGTTCAGGTGTATATCAGTATGTAGTGTCTCTACTTTAAAGAGTCCTCTCCTGCTGATGTTCAGGTGTATATCATTATGCAGTGTCTCTACTTTAAAGAGTCCTCTCCTGCTGATGTTCAGGTGTATATCAGTATGTAGTGTCTCTACTTTAAAGAGTCCTCTCCTGCTGATGTTCAGGTGTATATTAGTGTGTAGTGTCTCTACTTTAAAGAGTCCTCTCCTGCTGATGTTCAGGTGTATATCAGTATGTAGTGTCTCTACTTTAAAGAGTCCTCTCCTGCTGATGTTCAGGTGTATATCAGTATGTAGTGTCTCTACTTTAAAGAGTCCTCTCCTGCTGATGTTCAGGTGTATATCAGTATGTAGTGTCTCTACTTTAAAGAGTCCTCTCCTTCTGATGTTCAGGTGTATATCAGTATGTAGTGTCTCTACTTTAAAGAGTTCTCTCCTGCTGATGTTCAAGTGTATATCAGTATGTAGTGTCTCTACTTTAAAGAGTCCTCTCCTGCTGATGTTCAGGTGTATATCAGTATGTAGTGTCTCTACTTTAAAGAGTCCTCTCCTGCTGATGTTCAGCTGTATATCAGTATGTAGTGTCTCTACTTTAAAGAGTCCTCTCCTGCTGATGTTCAGGTGTATATCAGTATGTAGTGTCTCTACTTTAAAGAGTCCTCTCCTGCTGATGTTCAGGTGTATATCAGTATGTAGTGTCTCTACTTTAAAGAGTCCTCTCCTGCTGATGTTCAGGTATATATCAGTATGTAGTGTCTCTACTTTAAAGAGTCCTTTCCTGCTGATGTTCAGCTGTATATCAGTATGTAGTGTCTCTACCTTAAAGAGTCCTCTCCTGCTGATGTTCAGGTGTATATCAGTATGTAGTGTCTCTACTTTAAAGAGTCCTCTCCTGCTGATGTTCAGCTGTATATCAGTATGTAGTGTCTCTACTTTAAAGAGTCCTCTCCTGCTGATGTTCAGCTGTATATCAGTATGTAGTGTCTCTACTTTAAAGAGTCCTCTCCTGCTGATGTTCAGGTGTATATCAGTATGTAGTGTCTCTACTTTAAAGAGTCCTCTCCTGCTGATGTTCAGCTGTATATCAGTATGTAGTGTCTCTACTTTAAAGAGTCCTATGTAATAGATAAACTCACCAAAGTTCATAATGGCCTCCAGAGCCGTCTTGTCCATGACGACCATCATCTGGGACATGTTTAGAGGCACCTTGGAATCCAGCTCAGAAACACTGTTGAGCTGCAGCTCCACCTGCAGGCATTAAGCTGTTAGTGCAGCAGGATCCTGTTGTATTCAAGACTTTGAAGAACAGTGTCCTTCACATGCTGATATCCAAGAGAGGGAGTTCCACAGTCACACGATGGAGGAATAGAAAGCAGTATTCAATGTTTACTTCAGATTAGCTCCGCGTCAGTGTAATGTGTATTCATGTTAGTGTGATGTGTATTAATGTTAGTGTGATGTGTATTAATGTTAGTGTGATGTGTATTAATGTTAGTGTGATGTGTATTAATGTCAGTGTAATGTGTATTCATCTTAGTGTGATGTGTATTCATGTTAGTGTGATGTGTATTAATGTCAGTGTAATGTGTATTCATGTTAGTGTGATGTGTATTCATGTTAGTGTAATGTGTATTCATGTTAGTGTGATGTGTATTAATGTCAGTGTAATGTGTATTAATGTCAGTGTGATGTGTATTCATGTTAGTGTGATGTGTATTCATGTTAGTGTGATGTGTATTAATGTTAGTGTGATGTGTATTCATGTTAGTGTAATGTGTATTAATGTTAGTGTGATGTGTATTCATGTTAGTGTGATGTGTATTAATGTTAGTGTGATGTGTATTAATGTTAGTGTAATGTGTATTCATGTTAGTGTGATGTGTATTAATGTTAGTGTGATGTGTATTAATGTTAGTGTGATGTGTATTAATGTTAGTGTGATGTGTATTAATGTTAGTGTGATGTGTATTAATGTTAGTGTGATGTGTATTAGTTCTACCTGGGCGCTGTATGTCTGCAGGGACGTCACGTCGCTGCAGCTCTGGGCTTTTTGATTTATGTCCGTGACCTTCTGCCTGACCTGCTGCAGCTTCTTCACCTTCGCCAGGATGATCTGGACCTGCTTGCTCTCCGAGGCTGAGACCAACTGTTGGACAGGAAGAGACACGGCTCACACACACACACTTCATAATCATGAGAGCAGTGGCGAGCCGTGACTTTTATACAGAGGCCCTCTGACCCCCACCCCTTCCCTCGAAGAAAACCAGAAAAAAGAGTTATTACGTCACAGCGTAAAAACAACGGGCCGGGGTGCAACACGCATTAATGAAAGCGACCCTCTACCACACAGAACAACACCTGTAAATAACCCTATTGGTGTTCTTTGAAATTCAAAAGGATATTGCATTGTGTTTGTTACTTTCGTTGCAGTTGTATGTCTTAAGTGTAATTTGGCATGCTTTTATTTTGAAGGCGAGTTTACGCTGTTGACAGGAAGTTGTTGCTATGGAAACAAGAAAAGCTTCACAGCGGGCGGAACTTGTCATAAAGTTCCCACTGTAGGTTTTACTGTGTGTGTTTTGTAACTTGCATATATATTTATTGCACTTGACGCACACATACACATGGCGTAATTTCCTTAAAAAAAACAGTTTAAAAGGGGAGTGATTAGTCAAATATGCATAAATGAAAATATAAAATGCTAACTAAGTAACATAAGATAAGAATAAACAAGTTGAAATGGTTTGTTATTGGTTGTGATCATATCCTAAAGATGTTTGGATTATTGAAAAGTATACCACTCCCTTTCATATGAGTGTTGAGAGATGTATCCATCAATTCATTTTGTGCTCCAGATTGATGCATTTCACTTCAACATTTAAAAAAGAATTCCCCTGGAGGATGTGAGGCCCCCCCCCAAAATAAAGCAGGTTAAAATAGTTAAATTGCATACATGTTATTTTAGTAAACACTGAAAACGGGTCCAACAGACCCAAACAGCACACAAAGGTTAAAGGTAAGCATACAATAATGTTAAAATGTGCTAAATATATACACTGCAAAAAACAAAAAAAAGAGGAGTAAAAGTAGCCCCCGACTTGTTTTATTTTTTGAAAGTAGCCCTCGTCCTAAAAAAGGTTGGTGACCCCTGCTCTAGCCAATCAAACGGCGTGCTTGTGTGTCTGGGGCGGGAGATTCATGTGATTGGTTGTTGGTCGAGTTTCAGCCCCCCCCGCCGGCAAGCGGCAACGCACGCCGCCGTGTGGACGCTCCGTTAGCATCAGTTGAGTTAATCAGCAGTATAGCCTATGTGGACAATAGTTTAAAATGTCTTGTCAGATTTGGACAGTTGTGGAGAGGTGTTGGAGGTTATTGAGGATACTGAGTCCACTTCTGACATTTACAGGATCAACAGTTTGAACCAGAACATGGCCATACGGCAGTTTGAACCAGAACATGGCCATACGGCAGTTTGAACCAGAACATGGCCATACGGCACTTTGAACCAGAACATGGCCATACGGCACTTTGAACCAGAACATGGCCATACGGCACTTTGAACCAGAACATGGCCATACGGCACTTTGAACCAGAACATGGCCATACGGCACTTTGAACCAGAACATGGCCATACGGCACTTTGAACCAGAACATGGCCATACGGCACTTTGAACCAGAACATGGCCATACGGCACTTTGAACCAGAACATGGCCATACAGCACTTTGAACCAGAACATGGCCATACGGCAGTTTGAACCAGAACATGGCCATACGGCAGTTTGAACCAGAACATGGCCATACGGTAGTTTGAACCAGAACATGGCCATACGGCAGCTTGAACCAGAACATGGCCATACGGCAGCTTGAACCAGAACATGGCCATACGGCAGCTTGAACCAGAACATGGCCATACGGCACTTTGAACCAGAACATGGCCATACGGCAGCTTGAACCAGAACATGGCCATACGGCACTTTGAACCAGAACATGGCCATACGGCAGTTTGAACCAGAACATGGCCATACGGTAGTTTGAACCAGAACATGGCCATACGGCAGCTTGAACCAGAACATGGCCATACGGCAGTTTGAACCAGAACATGGCCATACGGCAGTTTGAACCAGAACATGGCCATACGGTAGTTTGAACCAGAACATGGCCATACGGCAGCTTGAACCAGAACATGGCCATACGGCAGTTTGAACCAGAACATGGCCATACGGCAGTTTGAACCAGAACATGGCCATACGGTAGTTTGAACCAGAACATGGCCATACGGCAGCTTGAACCAGAACATGGCCATACGGCAGTTTGAACCAGAACATGGCCATACGGTAGTTTGAACCAGAACATGGCCATACGGCAGTTTGAACCAGAACATGGCCATACGGCAGTTTGAACCAGAACATGGCCATACGGCAGTTTGAACCAGAACATGGCCATACGGTAGTTTGAACCAGAACATGGCCATACGGCAGCTTGAACCAGAACATGGCCATACGGCAGTTTGAACCAGAACATGGCCATACGGCAGTTTGAACCAGAACATGGCCATACGGTAGTTTGAACCAGAACATGGCCATACGGTAGTTTGAACCAGAACATGGCCATACGGCAGTTTGAACCAGAACATGGCCATACGGCAGTTTGAACCAGAACATGGCCATACGGTAGTTTGAACCAGAACATGGCCATACGGCAGTTTGAACCAGAACATGGCCATACGGCAGCTTGAACCAGAACATGGCCATACGGTAGTTTGAACCAGAACATGGCCATACGGCAGTTTGAAACAGAACATGGCCATACGGTAGTTTGAACCAGAACATGGCCATACGGCAGCTTGAACCAGAACATGGCCATACGGCAGTTTGAACCAGAACATGGCCATACGGTAGTTTGAACCAGAACATGGCCATACGGTAGTTTGAACCAGAACATGGCCATACGGCAGTTTGAACCAGAACATGGCCATACGGCAGTTTGAACCAGAACATGGCCATATGGCAGTTTGAACCAGAACATGGCCATACGGCAGTTTGAACCAGAACATGGCCATACGGCAGTTTGAACCAGAACATGGCCATACGGCAGTTTGAACCAGAACATGGCCATACGGCAGTTTGAACCAGAACATGGCCATACGGCAGTTTGAACCAGAACATGGCCATACCTGTACTCTCTGTGGTTTTGATGCATTCTGATTAGATTTGGAAGATATTGGATTGGACAGGTTGCTTGTCTTTTGAAGATAAATTGTCAACAGTAGACGTAATAATGTTTATCTTGTGCTCTCTATAGAATCAGTCCACAGAGAGGACAGATCACTTCCTGCTTAAACTGAGACAGTGAGACAGAGAGACAAAGAGACAAAGAGACAGAGAGACAAAGAGACAGAAGGAGAGAGAGACAGTGAGACAGAGAGACAAAGAGACAGAGAGACAGAAGGAGAGAGAGACAGTGAGACAGAGAGACAGTGAGACGGAGGGAGAGAGAGACAGAGAGACAGAGAGACAAAGAGACAAAGAGACAGAGGGAGAGAGAGACAGTGAGACAGAGAGACAGTGAGACAGACAGTGAGACAGACAGTGAGACAGAGAGACAAAAAAACAGAGAGACAGAAGGAGAGAGAGACAGTGAGACAGAGAGACAAAGAGACAGAGAGACAGAAGGAGATAGAGACAGTGAGACAGAGAGACAGTGAGACGGAGGGAGAGAGAGACAGAGAGACAGAGAGACAAAGAGACAAAGAGACGGAGGGAGAGAGAGACAGTGAGACAGAGAGACAAAGAGACAAAGAGACAGAGGGAGAGAGAGACAGTGAGACAGAGAGACAGTGAGACAGACAGTGAGACAGAGAAACAG
The DNA here is from genome assembly GCF_949606895.1 of Notothenia rossii. Classification (NCBI taxonomy): domain Eukaryota; kingdom Metazoa; phylum Chordata; class Actinopteri; order Perciformes; family Nototheniidae; genus Notothenia; species Notothenia rossii. The sequence continues at coordinate 566,290 of NC_136905.1, forward strand.
AGAAACAGTGAGACAGAGGGACAGAGAGACAGAGAGACAGAGGGACAGATAGACAGAGAGACAGACAGACAGTGAGACAGAGAAACAGAGAGACAGAGGGACAGAGAGACAGAGAGACAGACAGACAGACAGTGAGACAGAGTGACAGAGAGATAGAGGGACAGAGGGACAGAGAGACAGAGAGACAGAGAGACAGACAGACAGTGAGACAGAGAAACGGAGAGACAGACAGACAGACAGAGAGACAGAGGGACAGACAGACAGACAGAGAAACAGAGAAACAGAGAAACAGAGAGACAGAGGGACAGAGGGACAGAGAGACAGAGAGACAGACAGACAGAGAGACAGAGGGACAGTGAGACAGAGAAACAGAGAGACAGACAGACAGTGAGACAGAGAAACAGAGAGACAGAGGGACAGACAGACAGAGAGACAGAGGGACAGACAGACAGACAGAGTTGTGCTATACCTCTGCCTCTTTCAGCAGCTTGTCCATCCTGTCCTTCAGGATCTTGGTCAGGACGCCGTAGGACCGATGCAGCTCCTTCTGCAGATTGAGCTGACTGCTGGAGAGCTCCTGTAGTCTGCAGAGACACAACACGATACCACGCGTTGGAAACAAGTTCTACTTTAGGGACACTTTAGAAGTCATGATGTCTGAGAGAAGAAACGTTGTTCTATTTAACATCATTAATCATATTATAGTATTTCTCTAATTATTGAGACAACATGTTACCTGGACTCCATGTCCTGCAGGCTCCGCCCCACTCTCACTCCCCATGCTCTGATTGGCTGAACCATGACCTCCAGCTGCTTCTTCAGAGAGTCCAGCGCCTCGCTCACAAACTGATACCTGAGCAGGTGAATTTATGATATAACACACAGGTGAGTTTATGATCTAACACACAGGTGAGTTTATGATATAACACACAGGTGAGTTAATGATCTAACACACAGGTGAGTTTATGATCTAACACACAGGTGAGTTTATGATCTAACACACAGGTGAGTTTATGATCTAACACACAGGTGAGTTTATGATATAACACACAGGTGAGTTTATGATCTAACACACAGGTGAGTTTATGATCTAACACACAGGTGAGTTTATGATCTAACACACAGGTGAGTTTATGATCTAACACACAGGTGAGTTTATGATATAACACACAGGTGAGTTTATGATCTAACACACAGGTGAGTTTATGATCTAACACACAGGTGAGTTTATGATCTAACACACAGGTGAGTTTATGATCTAACACACAGGTGAGTTTATAATCTAACACACAGGTGAGTTTATGATCTAACACAGGTGAGTTTATGATCTAACACACAGGTGAGTTTATGATCTAACACACAGGTGAGTTTATGATATAACACAGGTGAGTTTATGATATAACACACAGGTGAGTTTATGATCTAACACACAGGTGAGTTTATGATCTAACACACAGGTGAGTTTATGATATAACACACAGGTGAGTTTATGATCTAACACACAGGTGAGTTTATGATATAACACATAGGTGAGTTTATGATCTAACACACAGGTGAGTTTATGATCTAACACACAGGTGAGTTTATGATCTAACACACAGGTGAGTTTATGATATAACACACAGGTGAGTTTATGATATAACACACAGGTGAGTTAATGATCTAACACACAGGTGAGTTTATGATCTAACACACAGGTGAGTTTATGATCTAACACACAGGTGAGTTTATGATATAACACACAGGTGAGTTTATGATCTAACACACAGGTGAGTTTATGATCTAACACACAGGTGAGTTTATGATCTAACACACAGGTGAGTTTATGATATAACACACAGGTGAGTTTATGATATAACACATAGGTGAGTTTATGATCTAACACACAGGTGAGTTTATGATACAACACAGGTGAGTTTATGATCTAACAGAGGTGAGTTTATGATCTAACACACAGGTGAGTTTATGATCTAACACAGGTGAGTTAATGATCTAACACACAGGTGAGTTTATGATCTAACACACAGGTGAGTTTATGATATAACACACAGGTGAGTTTATGATATAACACACAGGTGAGTTTATGATATAACACATAGGTGAGTTTATGATCTAACACACAGGTGAGTTTATGATCTAACACACAGGTGAGTTTATGATATAACACACAGGTGAGTTTATGATATAACACATAGGTGAGTTTATGATCTAACACACAGGTGAGTTTATGATACAACACAGGTGAGTTTATGATCTAACAGAGGTGAGTTTATGATCTAACACAGGTGAGTTTATGATATAACACACAGGTGAGTTTATGATCTAACACAGGTGAGTTTATGATATAACACACAGGTGAGTTTATGATCTAACACACAGGTGAGTTTATGATCTAACACACAGGTGAGTTTATGATCTAACACACAGGTGAGTTTATGATCTAACACACAGGTGAGTTTATGATCTAACACACAGGTGAGTTTATGATCTAACAGACAGGTGAGTTTATGATCTAACACACAGGTGAGTTTATGATCTAACACACAGGTGAGTTTATGATATAACACACAGGTGAGTTTATGATATAACACACAGGTGAGTTTATGATATAACACACAGGTGAGTTTATGATCTAACACAGGTGAGTTTATGATACAACACACAGGTGAGTTTATGATATAACACACAGGTGAGTTTATGATCTAACACAGGTGAGTTTATGATACAACACACAGGTGAGTTTATGATCTAACACACAGGTGAGTTTATGATATAACACACAGGTGAGTTTATGATCTAACACACAGGTGAGTTTATGATCTAACACACAGGTGAGTTTATGATCTAACACACAGGTGAGTTTATGATCTAACACACAGGTGAGTTTATGATCTAACACACAGGTGAGTTTATGATATAACACACAGGTGAGTTTATGATCTAACACACAGGTGAGTTTATGATCTAACACACAGGTGAGTTTACGATCTAACACACAGGTGAGTTTATGATCTAACACACAGGTGAGTTTATGATACAACACACAGGTGAGTTTATGATATAACACACAGGTGAGTTTATGATCTAACACACAGGTGAGTTTATGATCTAACACACAGGTGAGTTTATGATCTAACACACAGGTGAGTTTATGATCTAACAGACAGGTGAGTTTATGATCTAACACAGGTGAGTTTATGATCTAACACAGGTGAGTTTATGATATAACACACAGGTGAGTTTATGATATAACACACAGGTGAGTTTATGATCTAACACACAGGTGAGTTTATGATCTAACACACAGGTGAGTTTATGATCTAACACACAGGTGAGTTTATGATCTAACACACAGGTGAGTTTATGATATAACACACAGGTGAGTTTATGATATAACACACAGGTGAGTTTATGATATAACACACAGGTGAGTTTATGATCTAACACACAGGTGAGTTTATGATATAACACACAGGTGAGTTTATGATCTAACACACAGGTGAGTTTATGATATAACACACAGGTGAGTTTATGATATAACACACAGGTGAGTTTATGATCTAACACACAGGTGAGTTTATGATATAACACAGGTGAGTTTATGATCTAACACACAGGTGAGTTTATGATCTAACACACAGGTGAGTTTATGATCTAACACACAGGTGAGTTTATGATATAACACACAGGTGAGTTTATGATCTAACACACAGGTGAGTTTATGATCTAACACAGGTGAGTTTATGATCTAACACACAGGTGAGTTTATGATCTAACACACAGGTGAGTTTATGATCTAACACACAGGTGAGTTTATGATCTAACACACAGGTGAGTTTATGATCTAACACACAGGTGAGTTTATGATCTAACACACAGGTGAGTTTATGATCTAACACACAGGTGAGTTTATGATCTAACACACAGGTGAGTTTATGATCTAACACAGGTGAGTTTATGATACAACACACAGGTGAGTTTATGATCTAACACACAGGTGAGTTTATGATCTAACACACAGGTGAGTTTATGATCTAACACACAGGTGAGTTTATGATCTAACACACAGGTGAGTTTATGATCTAACACAGGTGAGTTTATGATACAACACACAGGTGAGTTTATGATCTAACACACAGGTGAGTTTATGATACAACACACAGGTGAGTTTATGATCTAACACAGGTGAGTTTATGATATAACACACAGGTGAGTTTATGATATAACACACAGGTGAGTTTATGATCTAACACAGGTGAGTTTATGATATAACACACAGGTGAGTTTATGATCTAACACAGGTGAGTTAATGATCTAACACACAGGTGAGTTTATGATCTAACACACAGGTGAGTTTATGATCTAACACACAGGTGAGTTTATGATATAACACACAGGTGAGTTTATGATCTAACACACAGGTGAGTTTATGATCTAACAGACAGGTGAGTTTATGATATAACACACAGGTGAGTTTATGATCTAACAGACAGGTGAGTTTATGATATAACACACAGGTGAGTTTATGATCTAACACACAGGTGAGTTTATGATATAACACACAGGTGAGTTTATGATATAACACACAGGTGAGTTTATGATCTAACACACAGGTGAGTTTATGATCTAACACAGGTGAGTTTATGATCTAACACACAGGTGAGTTTATGATATTACACACAGGTGAGTTTATGATATAACACACAGGTGAGTTTATGATATTACACACAGGTGAGTTTATGATATTACACACAGGTGAGTTTATGATATAACACACAGGTGAGTTTATGATATTACACACAGGTGAGTTTATGATCTAACACACAGGTGAGTTTATGATCTAACACACAGGTGAGTTTATGATCTAACACACAGGTGAGTTTATGATATAACACACAGGTGAGTTTATGATATTACACACAGGTGAGTTTATGATCTAACACACAGGTGAGTTTATGATATAACACACAGGTGAGTTTATGATATAACACACAGGTGAGTTTATGATCTAACACACAGGTGAGTTTATGATATAACACACAGGTGAGTTTATGATACAACACACAGGTGAGTTTATGATCTAACACACAGGTGAGTTAATGATCTAACACACAGGTGAGTTTATGATCTAACACACAGGTGAGTTTATGATCTAACACACAGGTGAGTTTATGATCTAACACACAGGTGAGTTTATGATCTAACACACAGGTGAGTTTATGATCTAACACACAGGTGAGTTTATGATACAACACACAGGTGAGTTTATGATCTAACACACAGGTGAGTTTATGATCTAACACACAGGTGAGTTTATGATCTAACACACAGGTGAGTTTATGATCTAACACACAGGTGAGTTTATGATCTAACACACAGGTGAGTTTATGATCTAACACACAGGTGAGTTTATGATCTAACACAGGTGAGTTTATGATCTAACACACAGGTGAGTTTATGATATAACACACAGGTGAGTTTATGATATAACACACAGGTGAGTTTATGATCTAACACACAGGTGAGTTTATGATCTACATGGAGAGTTAAAGGTCACATGTCATGGCCATTTCCACTGATCATAATTCCATTGTTGAGGTCTACTAAAATAGAAACATACTGTGCAATGTTCCAAACTCACATTGGTTTCTCACATCATCTCTGTAAAGTATGTGTACTCAGCAGTATTCACTTTCTCCACTAAACGGCTCACTGCAGCTCCGGGTCGTGCTTTCGTAAGCACGTACCCGGAAGAATCAAATGGATGATGACGTCATGATGACGTTTCACCAACGAGGCGTTTTGGGGAGGTCTTCTCTGTTTTAGAGTTTTACTCCCTACAGGGTGTACTTTGAGGGTTTGACTGCAGAAAAACCTTCATAACACACAAGGGGACGGGTGATAACCGGAAGAGCATGACATGCAGAGTTAATACATGTACATGCACTAGCGCGTGTGTGCGCGTGCGTTAGTTTTAAAGACCCTCATAGAGCTCAGTCTATAACTCACACCCTGACTTCATGTGGAGGAGAGGAGTGGACTCTGCTGATAAGGCTAGTGCGCATGTCTGTGTGTGTGTGTGTGTGTGTGTGTGTGTGTGTGTGTGTGTGTGTGTGTGTGTGTGTGTGTGTGTGTGTGTGTGTGTGTGTGTGTGTGTGTGTGTGTGTGTGTGTGTGTGTGTGTGTGTGTGTGTGTGTGTGTGTGTGTGTGTGTGTGTCTCTGTGTGTGTGTGTGTGTGTGTGTGTGTGTGTGTGTGTGTGTGTGTGTGTGTGTGTGTGTGTGTGTGTGTGTGTGTGTGTGTGTGTGTGTGTGTGTGTGTGTGTGTGTGTGTGTGTCAGGTGGAACAAAAAGGGCACTTTTAGCTGAAGGTTAATTATTATTCACAGGGCCTGAGGCTAATGATGCGAGGAACTGGGAAAGAGAGCAGTGGTGAAACTCCCCTCACTCGATGGTGAAACTTGGTGGAGGTCAGGAAGCGGTCAATCCTACGGGACACGAGTGCGGAAATGTAGATAAATGCACGTCTGCAGAAAAAGCTGCAGACAAAGAAACTGGGAGGTGGTTTGTCGTCCTTCACCAAGGTCAACTGATAAGGAACGAGAAGGCTTCGCTATAAAGGTGCTAGAACAACGTTTGTTTAGCCGTACCGGGGTCTGCTCGCTCTTTGATTTATAAAAGTTCTATTGCATCGAACTCTGTCTGCCTCCAGCTAGTAGGAGTGGAGGAGGTTTAACTGGCCCAGAACCAGATTTCCCTCCAACTGTATGTGTGTACCTGTGATTCGTGTGTGTGTGTGTGTGTGTGTGTGTGTGTGTGTGTGTGTGTGTAGTGCTGTGTACCTGGACTCACATTCAGGTTCAGGTCCGGACTCAAGTCCAGAGGTTCAGGTTCAGGTCCGGACTTATAAGTCCGGACTTGTGTCAAGTTGTGTGAGTAACTAAAGTGAACTTATTGTGAGCTAATTATCAATTGAAAATAAACTCATAATCAACTCAAATTCAAACTCGTCAGGTTTATTGTGCCCCCTTCCAACTTGTGTCTACACCATGTCTTTTCTAGAACTCTACATGTGTTACTAACTACACAACACGACTACATACATAGTGATGTACATACAAGACTCAATATGCAAGAGTACAAGTCTATGTGTTCTTGTTCAAGAACAACAGCATATTGACATTGTCTGGTTGAAGTGTTGCTCTTTCGGCAGACACTATATCACCATACATACAAAGGAGTTAGCTTAGCTACACTACCATATATGGCAACCAGCATCCCACGCTGTCAGTGTCCAGCTTCCCTTGACGTCACACAGATCTCGCGAGCAGTTGCGATATTTTGCGAGACTTCGTGAGCTCAGTAATGGCCGCCATATCAGAAGCCAAAACAATGTTTTTCGTCTTTTCTCAGCGCAAATTTCTCGATCTATGGAAGGTTTTGGATGGTTTAGAACAAAAAGGAGAATATACGTAAGTACCGGTTCCCGACGTTCCGGTTTTAACCGGACTTGAACCGAAACTTTTTACAAGTCCAGTACCGGTTCGGCGTACCGGTACGCAGCACTATGTGTGTGTGTGTGTGTGTGTGTGTGTGTGTGTGTGTGTGTGTGTGTGTGTGTGTGTGTGTGTGTGTGTGTGTGTGTGTGTGTGTGTGTGTGTGTACCTGTGGTTCATGTGTGCAGTGAGCTGGCAGTCTCTACAGGTGAGCACCTTGCAGGTGAAGCAGAACAGCTGGAGCGGCTCGGAGGGGTGCATCCTGCAGAACTTGATGGGGGGGACACACACGCCTCCTGGAGGGGTGGGATGACAGGTTTAAAGGGTGTGTGTGTGTGTGTGTGTGTGTGTGTGTGTGTGTGTGTGTGTGTGTGTGTGTGTGTGTGTGTATGTGTGTGTGTGTGTGTGTGTGTATGTGTGTGTGTGTGTGTGTGTGTGTGTGTGTGTGTGTGTGTGTGTGTGTGTGTGTGTGTGTGTGTGGACCTACCTGCGGGGGGGGGGTGGTTGAGCAGGTGGTGTGTCCTGGTGACGGAGACTCGACGGTGTGCCGACACACACACATCGCACAGAGCCTCGTTGCAGTCCACACACCAGCATCTGGCCGAGGGCGAGTCACAGCTGCTGCACTGAGGACACAACGACAAATACTGACCAACGTTTGGGAGGCATTATATACAATAAAGAAATATTTAAATATTTGGTAAAAATAAGTTGTGTTCGGGTCAGAATTGGAAGTCGAAATATTTTGAAAAAAGTCAAGTTTTAATATTTCTAATAGAATATTATTTAGATCTCTTTTTAATATTTTCTTTAAAAGGTCATAATATTTGCAAACACTAAAGTCGTATACATTTGAATTAAAACATCTTAATTTTAGGAGGAAACCAAAACGAATTTCTGATATTTGGGACATTTATTTTTTGTATTAATTCAGTTTTCATTTTAATTTTTTCGAGATTTTATTTTTTTTTGTAATATTTGAAAAACTAATTGTAGAAATAGGAAAAACAAGTTGATATATATATATACATATATATATATATATCACATATATATATATATATATATATATATATATATATATATATATATATATATATATATTAGGGTGCATCAAAAAAATCATTTTTAACCTGCTGATCTGTTAAGGGGATAAAAATGTTCCAATTCATGTTGTAATAACGTATGCAAAATATTTTTACAATATGAGGTGATTTAGAGGTGCAACAGCCATCATCTTTTATGGCAAAAGGGGGTAACCAGCATATATATGCATGTGTTTACCTTTTGTTTATTTTTTATCTACTTTAATATTACTGTCATTACCAACACATTGTGCATAATGCACTCTAGCTACAACTTCCATTTCAACATTCAACATAATGTTTATTTGGTAGCCATGCTAACCTGAGACAATCGAGGACAATGCTAATGCTAATGAAGCACAATTCTGTGAGGCAAAAAGACTCCACCCTTGATCTGAAGACATTTGAGGTAATCTACTCTTTATTCTTTGTGTTGGTGTACTTTTATTAAGGATCATTGCCATATGAGTTGTACTTTGGTATATTTAATGAGTAAAATAAAAATGTCTATCAGTTTTATGTAATTTTGTGTTAATTACATGCAGCTAGCTACTGTTTGCTAGTCATCCTGCTAACATTAGTTATTTGTCTAAGGTTCGCCTGTGTGCATGTTTTATGTCTTATTATAAGTGAGCATGTAGTGGGCTTGCAGATCTGCTATTTTTGGCAAGTTTCCCCTCTGAATGGATGCTAAGGTTCAAGTGGATAATGCATGCTAAGGTATTTTTTTTAAATTTTATTTACTAAGGTATATTTGTAACACTATCCTTATTCATCATTTGACTGTAGAAAACAAAAGACTAATACATTATTTTGTGTTAAACCACTTTATATTTTCAGGCAATCTAGACCACTACCTGCCCCAGTATCCGGCTCTCATAAGATGCTGCCCTCGCCCGTAGGCTCATGCCAGAGGAGCCGTAGCCTGGTCTTCGGTCTGGGTGCCAGCATCACCAATGCGGATGGCATGATTACTGGGGCCAAACTGCCAAGTGGTCGTCAGATCTTGCGGTGCATGCTGTACAACTGTGATGTGCAACTACATGACAAGCGACCCGGTATGAATGGAGCCTTGTCACGCTTCATGGCAGCCAAAGTAGTCCTGGAGCAGGTACGGCCATTTTACGCCAAGGCCAATATCCCAATGGTGAGCGATCGGGGTGCGTGCAACAAGATGGTGGAGCTAGTTGACGTCAACAACAAGCTGCGGCGCATTCCACAGGCCAGGCGCTCCAGTAAGGCTACAGCTCGACAGGTGGATGCAATGGAGCGCAGGCTAGATTCAACATTCCCACTGTGGTCTCCAAACACAGAGGAGAAGATCCGCAATCCAGAGGACATTGCTTTCCTGGCTAGCATGAAGGGAGACAGAGTGGCCACATTTGGCGCATTCGACGCCAAGTTGCAATCTAAGGTAAAGCGGCGACAGAAGCGTGAAGCTGGGGCAGCTGCCCGGCAGTCACACTTTACCAGTGAGCAGCAGGAAATGAAAGTGAAGTCCAGAATGGCGATGTTGGAGAGCGAAAGTGATGAGGATAGCGTTACAGATGAAATAGCCACTCTACCGGCTGAGAACACACCCCCTTGCAAGCATAAGAAGACTGGCACCACAGCCTTCATTCCACCCGACATCCTCAGCCGGCCAAGTCTCGTGTCACTGGCTACACGGTTGAAGATCACACCGATGCAGCAGGCTGCCTTCACGCGCGGCTTGATCACAGAGTCGGGCGGCAATTGTGCAAATATTTCAGCATCCTACGCGACAGCAGATCGATCACGCCGCCAAGTGCTGGAGGTTGTCAATAAAGAACACCAGAAGCAGTGGACACCATCTCCCATGTGCACCCTGCACTGGGACAGCAAGTTGACACCGACGCTCAGCAATGTGCGCCAGTTGGAGGAGCGTTTGACAGTGGTGGTTGGAGATGCGGAGCAGCTCAAACTGCTTGGTGTGCCAGCATATACAAAGGGGAAAGACGAGGCGTGCGGCGAGATCATCGCCCGCCTGACATGCAAGCTACTGCAGGACTGGTGCTGTGCCGACCAGGTTGTCAACATGGCATTTGACACCACTGCATCAAACACAGGTCATCTCACAGCAGCCTGCATTGCCATCCAGGTCTCACTTGATAGACCACTGCTTTGGTCCGGGTGCCGGCATCACATTGGTGAGGTGCTCCTCAGCCACATCTTCACTAACCTCAAGGTGGAGGCATCACGCTCACCAGAGGTTACCTTGTTTAAGCGTCTGCAGGACAACTGGAACTTGTTGCCGCACAAATACAGTGGCCCATTGTCCCGCTACATTACTGCCAACGCCGAACAACCGTTCCTGGGCAAGTTACGTGCTGAACTCACTGTGTCTGCTGCAGCAGTAATAGACTACAAGCGAGGCGACTACCATGAGTTTGTGCAGCTGTGCCTTGTCTATCTGGGTGCAGATGATGCAGCACAGACTCCAGTTAACTTCCAACGGCCGGGAGCTCTGCACAAGGCACGCTGGATGGCCAAGCTCCTCTACACTCTCAAGCTGGCTTTGATGGAGCAGCATATCGCCTTGCTTCCCCAGGGCACCATCACCACACGGCAGCAGGTGCCGAAGATTCGGGCGTTTGCCAACTTCATTACGCACATCTACGCAACATGGTGGCTGACCTGTGACACAGCCGTAGATGCCGCATGGAATGACCTCAAACTCTACCACAACCTGTACACTTACAAGTCTGTTGACGAGGGCATTGCAACCTCGGCCATGAAAGCACTGGAGAGGCACCTCTGGTACCTGACCGGTGAGATGCTGCCCCTGGCACTCTTCAGCAACAAGGTGCCAGCTGATGAGCGGCGTGCACTTGCGGATGCCATCTTGGAGCACAAGCCAGATGATCTTCCCATGCGATCCCCACAGCAGCGCTTTGGCACTGGTTTCGGCAAGCCAAAGTTTCCAGTCCTCTCGCCGACCACCAGGTTGGCCGACCTCGCCAACCCAGACTGCTGGTTTGGAATGCACCAGCTGCACATCGATCCAGCATTTCTCTCACTCACTGTAGAGGATTGGGCTACCAGTGCATCATTCCAGGCAGGTGTGGTGAATGTGCGTGCAATCAACGTCGTGAATTACTGTGCCGAGCGTGGAGTCAAACTCACATCAGACTTTGTGGCAGCAGCCAAGAGTGAGCAACATCTGCAGAATGTGCTTCAAGCAGTTGAGCATGACCGCTGTGAACAGCCCAATCTTCGCCGCTGCAAGCGCAAGCTGAACACAGTGAAGGACTAAACTAATGACATTGAATTGAATTGAATTGACTAGGACTACATTTTCAACCATTTTGCAGTGATGTTCAATACAAATGTCAACGTTTCTTCTTAAATAAACACATTTAGGTCCTTTCAAAAACATCTTCTCGATAACTATTTGTTGTATTTTTGAGAAATTGCCATGTTATGTTATCCATAAATGGGAGTTCTAAAAGCACCGAAAATGGCACTTTTTGGCAAAATGGCAAAATTTGACATGCTGTGTTGCGCCTCTAAATCTGAATGAAATTTCCTCAAACTTTGCACAAATCATTTGTATAGACATTGGAACAAAATGCAACACCTAACAGTTTGATATTTTGAGATTAAATCTTTTGCATTGCATTTTGATGCACCCTAATATATATATATATGTGATATTTGGGATAAAAAGGTTGAAGGTTGCAGCATATAGTTGAGTTTGGCGTCTAGGCTCAGGCCTCATCACTCCACAGATATACATAGCACGATGAGTGATGATTAGATGACTACCCCCCGAGCCTACAGGTGGAAGCTGGGGTGGTGGGGGGGCCGGCAAGCAGCAGCAACATGAGACACCTGGTCCCTCTACCTGAGGGGGATCAATACCTCCCTCATCTCAGCCACACCTGGTCTCTCTCTACCTGAGGGAGATCAATACCTCCCTCATCTCAGCCACACCTGGTCTCTCTCTACCTGAGGGAGATCAATACCTCCCTCATCTCAGCCACACCTGGTCTCTCTCCCTGAGGGAGATCAATACCTCCCTCATCTCAGCCACACCTGGTCTCTCTCTACCTGAGGGAGATCAATACCTCCCTCATCTCAGCCACACCTGGTCTCTCTACCTGAGGGGGATCAATACCTCCCTCATCTCAGCCACACCTGGTCTCTCTCTACCTGAGGGAGATCAATACCTCCCTCATCTCAGCCACACCTGGTCTCTCTACCTGAGGGAGATCAATACCTCCCTCATCTCAGCCACACCTGGTCTCTCTCTACCTGAGGGAGATCAATACCTCCCTCATCTCAGCCACACCTGGTCTCTCTCCCTGAGGGAGATCAATACCTCCCTCATCTCAGCCACACCTGGTCTCTCTACCTGAGGGGGATCAATACCTCCCTCATCTCAGCCACACCTTGTCTCTCTCTACCTGAGGGGGATCAATACCTCCCTCATCTCAGCCACACCTTGTCTCTCTCTACCTGAGGGAGATCAATACCTCCCTCATCTCAGCCACACCTGGTCTCTCTCTACCTGAGGGAGATCAATACCTCCCTCATCTCAGCCACACCTGGTCTCTCTACCTGAGGGAGATCAATACCTCCCTCATCTCAGCCACACCTGGTCTCTCTACCTGAGGGAGATCAATACCTCCCTCATCTCAGCCACACCTGGTCTCTCTCCCTGAGGGAGATCAATACCTCCCTCATCTCAGCCACACCTGGTATCTCTCTACCTGAGGGAGATCAATACCTCCCTCATCTCAGCCACACCTGTCCCTCTCTCCCTGAGGGAGATCAATACCTCCCTCATCTCAGCCACACCTGGTCTGTCTCTACCTGAGGGAGATCAATACCTCCCTCATCTCAGCCACACCTGGTCTCTCTCTCCCTGAGGGGAGATCAATACCTCCCTCATCTCAGCCACACCTGGTCTGTCTCTACCTGAGGGAGATCAATACCTCCCTCATCTCAGCCACACCTGGTCTCTCTCTACCTGAGGGAGATCAATACCTCCCTCATCTCAGCCACACCTGGTCTCTCTCTACCTGAGGGGAGATCAATACCTCCCTCATCTCAGCCACACCTGGTCTCTCTCTACCTGAGGGGAGATCAATACCTCCCTCATCTCAGCCACACCTGGTCTGTCTCTACCTGAGGGAGATCAATACCTCCCTCATCTCAGCCACACCTGGTCTCTCTCTACCTGAGGGGAGATCAATACCTCCCTCATCTCAGCCACACCTGGTCTCTCTCTACCTGAGGGAGATCAATACCTCCCTCATCTCAGCCACACCTGGTCTCTCTCTACCTGAGGGGAGATCAATACCTCCCTCATCTCAGCCACACCTGGTCTCTCTCTACCTGAGGGGGATCAATACCTCCCTCATCTCAGCCACACCTGGTCTCTCTCTACCTGAGGGAGATCAATACCTCCCTCATCTCAGCCACACCTGGTCTCTCTACCTGAGGGAGATCAATACCTCCCTCATCTCAGCCACACCTGGTCTCTCTACCTGAGGGAGATCAATACCTCCCTCATCTCAGCCACACCTGGTCTCTCTCTACCTGAGGGAGATCAATACCTCCCTCATCTCAGCCACACCTGGTCTCTCTCTACCTGAGGGAGATCAATACCTCCCTCATCTCAGCCACACCTGGTCTCTCTCTACCTGAGGGAGATCAATACCTCCCTCATCTCAGCCACACCTGGTCTCTCTCCCTGAGGGAGATCAATACCTCCCTCATCTCAGCCACACCTGGTCCCTCTCACTCCGTCACAGTTCCTGTTACCTGCTGACTGAAACCTGCCGGCGCCTCCATGTCCTGTGGGAGAGACACAATGCAGGCGTTTAGAGCAGCAACAACACACAGGGTACAAATACAGTGATGGAGTGATGGAGTGATGGAGTGATGGAGTGATGGAGTGATGGAGTGATGAAGTGATGGAGTGATGGAGTGATGGAGTGATAGAGTGATGGAGTGATAGAGTGATGGAGTGATAGAGTGATAGAGTGATAGAGTGATAGAGTGATAGAGTGATGGAGTGATGGAGTGATAGAGTGATAGAGTGATGGAGTGATGGAGTGATAGAGTGATGGAGTGATAGAGTGATGGAGTGATGGAGGGATAGAGTGATGGAGTGATGGAGTGATGGAGGGATAGAGTGATGGAGTGATGGAGTGATGGAGTGATAGAGTGATAGAGTGATAGAGTGATGGAGTGATGGAGGGATGGAGTGATAGAGTGATGGAGTGATGGAGGGATGGAGTGATAGAGTGATAGAGTGATGGAGTGATGGAGTGATGGAGTGATAGAGTGATAGAGTTATAGAGTGATAGAGTGATAGAGTGATGGAGAGATGGAGTGATGGAGTGATAGAGTGATAGAGTGATGGAGTGATGGAGTGATAGAGTGATGGAGTGATAGAGTGATAGAGTGATGGAGTGATGGAGTGATAGAGTGATGGAGGGATAGAGTGATGGAGTGATGGAGTGATAGAGTGATAGAGTGATAGAGTGATGGAGTGATGGAGGGATAGAGTGATAGAGGGATGGAGTGATGGAGTGATGGAGTGATAGAGTGATGGAGTGATGGAGTGATAGAGTTATAGAGTGATAGAGTGATAGAGTGATGGAGTGATAGAGTGATGGAGTGACTGTTGAAACCAGATATCAAAGTAACGCGTGATGAACATGTTAAATAGATGTAGAGAGGTGTGCAGATGTGAGGGCAGGTTCAAGTTCAACATTCAGAAAATCTCAGAGTTTTGAACTTCTCTTAAAGGAGGGGTCATTTTGGAGAAACCAGCTCGAGTGGATAGAATTTGAAAATACACAACCGGAACAAATCTGCCACTTCCTCACAGAGCCCCTCCTCCAACACACACTGACCAATGAGGGCAGAGATCAGTGTGTGCACAGATGGAAGGCTGACAGGCAGGTAGGCCATCCAGTTACTTTAGCCGGGCTTTTCACAGCACCAGGGCTTCTTCCACTGATGAGATTTATTATGGATTTGTTGTCAAAGCTCTTCAGATATTCATTGCTATCGGATGTTCAGAGCATTCCATGGAATATAACAACAAGTGTATCTCGAGCCGGTTTCTCAAACTCACCTCCCCCACCTTTAACATAAATATACATTTTTTCACCCCAATACTTTTTATCATAAGTATATCATATTTCATTTCATTTGTATTTGTCCCGCTCATGGTACGCAAAACTCAATGTACAATAATTGACAACAAAACATTTCTCTACAACACACCATTGAGCGGGTAGAAGAAAATAATCTTATATGACCTGCCCCTTTCTAAAGAAAAAGAAATAGATGGTCTGCCCTTAATCACATAATCCTATCATACCCATATATGGAGGTGGCCTGCCTCTTCCTGTGAGGAGGAGACCTCAGGCCGAACAGAGGAGGTGCTCCTGTGAGGAGGAGACCTCAGGCCGAACAGAGGAGGTGCTCCTGTGAGGAGGAGACCTCAGGCAGACAGAGGAGGTGCTCCTGTGAGGAGGAGACCTCAGGCCGAACAGAGGAGAGAAACTGATTCAAATACTTATTAATAATAATATTATTTATTTATATTTAGAGACCGGCCTCATCAGAGTTTTTACTTTAGGCCCCGTCCACACGGAGACGAAGCGGGTGTTATGGTTGTGGAGATCCAGCACAGAATGAAACAGAGAGGAATCAATAAAACACAGATACAGCTGATCAGTCATTATTATTTCGTTGTTGCAACAAACGAACAGTAATGGGGAGTACATCACCTGCTGCCACAGCAGCCAGTCGTGGAACTGCCCCCCCCACAGCAACAATCATACAGCATATAGCCACTGCAATGAGCACACACACATTTCCCCTAAGCATGTTTAACGCACACACATTTGATCATTCAGCCTACCACACAAAGGTCACATGTTTTTCTCTCTGAAAGCTATACTTATGTTTAAACGTCATCGTCTCATGACATCCTTAGGATTAGTTAACTATCAAAGGTTAACTGTTCTTATACCCTGAGGCCTTCTCTGAACTTCCTCTACCCTCGGTGTCAGCTCACTTCAAATGAATACATCTATTGATAACTCAGAACGACCATTGTCTCTCTAACTGTGTGTGACCCAGCTCAGTAACACACATCATATGGAATACCATGTGACCTTAATAAAGATTGCCATAACCTTATCCGATATAGCTCTGTATCCTAAGGATGGTTCGGCCACCAGAGGTCGTAAACGAGCCCTGAAAGGGTAACGCATCCCAAAGTGGGAAGGTCTGGGAACGAAACGCTTGCGGCTCCATGTGTACTAGAGATGCTAAGATTCACCAATTTGCATCGGTGCACCGGCATAAACGTTGAAGATGCGAGTGCACCGGTTGAGAGAGAGCTCATCGGCTACAGTTTGGGTTGAACTCGAGATGCATCGATTGTAGCGTCTTTGCATCGGTAAAAAAACGATTCATTCATATAATATCATCTCATCCTGTCAGCACTCAGCAGAGACGATCTTTGATCTCTGCTTCGCTCTACGGAGGCCGAGAGTCTCAGTTATCAACACAAATGAAGTCGAGGAGAGAGAGAAACACTACGGAGGCCGAGAGTCTCAGTTATCAACACACAGGAAGTCGAGGAGAGAGAGAAACACTACGGAGGCCGAGAGTCTCAGTTATCAACACACAGGAAGTCGAGGAGAGAGAGAAACACTACGGATGCAGAGAGTCTCAGTTATCAACACACAGGAAGTCGAGGAGAGAGAGAGAAACACTACGGAGGCCGAGAGTCTCAGGTATCAACACACACGAAGTCGAGGAGAGAGAGAGAAACACTACGGAGGCCGAGAGTCTCAGTTATCAACACACATGAAGTCGAGGAGAGAGAGAAACACTACGGAGGCAGAGAGTCTCAGGTATCAACACACACGAAGTCGAGGAGAGAGAGAAACACTACGGAGGCAGAGAGTCTCAGGTATCAACACACACGAAGTCGAGGAGAGAGAGAGAGAAACACTACGGAGGCCGAGAGTCTCAGTTATCAACACACATGAAGTCGAGGAGAGAGAGAGAAACACTACGGAGGCCGAGAGTCTCAGGTATCAACACACACGAAGTCGAGGAGAGAGAGAGAAACACTACGAAGGCCGAGAGTCTCAGTTATCAACACACATGAAGTCGAGGAGAGAGAGAAACACTACGGAGGCAGAGAGTCTCAGGTATCAACACACACGAAGTCGAGGAGAGAGAGAGAAACACTACGGAGGCCGAGAGTCTCAGTTATCAACACACAGGAAGTCGAGGAGAGAGAGAGAAACACTACGGAGGCCGAGAGTCTCAGGTATCAACACACATGAAGTCGAGGAGAGAGAGAAACACTACGGAGGCAGAGAGTCTCAGGTATCAACACACAGGAAGTCGAGGAGAGAGAGAAACACTACGGAGGCTGAGAGTCTCAGTTATCAACACACATGAAGTCGAGGAGAGAGAGAAACACTACGGAGGCAGAGAGTCTCAGGTATCAACACACAGGAAGTCGAGGAGAGAGAGAAACACTACGGAGGCTGAGAGTCTCAGGTATCAACACACAGGAAGTCGAGGAGAGAGAGAAACACTACGGAGGCAGAGAGTCTCAGTTATCAACACACAGGAAGTCGAGGAGAGAGAGAAACACTACGGAGGCAGAGAGTCTCAGTTATCAACACACAGGAAGTCGAGGAGAGAGAGAAACACTACGGAGGCCGAGAGTCTCAGGTATCAACACACAGGAAGTCGAGGAGAGAGAGAAACACTACGGAGGCAGAGAGTCTCAGTTATCAACACACAGGAAGTCGAGGAGAGAGAGAAACACTACGGAGGCCGAGAGTCTCAGGTATCAACACACACGAAGTCGAGGAGAGAGAGAGAAACACTACGGAGGCCGAGAGTCTCAGTTACCAACACACATGAAGTCGAGGAGAGAGAGAAACACTACGGAGGCAGAGAGTCTCAGTTATCAACACACAGGAAGTCGAGGAGAGAGAGAAACACTACGGAGGCCGAGAGTCTCAGTTATCAACACACATGAAGTCGAGGAGAGAGAGAAACACTACGGAGGCAGAGAGTCTCAGTTATCAACACACACGAAGTCGAGGAGAAAGAGAAACACTACGGAGGCCGAGAGTCTCAGGTATCAACACACACGAAGTCGAGGAGAAAGAGAAACACTACGGAGGCCGAGAGTCTCAGTTATCAACACACAGGAAGTCGAGGAGAAAGAGAAACACTACGGAGGCCGAGAGTCTCAGTTATCAACACACACGAAGTCGAGGAGAGAGAGAAACACTACGGAGGCAGAGAATCTCAGGTATCAACACACATGAAGTCGAGGAGAAAGAGAAACACTACGGAGGCCGAGAGTCTCAGTTATCAACACACATGAAGTCGAGGAGAGAGAGAAACACTACGGAGGCCGAGAGTCTCAGTTATCAACACACAGGAAGTCGAGGAGAGAGAGAAACACTACGGAGGCTGAGAGTCTCAGGTATCAACACACATGAAGTCGAGGAGAGAGAGAAACACTACGGAGGCCGAGAGTCTCAGGTATCAACACACAGGAAGT
The DNA here is from genome assembly GCF_949606895.1 of Notothenia rossii. Classification (NCBI taxonomy): domain Eukaryota; kingdom Metazoa; phylum Chordata; class Actinopteri; order Perciformes; family Nototheniidae; genus Notothenia; species Notothenia rossii. Next base: position 585,465 of record NC_136905.1, read on the forward strand.
CGAGGAGAGAGAGAAACACTACGGAGGCAGAGAGTCTCAGTTATCAACACACATGAAGTCGAGGAGAGAGAGAAACACTACGGAGGCAGAGAGTCTCAGTTATCAACACACATGAAGTCGAGGAGAAAGAGAAACACTACGGAGGCCGAGAGTCTCAGTTATCAACACACATGAAGTCGAGGAGAGAGAGAAACACTACGGAGGCCGAGAGTCTCAGGTATCAACACACAGGAAGTCGAGGAGAAAGAGAAACACTACGGAGGCCGAGAGTCTCAGGTATCAACACACAGGAAGTCGAGGAGAAAGAGAAACACTACGGAGGCCGAGAGTCTCAGGTATCAACACACAGGAAGTCGAGGAGAAAGAGAAACACTACGGAGGCCGAGAGTCTCAGTTATCAACACACATGAAGTCGAGGAGAGAGAGAGAGAAACACTACGGAGGCCGAGAGTCTCAGGTATCAACACACAGGAAGTCGAGGAGAAAGAGAAACACTACGGAGGCCGAGAGTCTCAGGTATCAACACACATGAAGTCGAGGAGAGAGAGAAACACTACGGAGGCAGAGAGTCTCAGTTATCAACACACATGAAGTCGAGGAGAGAGAGAAACACTACGGAGGCCGAGAGTCTCATCAACACACATGAAGTCGAGGAGAGAGAGAAACACTACGGAGGCCGAGAGTCTCAGTTATCAACACACATGAAGTCGAGGAGAGAGAGAAACACTACGGAGGCCGAGAGTCTCAGTTATCAACACACAGGAAGTCGAGGAGAGAGAGAAACACTACGGAGGCAGAGAGTCTCAGTTATCAACACACATGAAGTCGAGGAGAGAGAGAAACACTACGGAGGCAGAGAGTCTCATCAACACACATGAAGTCGAGGAGAGAGAGAAACACTACGGAGGCCGAGAGTCTCAGTTATCAACACACATGAAGTCGAGGAGAGAGAGAAACACTACGGAGGCAGAGAGTCTCAGTTATCAACACACATGAAGTCGAGGAGAGAGAGAAACACTACGGAGGCAGAAAGTCTCAGTTATCAACACACATGAAGTCGAGGAGAGAGAGAGAGAAACACTACGGAGGCCGAGAGTCTCAGTTATCAACACACAGGAAGTCGAGGAGAGAGAGAAACACTACGGAGGCCGAGAGTCTCAGTTATCAACACACATGAAGTCGAGGAGAGAGAGAAACACTACGGAGGCCGAGAGTCTCAGGTATCAACACACAGGAAGTCGAGGAGAGAGAGAAACACTACGGAGGCCGAGAGTCTCAGGTATCAACACACAGGAAGTCGAGGAGAGAGAGAAACACTACGGAGGCAGAGAGTCTCAGTTATCAACACACATGAAGTCGAGGAGAAAGAGAGAAACACAGCGCACCGAAAAATACCTACAAATCAAACGTTTGGCAACACTTTGGATTTTTCAAAAAAGACGGTCAACTTTAAAAATCGCTCTCAAATTGTAAACGATGCCGAGCCGCTTTAAAGTACACGAGTAGTACGTGGAACTTAGCGACGCACACAAAGAGGCGACATGGGGTCTGCGGCTGAGAAGAGAAACCTGAAAGTGAGACAGAGTGAAATCACTCAGTGAGGTGTTCTGTCAGAGAGAGGTGTTTAGCTTACAGCAGCCTGTGAGGGCCAATCACAGTTTAGATGTCTTCCTCACTGTGAGCAGTTATATAATACCTGTTTGTGAAAGGTTATTTGTTTTCTTTATTGTTCCTATAGAAACCACTGCTTCCTGCTCACTGGTGAGTTAGCCTCTGAGTGTTAAGCACATCAGGCAGCAGCTGTACGGGCATGGCTCTATGGTAGCTGTTACCTGCACATTGTTAATCATGAGCAATGCATCCTTACATTGTTTAACTGTGAGGTGTTACTGAACTCTGGAGAGTGTTTGAAGGTCAAAGAGAAACGGCATGATGGGATGTGCCAGAAGAGAGAACCAAATATGTAAAGCACTTTTTTGTTAATTTATGATTTGCTGCATATCAGGAATAAAACTAAAATCCTCTGTCGTACCATATTGAAGTATCATTATTTTGCATCGTGTTGAATCGTATCGTACCGCATCGCATGGTGTTTCAAATCTATCGTTAATGTATCGTATCGTGGCAACGTATCGAGATGCGCATCGCGTCGGCCTCAGTGATGGAGATGCACATCCCGAATGTGTACACCTTAAACGATCATAGCCCCGCCTCTCCCCACCTCTCATGCTCACCCCCGCGTCAATGCTGATGTGTTTTGACAACAACAACAACAACAACAACAACAACAACAACAACAGTGGCGGATCACAGGGTTGCGTTCGTGCTCCAGACGCTACTGACCATGATACAGATGTTAGAGCAATATCTACAGCTCCTCGACCACAACCATCAGCAACAAGTGGACCTGGAGAACGACATGAACTACATGTGGCTAAATCCACCGCGGAGAATAAACAGAAGGGCAACCAGGCAACCATGGCAACCATGCTCGGGCCAGCCGGGGGGTTTTATTCACTGCTTTTGGTGTATTTTGTGGCGGAAGTACAGCGCCACTTACAGGCCCGGCATATGTACTACAGCGTCTCCAACGGGTCGAGTGGTCTCGTGCGGACGGACACGTTTCTTGAGCCGATTGCGTGTGAACGGAAGACTTTCTTGATATCGACTTCGGTTCGTTTTCGTCTCTGTGTAGACGGGGCCAGCCAGAACAGTGAAACGCCTCCTCTGCTCAGGAAGAGGCTGGAGGCCACCAACACACATCTCGGGATGTTTTGACTTGAATTCGGAGATTTTCAAGAAAAACTCTAATCCAACAAAATCCTATTCAGAAATGCATTTTCAGAAAAAAAATGAAAGTAATAAAACATTTTTTAAATAAAAACAAAATATGAAATTCAGATAAAACCTTTTCCTCAGAACTCTGAAGTCAAAAGTAAGAATGTCGTTTTTACTTTTCCTCACATGTCAGTACTTTTTCGCACTACTCCTACTAAACGAAAGATGCATCCTCTGCTGTGTTGTGGCAGCTCTACAGAAGCCTGCTGAACGTTGTAAAGCCCCTGAGCTTTGTTGTGGCAGCTCTACAGAAGCCTGCAGAACGTTTTAAGATCCCTGACCTGTTAGTAAACTCACCGTTACCTCCGCCTCCTCCACGGTCCGCAGAAAGAACTTCAGAGGTTCCTCTTTTCGTCTTGGTTCAGTTTTAACGGAAGTTCGTCCGGTAGCGAACTGAACCCGGGATCAAAGAGGAACTGCCGGGCTCTCACCGAAACAGCGGAGTTAGCGAACCCTGTTCGTCAGGTTCGCGCGAACACAGGCGAACTTCCTTCCTGCAGGTCTTTCAAAATAAAACGAGTGAGGCAATGTTTAATGGCGGGGGGCACCTGGCGTTGAAGGTGCATTACCGCCCCTCCTGTGCTGGAGTGTGGACCACAGGTCAGGGGAAAACAGTGAGAACAAATACATTAATTAATTAATACATCAATCAATCAATCATTGAAATAAATATTAAAATTAAAATTAAAATAAAATACAAACATTAAAATAAGCTCTTCATCAAACCAGTATTTTATGAGAACTCAAACAAAGCTTTAGGTGTTCTTCTCACAGCTCCAGAGGTTCTTCAGATTTAACCAATCCTACCTCCTCCGTCTATTTCAAGAACTTCTCAGAACTCTGACTTTTATCTGAACATCTCTGTTTTCTGCTGAACTTCTGACCTTTTTATGAACATTTCAAAATCATGACTTGTTAGTTTTTGATGTTGTTACTTCCCTTTTACGCTGTAGACAATAAAGACCTGTGACAGTCCCTATCGTGCTGTTTAGCTGTTAGAATCCTCCCCCTCCTCCTCTCCAATGAAATGCCTCCATTGGATGTCCGTCAAGCATGTTGCTACTTGTTTGTACCATTTTCAGGCGATTTGTAATCTGTTCTAGAAAAACGACGTGTTTTTTAGGATTTCAAGAAGCATATAGAACAAACAATGGATGTATTTTATGAACATGTATCCATGCTGAAAGTAGATTTAGATATGTTAGGAGTGAGATACAGATTATTATCTAATATATGCATCTGATGAAGCATTGCATGAAGTCTGTTGATGATCAGAGGCTGTTGTTGGGGCTGCATAAACGTTTTTTTATTTTTGTTTTGTAGGCAGACCATGCAGGCCTCAGAGAGTTAAACTTGGGCCTGCGACCATAGTTTGATTGTATTTTGTTTTGAAAATCCACAGCGGAGGTTTGTGTCGTACTACATGCGGTGTATTTTGCATATCTCTCAGTAGCCAACAATCTGTGAGTCTGTTGGCTCGGACATAAACTTGTGTTTAAAATAATACTACATAATAAATGTAGTCTACATTTCATAATAAGAGGTGTAAAACCTGAGAGGATTTTAAATCGCATTTGAACTAAATGCTTATACAATCTGTAGTTTTATTTGTATTGTTGATTTAATGTGTGAACGAGTCGATATAGAGAAGGTTAAGCTGTCATTATTAGGCTGTAATTTGTTATACTGTTGGAATGGGTAAGCAGGCCTATTGTTTTTGGATATTTGTGGAGTCAGGGGGTCCATGAGTGTTTTTTATTGGTTAAGTGGTCCTTGGTATGAAAAAGTTTGAGAAACACTGCGCTAGTGGATTGTCAAAGGGGGAGCCTCGTTGCGGGGAAATTATACAGATGGCTACTCCGCCCCTGAAAAAAAACGTTATTATTAATAATAATTGAAAAAAAAATTATAAAAAAAATTAATCAATTTTTTTTTATACATTTTTATTTTTTTTATTTTCCATTTTGATTTTGTAATCATCTCGCGACCCCAACTCGGGGTCTCGTGACCCCCGAGGGGTCGCGACCCCCACTTTGGGAACCCCTGATATAGACTAACAGTAAACTTTATAATAATGAGTAAATTCACATTACTGCCTCTGTCTTATACTTCATATCATTTGTGTTATTTGTGCTTTTGCTAAAGACCTGCTTTGGTTTCACGGCTGGCTGAAATGTAAATGTCTGCGGGTTGAAGAGTTAATTTCCCTCCGCTCAGCCTCCGGATGTAAATGTGAACCGTCTGATCAGAGAGGATTTGTTTCAAGAGCGCCATGATCTCTAACGAGCCTTCATTAGGATGATTTTAAATACATTATTAATCAAATGTCACTGAACTGGCTCTCTGGCGCAAAGCCATGGATTACTTACACAAAGCTACTAGACAGGAAGTGACTGTGTGTGAGATCTCTTCTGTAGTTCAGTGTATAATCCACACTCTTCATCCACGAGACTCAACAAACACGGCACTGAATGTGACTCAAACTGTCCTCCATGGCGTACAGCCAGTGGGACCTACGATAAGAAGGACCCCCAGACGTCCACAAACAATAAACTATCTCAGGTCAGCTTGTGCTCCGTCATGAACCTCCTGAAGAGAGATAGCAGCAATACCCCAACGCCACAAAAACACTACAAAAGACTACACAAACTACAAAACACTACAAAAACTACAAAAGACAACAAAAACTACAAAAGACTACAAAAACTACAAAAACTACAAAACACTACAAAACACTACAAGACGCTACAATATCACTACAAAAACACTGTAAGACAAAGACTAGACAAAGACAAAGACTAGACAAAGACTAGACAAAGGCAAAGACTAGACAAAGACAAAGACTAGACAAAGACTGCTAACTGAGGCTAAACACAGAGATCATGTTCATGCTGTTTTGCTGTATTCAGGATGTTTTGCTTATAAATCTTGACATTTGTCTAAGTCATTGTGTGCTTTCTGCCTGTTTGCATTCATCTTTAACCAAATGTGAACGTGCCGTCAGGGTTTACCTGCAGCTTCATAAAGATCCGCTGACCCACAACCACCGCAGCTCCTCCAGGTAATTCAGCTTCATATGTCATTCTATATTAAGCTTTCAAATATTGATAATTGTGCAGATGTTTTGACTTTGAAAGGAAGAATCAATCACTTCATTCAACCTCAGAAAGTTACTGTTGGCTCTTCATCATATTCTTCTGTGGACTTTCCTTTGACCTTTTTGAACATTTCTGCACAACAGTACCGCTTTCCAAACGGCTGCAGATGCAGAATGTTAGAACAGTGAAATATTGAAGTTTAAAGTATTCTCCGTTGCACTAAAGCAGGTGAGTCTAAAGCAAGAGATAGACCTGGTCCTGGTCCTGGTCCTGGTTCTGCTGGCGTTGTCTCTCATCGGGACGGAGTCCAACGGATCATTTCGAAATATACGTGCAGCCATGCAGAGACGAGGACTGGTGTTCCTGCTGATCTCAGGTCTGTATGAACTCCATTATTAGTTATGAAATACACAAACAGCGAGACAGAGACACGTCCACGCGTTGTCCTCAGAACAGGCAGCAGACCTTTTTAAGGAAAAGGTTTTTTAAAAGCATTTCAATGTGTCTACGCTAAAGTTGTCCAAACCGTCCGAACAAGTTTGAAAGTGTCTGCAGAGACCACTTTGAACTCAGACACTGTTTGACATGTTTGTATCACTATAGACTACTGCAATCCTCTTTTTACTGATCACTCTAAATAATCAATAAATAAATTGTAATTAGTTCAAAGTGCTGCGGCAGGATCTGAACAAACTGTGCGGCATCACTGCACAGTTTGTGTCTTTCACAAGCGCTTTGATGATTAATAAGGCTTTGAAACTCAGACCCTCCAAAGCATTTCTTTAAAAAGTATCAAATGTACAAGAAATCTGTGGCGGCTGCTTTCTGTGTTCCCATTGGATCTTACAACAGAAAGATTGTAGTTCGTTGTCCTCCTCACCACGGTACTTAGGAGACGTCATTTGTGTCTGAACAACGTTTTGTTCATGAGTTATTGATCCCTGAAATCAGAATCTCCCAATATCGTTCCAACTTTACTGAACCAAGCCAGAAGACCGTCTCATTTCGTAGACCGCTCGGTTTGCTGTTCCTTCACTTTATTTTTATATTTATATACACGTGAGATATGGGTTACGTGTGTGACTCTCACGCTCAATGCCTGAGGGTTGGCAGTCCTGGTGTGTGTGTGTGTGTGTGTGTGTGTGTGTGTGTGTGTGTGTGTGTGTGTGTGTGTGTGTGTGTGTGTGTGTGTGTGTGTGTGTCTGTGTGTGTGTGTGTGTGTGTGTGTGTGTGTGTGTGTGTGTGTGTGTGTGTGTGTGTGTGTGTGTGTTTGTGTGCGTGTGTGTCTGTGTGTGTGTGTGTGTGTGTGTGTGTGTGTGTGTGTGTGTGTGTGTGTGTGTGTGTGTGTGTGTGTGTGTGTGAGAGAGAGAGAGAGAGTGTGTGTGTGTGTGTCTCACAGCATTCCAGTTGAAACAGTGAACGATCGATATAGTGTACTTGTACGCTCAGGGTCTAATGGTATTATACAAACATATTGTAGGAGCAGAGAAACAGTGTTCACATTCTGCTTGTACAAACTTATTTTGGTTGTGCTTACCTTGCAAAGTGTTATAAGTGTCAAAGGAATGTTTTAATGTAAATATTAATGATAATATTATAGCGTGTCCAAGTTAATAGTTATGTCAGTTATCAGATGATGTGCACAGTTTAGTACATTTGTAAAGTTATCTAGGCAATGTAGTTGGTGGGAGTTAGGGAGAGACCGCCCCTTCCAGGTGTGTGTGTGTTTGGAGGGAGTACGAGACGGAGGAGTTGTGTGCGAGTGTGGGGAAAAGTCATAATGAGTGTTATACTATTGATTGGTTCTGTAAGGCGCGGCTGTGGGGAAATAAAGAGCACGTTTTCTGTCGTGGCGATCCAGCATAACACAACAGGAAAGAATGAAACAGAGAGGAATCAATAAAACACAGATACAGCTGATCAGTCATTATTATTTAGTTGTTGCAACAAACAAACAGTAATGGGGAGTTCATCACCTGCTGCCACAGCAGCCAGTCGCAGAGCTACCCCCCCAGACCGGAAAGATCTCGTGTGCTTTATGTAAAACACACACAAACATACGCTTCAAACAGCACACGTGGCAGAGATGTTCCAAACCTCATTCAGTCATATATGTTGCATCCTCTGAGTTCTACATGATCCCAGATTTCATGACCTTATTCAGCAGCTACCACACATACCAATGTTTATGTTTATTAAGAATCCCCAGTAGCTTTTGCTCTTGACAAAAGCTACTCTTCCTGGGATCCGACACTTAAAACAATACTGCTTAACATATGTCTGGATCCGAACACCACTGCTTTTGTTTTTGCAATGTTGAGTATCAGTTTGTTATTGTTGACCCAGTCTGCTATGGCTCTAAACTCTATTTGAAGTTGAACTCACTGCATGTTGATGCTGTACTGTACATTGTGGAATCATCAGCATACATTATTACACTAGACTTATTTAATACGTAAGGAAGGTCATTTGTGAATATAGAATATAACAAAGGCCCAAGCGAACCCTCCCCTGTGGGACCCCATACTGCAAAACCTTGCTTTCAGCAAAGCTCCCAACTGCTGGAGAAGTTTCAGCTGATTGCTTATAGATGGGCCTCCTTCCGGCAAACCAGATGAACACCATCCACTATACTGTAGCTTATACCATGTGACATGAATACACCTGAAACACGCTGTGATAAACATTCTGCTATAACGCTGACATTGAAGGCTCGAGTGATCTGTGATCTTGAATAGCGGTGAACGCTACAATATGAACAGGCTCGTGCTGGGCCCACTGGTATTGTTTGTTTATTTATTTAGAAAATGAACTACCAACGCCGTGCTGTCATATAGCAACTGCTAAGCTACTGCAGCAAAAACATCCTGGCGCCGCCCATGGTGTCATCACCATCACTGACATGAGCCATCATGATCGAACTTATGCTAATCATAAATCTATCGATCATAAATCCATCGATTCGATTTATGATTAGAAAATGATAAAAGTAGGGTAGACATGTGGAGATTATCCGGCTGAACAAA
>NC_136905.1:594626-614626 GCF_949606895.1 Notothenia rossii
TTTTTCAAACTTTCCAAAGTGTTAAAATCTTGTCCACAGAATATTTGTAGATGTTTCCAAAGTGTTGTTGGAACTTGTTATAAATGTTGTGAACATGTGATAGCTCTCTTTAGCAGGCGACTTGTTTCTGAGAGGTGTTCCCGTCCCTCAGGTTGTTTCCTGGTCGTCCGGCTTCAGTCTGACGGTCTGATCCGAGTTTTCCACGCCATCAAGGAAAAAAAGAGCTGGACCGACGCTCAGAGATACTGCAGGGAGAAATACACCGACCTGGCCACCATCCAGAATCCGGACCAGAACCACCAGGCCCACCAGTTGGCGCTGACAGGAGACGGGTTCTGGATCGGACTCTTCAACCAAAGCTGGAAATGGTCCGGTGAGAACCGAGTCTTTAGGACGCAAGACACGTTCGTAGACTGGGACGGAAACAAGGATTGGTGCTGTGCGACTCTGTCTAATGACAGGAAGTGGCGCACGAAGGACTGCAGAAAACAGAAGTCCCTGCTCTGTTACAGCGGTGAGGCGCACAGCTACACACTCACTGTAGAGAGAAATACACACTGTGTTACTTTCATATATTACATTATTACATCTTTAACTACCAATGCATAGTGATGCAATTTCATATAGGAAACATCATCTAAGGGAAGGTTGGCCTTCTTTAGCCTACATTAGCCTTCTTTAGCCTACATTAGCATTCTTTAGACTACATTAGCCTTCTTTAGCTTACAATAGCCTTCTTTAGACTACATTAGCATTCTTTAGCCTTCTTTAGCTTACAATAGCCTACTTTAGCCTTCTTTAGCCTACTTTAGCCTTCTTTAGCCTACTTTAGCCTTCTTTAGCCTACATTAGCCTTCTTTAGACTACATTAGCCTTCTTTAGCCTATATTAGCCTTCTTTAGCCTACTTTAGCCTTCTTTAGCCTACTTTAGCCTTCTTTAGCCTACATTAGCCTTCTTTAGCCTACATTAGCCTTCTTTAGCCTACATTAGCCTTCTTTAGCCTATATTAGCCTTCTTTAACCTACATTAGCCTTCTTTAGCCTACATTAGCCTTCTTTAGCCTAGCCTTCTTTAGCTTACATAAGCCTTCTTTAGCCTACATTAGCCTTCTTTAACCTACATTAGCCTTCTTTAGCCTACATTAGCCTTCTTTAGCCTAGCCTTCTTTCGCCATATTTAGCGTTCTTTAGCTTACTTTAGGCTTGAATAGCATATACTAGCCTTCGTTAACCTACTTTAGCCATATTTAGCCTTCTTTAGCCTACATTAGCCTTCTTTAGCCTAGCCTTCTTTAGCCTACATTAGCCTTCTTTAGCCTAGCCTTCTTTAGCCTACATTAGCCTTCTTTAGCCTAGCCTTCTTTAGCCTACATTAGCCTTCTTTAGCCTAGCCTTCTTTAGCTTACATTAGCCTTCTTTAGCCTAGCCTTCTTTAGCCTACATTAGCCTTCTTTAGCCTAGCCTTCTTTAGCCTACATTAGCCTTCTTTAGCCTAGCCTTCTTTTGCCTACATTAGCCTTCTTTGAGTAGACTTGTGAATTGTAATTGCAAATGTAATCTATTTAGTTCTTTGGAGACGGATTGAAAGTTAAATGTGGAGAACACTCAGATGATGGTCTTCACTGTTTCAGCTGAATATCAGAAACACTTCCTGGTGAAACAAAAGATGACCTGGGGGCAGGCTAAGAGGTACTGCAGGACCAACTACACCGACCTGAGCAGCATCAAGAGTAACGAAGAGAACATCAACGCCTCCCGTCTGCTGGAAGAAGGAAGTGTTGACAAAGCGTGGATCGGGCTGCACAGACACTTCTGGACCTGGTCAGATGGGAGCAGCGCCGCCTTCAGGCAGTTTGCAGAACAACAGTCTGACAACAACAAGGAAGTCTGTGTGATGATGGACTCCAACCATTGGCACTCTGAAGAATGCAAAGAGGAACTCAGCTTCATCTGTTACAAAGATGAGTCTGTACTGTACCCAGGTGAGTCTGTACACAGGTGAGTCTGTACTGTACACAGGTGAGTCTGTACACAGGTGAGTCTGTACTGTACAAAGGTGAGTCTGTACTGTACCCAGGTGAGTCTGTACACAGGTGAGTCTGTACTGTACCCAGGTGAGTCTGTACACAGGTGAGTCTGTACTGTACCCAGGTGAGTCTGTACACAGGTGAGTCTGTACACAGGTGAGTCTGTACAGTACCCAGGTGAGTCTGTACACAGGTGATTCTGTACTGTACACAGGTGAGTCTGTACTGTACCCAGGTGAGTCTGTACACAGGTGAGTCTGTACTGTACACAGGTGAGTCTGTACTGTACCCAGGTGAGTCTGTACACAGGTGAGTCTGTACACAGGTGAGTCTGTACAGTACCCAGGTGAGTCTGTACACAGGTGAGTCTGTACTGTACACAGGTGAGTCTGTACTGTACCCAGGTGAGTCTGTACACAGGTGAGTCTGTACTGTACACAGGTGAGTCTGTACTGTACACAGGTGAGTCTGTACACAGGTGAGTCTGTACTGTACACAGGTGAGTCTGTACTGTACCCAGGTGAGTCTGTACACAGGTGAGTCTGTACACAGGTGAGTCTGTACACAGGTGAATATGTACTGTACACAGGTGAGTCTGTACTGTACCCAGGTGAGTCTGTACACAGGTGAGTCTGTACTCTACACAGGTGAGTCTGTACACAGGTGAGTCTGTACACAGATGAGTCTGTACTGTACCCAGGTGAGTCTGTACTGTACCCAGGTGAGTCTGTACACAGGTGAGTCTGTACTGTACACAGGTGAGTCTGTACACAGGTGAGTCTGTACACAGGTGACTCTGTACACAGGTGAGTCTGTACTGTACACAGGTGAGTCTGTACACAGGTGAGTCTGTACACAGGTGACTCTGTACTGCACACAGGTGAGTCTGTGCACAGGTGATTGTACTGTACATAGGTGAGTGTGTACAGAGGTGAGTCTGTGCACAGGTGAGTCTGTGTGCAGGTGGGTCTGTGTACAGGTGGGTCTGTGTGCAGGTGAGTCTGTGTTCAGGTGGGTCTGTGTGCAGGTGGGTCTGTGTTCAGGTGGGTCTGTGTGCAGGTGGGTCTGTGTTCAGGTGGGTCTGTGTGCAGGTGGGTCTGTGTGCAGGTGAGTCTGTGTTCAGGTGGGTCTGTGTACAGGTGGGTCTGTGTTCAGGTGGGTCTGTGTGCAGGTGGGTCTGTGTGCAGGTGGGTCCGTGTTCAGGTGGGTCTGTGTTCAGGTGGGTCTGTGTGCAGGTGGGTCTGTGTGCAGGTGGGTCTGTGTGCAGGTGAGTCTGTGTTCAGGTGGGTCTGTGTACAGGTGGGTCTGTGTTCAGGTGGGTCTGTGTACAGGTGGGTCTGTGTTCAGGTGGGTCTGTGTTCAGGTGGGTCTGTGTACAGGTGGGTCTGTGTGCAGGTGGGTCTGTGTACAGGTGGGTCTGTGTGCAGGTGGGTCTGTGTACAGGTGGGTCTGTGTGCAGGTGGGTCTTTGTACAGGTGGGTCTGTGTGCAGGTGGGTCTGTGTACAGGTGGGTCTGTGTTCAGGTGGGTCTGTGTACAGGTGGGTCTGTGTACAGGTGGGTCTTTGTACAGGTGGGTCTGTGTTCAGGTGGGTCTGTGTACAGGTGGGTCTGTGTTCAGGTGGGTCTGTGTTCAGGTGGGTCTGTGTACAGGTGGGTCTGTGTACAGGTGGGTCTGTGTTCAGGTGGGTCTGTGTACAGGTGGGTCTTTGTACAGGTGGGTCTGTGTTCAGGTGGGTCTGTGTTCAGGTGGGTCTGTGTTCAGGTGGGTCTGTGTTCAGGTGGGTCTGTGTGCAGGTGGGTCTTTGTACAGGTGGGTCTGTGTACAGGTGGGTCTTTGTACAGGTGGGTCTGTGTTCAGGTGGGTCTGTGTTCAGGTGGGTCTGTGTACAGGTGGGTCTGTGTTCAGGTGGGTCTGTGTTCAGGTGGGTCTGTGTTCAGGTGGGTCTGTGTTCAGGTGGGTCTGTGTACAGGTGGGTCTTTGTACAGGTGGGTCTTTGTACAGGTGGGTCTTTGTACAGGTGGGTCTGTGTACAGGTGGGTCTTTGTACAGGTGGGTCTGTGTACAGGTGGGTCTGTGTACAGGTGGGTCTGTGTGCAGACAAATAATGAAATGTATTATTTTGTGCAGATCAGAAACACACAGCACTGAAGACGTTGAAGGTCCGTCTGAGAGTAGGATCTGCAGACCTGAGCGACCCAGAGCTGCAGGACGCCATCCTGAGACAGGTGAGAGGAGAGACAGGTGAGAGGAGAGACAGGTGAGAGGAGAGACAGGTGAGAGGAGAGACAGGTGAGAGGAGAGGAGATACAGGTGCGACTGTGGCTGCGAGGGAGTGCGGTCGTCTTTCAAGAAGGTTGTGGGTTCGATCCCAGCCCATGCAGTCAACATGTCGATGTATCCTTGGGCAAGATACTTAACCCTGAGTTGCTCCAGATGGCATGGCCAACGGTGTGTGAATGTGTGTGAATGTTAGGTCCTAGAGAGTAAGGTACACTGCTCTGTGTGAATGGGTGAATGACATGTAGTATGTAAAGCGCTTTGAGGGGTCTTAAAGACTGGATAAAGCCCTATATAAGTACAGTCCATTTACCATTTACATGTGAGAGGAGAGGAGATACAGGTGAGAGGAGAGACAGGTGAGAGGAGGGACAGGTGAGAGGAGAGACAGGTGAGAGGAGGGACAGGTGAGAGGAGAGACAGGTGAGAGGAGAGGAGATACAGGTGAGAGGAGAGACAGGTGAGAGGAGGGACAGGTGAGAGGAGAGACAGGTGAGAGGAGGGACAGGTGAGAGGAGAGACAGGTGAGAGGAGAGGAGATACAGGTGAGAGGAGAGACAGGTGAGAGGAGATACAGGTGAGAGGAGAGACAGGTGAGAGGAGATACAGGTGAGAGGAGAGACAGGTGAAAGGACAGGTGTCTTTAAGTTGTCCCAGTCCAAAAGGTGGGATCAGTTTATTTGAAGAGAAATAGGTCCAAACTAATACAGGGTTTCTACCTTCTCTCTTTACAACATTATAATCAAACTAAACATATCATGTGATCATGTTCTAATATGAAACTTTAATTCACAGTTTTACATTTATTACTAAATTGTAATTTAAACTGCCCAATTCAGTTGTGATGTTTAAATCTCCAGATAGAATTGAGAGGCATTTCCTCATAAATGACCGGTGATAATAAAAAGCTCATTCAAGCTTTCACTCACCAAATCAATTCAGATCAATTCAGATCAATTCAGATCAATTCAGATCAATTCCATAGCTATGTTTTCAGACAGCTGGCGGGAATAACATTCAAAACCCATCAAACATCAAATCATTCCACCAAGAAATTAGAGAGATATTTACCAAGTCTGAAGAACCTTAGCGAGAGCAAAGACCCAGCTCTGAGGGAGAGAGCTTACCAGGGGACCCCCCCCCCCCCCCTCTCAGTTTGCTCCCCCTCTGCCAGTGTCTTTGTGCTCAACAACAGGACATAAAAACCTAGACCCCTCCTCCATACCCATATGTGTGGAAACTGGGCGTGGCCTCTGATGTACAGGACTGGACATGAGCAGACACATTCTATGGCTATGGCATAAGACACACCTTCTCATGTTTGTGTAAAAAGGACATGACCCCTACTCTGCAGGACTTGCAGAATATTATTCTCAGCTTTGACATAACCACCTTTTTGGGGCCTCAATGTGTTTCTCCTTAAGTCCGGAGCCCCCCTCCCTGTGTACTGCTGTGAGGGGAGAGGGAAGAAACTGCCTCTCCCTTATCAGTGACACCCATAAATCATTATAGGCCTCACACTCAACTTAACAAACCACTTTCTTTAAACTGTAAATATAGAAAAACATAACATATGAAACATTTTCATTTTGGGTTATACAAGAATATAATTGACTATATTTGATTATAACTAACTTTCGTTTTAATTCTTCAACTTAATATGAAGATCCCAACAGTAGGGAGGTAGGACCCCCACATGTCCTCTCTCGTCTCTTCCGGGGCTCAGTGGCTGCCTGCGGGGTTTCACTCTGGCATTTTGCTTGTTTTAGTTAGTTTGAGTGCTTGTGACTGTCTTTTATGTCGGCACCTCCCCAATCGAAGAAACCAGGGGTCTCGCTCTGTGGGGCGTGATCAGCCTGTTTATAGTGATGTTAAACAGCTGTTCCTCCCATGGATATAACCATGACTATGCTGCTGGCGGCACAGCCCGAGAAATACATTACAGCAGAGAAACGTTGCTGCTCATCCCCTGATCTGTCACAGCAGATCCTACCCAGAGTGTTGGGTCGTTTTAAAAAAGACCCTTCTACATCTCACACAAAGCGAAAGCGCGGATGCAAAGGCCGACCTGCATGAGTACCGGGATGCATGTGTCTTAGCGATCACTGAGACATGGAGTCCAGTGTAGTGGAGCCTTCCGGGTTCTCTGCGTTTAGAACCGACCGAGACCCGATCATCACCGAGAAGGTACGCGGGGGCGGAGTCTGTCTTCTCATCAGGGACGAGTGGTGATTAGAGACCAATTGCGCACTCCGGACATAGAACTGCTCAGACCCGGCGCCAGAAGGAATCTAAAGGGAGGGCACACAAGGAGGGGGGGGGAGGAGGAGGAGGAGGAGGAGGAGGAGGAGGAGGATGATGCTGGCGGGTGTGGTGCAGGGTGTGCAGCGCAGGTGGTGATGGTGAGGCACAAGGAGCTGTGCCTCAGAGGACAGCGTTGGTGGCGGCCTCCTTGATGAGTCAGGGCTCTCTAACTCAGCCCCGGGGTCTGCCGAGGTCAAGCTTGTGACATTAAGGCGTGGTGCAGCAGCGGGTCCCCAGCAGCACCATCGGCTGCAGTTCTTTCATCGCTATTTCGTTTGAATAAATCCTGAGACCTTTTGAGCCAATTTCTGATGTCCATTTAGTAATTCAAACAGAAATGTCTACAGAATGCACAATAAACAATAAACACATCCAGATTAGGCGGCAGAGTGTGACGCTGTGATTGGTCTAAATGTGGATGAATCACAAATCACAACAGACACATGCATTTATTTGACGTAGCCTGCGATATTTTTTTAAGTCACTATCTGATCACATACACCGTAGCATAAAAGCTCACCGTTTATAATTAAAAAAAAATTAAATTTTTTTTTTATAAATAATAAAAACGTGTTTATTAGGAGAGGGCAGGGATGTCAAATGGGAGGGCCTGGCCCCCCTGTCCCTCCCTGGCCCCCCTGGCCCTCCCAAGCCGCCGGGCATGGAACTGATGTGTGTCTGTCTACGACCGTTCTATACCTTCCCAGGGAGTTTCCTCAATGGTTCTTCACTGTGGTGTACACACCCCAAAGCAAATGTTAACAAAGCCACCGAAATCATTTTCAATCTCTCTCAGAGACTTGAATCACTTTCTCCTGACGCGCCACAGTTCTTTCTAGGCGATTTTAATAACTGTCCCGTTAAAAGATCCCTGCGTACACACTAACAGTATGTTGACTGCCACACTAGGAAGGAGAAGGAATGTGCTTTGGAACTGTTAAGGGCGCTTACACTGCGTCCCCGCTTCCACCACTTGGGACTTCTGACCACAGTGTAGTCCACCTACGCCCTGTCTATCGGAGGCTCCTTGAGAGGGATACACCTCAAGTTAAGACTGAATGTGGAATAAGGACAGCATTATGGCTCTGCAGGGATGCTTTGACTGCACACAGTGGGAAACATTCGATACCCCCGATATCAATGAACGGGTTGGGACAGTCTCTAGTTTTTTTAATTTTTAATTGTGTGTAGATTCTGTGATACCCACTAAGTCTTCCAAAATATATTCTAATGACAAGCCCTGGGTGTCTCATAGTTTAAATAAGCTGATTATTCTGAAGAAAAAAGCTTCTAAAAACCAGGATGAGTCTGCTAGAGAGACACAGAGAGATATTAAGAGACAAATAGAGTTAGACAGCTATAAGGAGAAGTGAGAGGCAGCTCTGGTAATCCCAGAGAAGCATGGCAGGGAATTAAAAACATGACGAATGCTCCACATAAGGGCAAGGGAAAACCGTCTCCTGTCTTGATCAGTGGTAATAATAATAAATGTAATTTATATAGCGATAAAACAATACTCCAGGTGTACCATGTTCAAAGTTTATTGGAAGGCCTGCCGAAAGAAGAGGGTCTTAAGGCCGGTTTTGAAGACCTCTGTGGAAGGGGCAGATCTCAGCTGATCTGGGAGGGAGTTCCAGAGGCGCGGGGCGAATGAGCAGAAGGCTCGGTCTCTCATTGTTCGGAGACGTGAGCGGGGGATGTGAAGAACAGGAGCGTGTCTGGAGCGGAGAGAGCGGGTCGGTGTCTGGGTACGGATGAGGTCACAGAGGTATTTTGGGCTTTGTCCATTCAGGGCTTTGTGAGTGAGGAGCAGAACCTTAAACTGGATCCTAGTGGACTGGGAGCCAGTGTAGTTGTGCAAGTATGGGGGTTATGTGTGCAGACCTTTTTGTACCGGTGTACCATCTCAGGTGTGTCCCAGTGGTGAGGGAAGGGCAAATCATTTCAACACCTTCTTCTGCCGGTTTGAGAGTAGCAGCAGAAAAGAGACTGACACTGTCATCCGCCCCCCCCCCCCCCCCCCCCTCCTCTAGTATGACTATTGAGGAGTCAGAGGTCATCCATCTCTTCAGGAAGTGTAACACACGAAAAAGCCTTGGCCCCGGTAATATTGAAGGAGCTGTTTTGAAACGCTGTGCAGAACAACTGTCACCTGTGCTCACATGTTTGGGTCCTCCCTTAATCTGCACAAATTCTCTTCTCTCTGGAAAACATCCACAATCATTCCAGTGCCTAAAGTCCCCCGGCCCAGTGAGCTCAACGACTCGGCCTATAGCACTCACCTCACTGGGGATGAAATGCTTTGAGCGTTTAGTCAAGAGGTATTTCATCTCTCGATCTCTAGAGGGGTGGAAGATGCTATGGCCTGCTGCATCTCCTGCACACTCACCTCGAGGCGCAGAAAGCCCAGGTAGAGATCCTATTTGCCGACTTCTCATCGGCTTTTAACAGAATCAAGCCGAGTATTGGAGCAAATATCTGAACTGAAGAATTCTCCCTTGACCCTGGTCTGATCTCCTGGATCGTAGAGTTCCTCAGCTGTAGAACTCAGCAGGTTAGAATAGGCATGGCACTTCCTGAGTCTATAACCACCTGGATAGGCTCAGGGATGCGTCTTAGCCTCTCTTTTATTCATTTATACTCAAACTCCTGCTTCAGCACTTTCCCAACAGGCACTTGATTAAGTACCCAGATGATAGGAGGGAGGAAACACCTGGGGGGTTTGGGAGGCTCTGAGCAGATGTGTGATGTGTTGCAGCTGCAGCAGAAGCTGGAGGAGGCTGGAGTCACACAGGAAGTGAAGCTGAGCTGGAGGAGGTCGTCTGACGGGAACATCTTCACCAGGGAGGAAGAGGAGGAGCTGTGAGAAGCTCAGTGATCATGTGACCGTGTGATGCAGTCCAATGGAGGCCCAGAGGGGAGCTTTATATCATATAATCCACTATAATCAAATGTACTCCGACAAACTGATGTCATGTGTGTGTTTTCTGTAGGAATGTAACAATAGTTTGAGATGCAGTTACATATCTATATATTGTATTGAACACCAGGGGGCGCTGTCTGCATTCCCTGCAAGCATTTGGAGTGAATTACAGAACTACACAAAACGTAGCTTTTTGAATCTAACATCATTTCAGTTGATCAAAGCTAAGGATATGAACACTGATGTCTACTAACCTCAGAAGTCAAAAAGCTTCTTTGATGTTGTATTTGGTGAGGACATAATAATAACTTTAGGAAGTCTAGCTTGAATTGTTGCATGGATCGAACATCATGTGATCATGAGGTCACAACGACCTGCCGTGTGCAGAGCAGGTTCTGAACTTGTTTGTGTTACTAAAGTGAATTAAAGGTACATATCTCAACTGTCTCGTGCTCAAACATTCATTATTGATTTCCTCACAGATCAATAATCCACTGGACTCTTTGATTGTTTTATACAAAGTTTATTTATTATTATTTTAGAGAGGACATGAATACTGAGCTGCAGAATATAAGTCAGGTGTTAGTGTCAGAGCGTTTCATTAGTGAGGAGAGAACAGGGTGAGGGAACGTGTTTTAATCTGCCCTCTTTAATCTGGTTAACATTCAACAAAATATCATTTCTCAGGTGTCCCAGAAGTGTCTCAGGTATGTCTTGTGTGTCTCAGGTGTCCTAGATGTCTCTCAGGTGTGTCTCAGGTGTATGTCAGGTGTCTCAGGTATGTCTTGTGTGTCTCAGGTGTCCCAGAAGTGTCTCAGGTATGTCTTGTGTGTCTCAGGTGTCCTAGATGTCTCTCAGGTGTGTCTCAGGTGTATGTCAGGTGTCTCAGGTGTATGTCAGGTGTCTCAGGTGTCCCAGATGTGTCTCAGGTGTCCCAGATGCATCTCAGGTGTCTCTCAGATGTGTCTCAAGTGTGTCTCAGGAGTCCCAGGTGTGTCTCAGGTGTCCCAGATGTGTCTCAGATATGTCTCAGGCGTGTCTCAGATGTGTCTCAGGTGTCCCAGATGTCTCATGTGTCTCACTGCAGCAGGCAGGTACAGGTGTAGGACTTGTTTTTTTCCGAGGACTGGAACAGGTCCAAGGCCTGTTTGTTGATCAGAGTCCAGAAGTTCTGGAAGGAGATGTTATCCCCGCCCTGCACCCCCATCTGATCCAGGACCTGGACCAGCCCGTCCTCCGTCTCCACCTGCTGCAGGACGCAGGGACACATGGGGTCAGAGGCAGAACTCCTTTATGTGTCTCGGGGAGATGCACATGATTACAACAGCAGAAGTATAGTGCAGATGAAGTGAGGAGAATAGGCTTACATTTTCAAATCTAAAAAAATAGGAACATAAAAAAACACAACTAATAACAGGTAGCGCTATACGGGAGGGAGGGACACCACAGAAGAAGAACAGCTTCAGTGTGCGGTACCTTGGCGCAGCTCGGCAGCTGTTTGGAGATCATGGTCTGGAACTGTGTTGTGTTCATGGTCGGCTGGTCGGCGGCAGCTTTATGAAACTCTGTCACCAACGAGTTGATGGCCAGCTCCAAGTCTGAGTACTGACAACACAACAACATCAACAATCAGTCAAACAACAACAACACACTCTATGACTGAGACAAAGGTCCGCTCTGATACAAAATTATTTAGTTTTTAAGGTGTGACTCAGGATCTAGTTTCTCTCTCAGCCAATCAGAACCAGGAGAGCATGTTGGTAGAGGGATGATCACCAGCTGAGGGGAGGACGATGCTTCCTTATTCGACAAAGTAACAAACAAAAGGATATTTAAAGTATTTCTAAACAGTTTTTGGACTTCACCACCGGACCCTCGGAGGATCAGACCCTCAGAGGGCCGGACCCTCAGGCCCTCGGAGGACCAGACCCTCAGAGGGCCGGACCCTCAGGCCCTCGGAGGACCAGACCCTCAATGCTCCAGCTGACTCTGCTGGAGCCCGGACTAAAGAGAGTCCTGGTTCCCTCTAGCTTTGTTTCCTGTGAGGGGTTTCAGAGAGACACGTCCCGCCCTCTGCTTTGTTTCTAAAGATATGTCATCATGCAGAAATGTGAACTCTGTTTCCCCGACGTCTGGCCCCAGATTGTTCGAGCTCCACTTCCTCCCTCTCAGGTCCCAGATCTCCTCAGAGTTTGACATGTCAGGGCGTTCCTGTTGAGAGGGTGATCTGCTGCCAGAGGAATGTGGCCCCCGGTGAGTGAGGGGCCCTCAGCAGCTGTTCCTGCAGCCTCCGGCGCTCAGACCAACTTTAAAGGGTTAACACAGCCGAGTGAGATCAGAGCTCTGGGGACCATCTGTTGAGAAACAGGGCGCGGCTGCAGAGAAACCTCCACAAACCTCCAGAAAACCTTCAATAAATCTTTAGATAATCTAAAGAAAACCCAGAGAGAATGCACTTCATTAGATCTGCAGATAGCTTCCCAAAAAGCTGCAGAAAACCTGAAGAAATCTTCCAGAAAATCCAAGAAAAAATCTATAATTTACAAAAGAAACCCTCGGGAAAATCCAATGAACATTTGCAGTAAAAGCTTAAAAACTTCAAAAAACCTGCAAAGAAATCTCCCAAAGACACCAGAAGGGTTTTCAAGCTCTGAAGAAAACCGAGAAGAAAAAGGTCCAGAAATCAGAAGTTATAAACGCTCCAGACATCAGAAGTTATAAACGCTCCAGACATCAGAAGTTATAAACGCTCCAGACATCAGAAGTTATAAACGCTCCAGACATCAGAAGTTATAAACGCTCCAGAAATCAGAAGTTATAAACGCTCCAGAAATCAGAAGTTATAAACGCTCCAGACATCAGAAGTTATAAACGCTCCAGACATCAGAAGTTATAAACGCTCCAGACATCAGAAGTTATAAACGCTCCAGACATCAGAAGTTATAAACGCTCCAGACATCAGAAGTTATAAACGCTCCAGACATCAGAAGTTATAAACGCTCCAGACATCAGAAGTTATAAACGCTCCAGACATCAGAAGTTGTAAACGCTCCAGACATCAGAAGTTGTAAACGCTCCAGAAATCAGAAGTTATAAACGCTCCAGAAATCAGAAGTTATAAACGCTCCAGACATCAGAAGTTATAAACGCTCCAGACATCAGAAGTTATAAACGCTCCAGACATCAGAAGTTATAAACGCTCCAGACATCAGAAGTTATAAACGCTCCAGACATCAGAAGTTATAAACGCTCCAGACATCAGAAGTTATAAAGGCTCCAGACATCAGAAGTTATAAAGGCTCCAGACATCAGAAGTTATAAACGCTCCAGACATCAGAAGTTATAAACGCTCCAGACATCAGAAGTTGTAAACGCTCCAGAAATCAGAAGTTATAAACGCTCCAGAAATCAGAAGTTATAAACGCTCCAGACATCAGAAGTTATAAACGCTCCAGACATCAGAAGTTATAAACGCTCCAGACATCAGAAGTTATAAACGCTCCGAAAGCTTCCTACAGCCTGTATGAAAGCAGAGAGAGAGCCTTTCTGCAGGATCACACATTCAAGTCTCTTCCGTGGGAACATGTCTGTAACCTGTGGGATACTCACAGCACTCAGAGTTTACGCTGTGCTGCACATTTAAAGCACTATTCGTGTGTCTGAATGCTAACCTGTTCTTTGCTTCTGTTCTAAAGTAAAGCCACTGAAAGGAAACGCATTCCCTCAGGATCTATGGAGTATTTATCTGTCATGTGATCACGTCAACAACAATAACCAGCAGGCGGCACAATATATTTTTAAACAGTTCAATCCAAATTAAAAACCACATTATGGTCTGTATTAACATCCTGAGGGCTCTCATTTAACTTGAGGGTGCGTTCAGGGGGGCTGGGACATTCAAGCGCTGACTTGGTTTTAACCCTTTAATGATCTATTGGTTATCTATTAATTAGTAAAGACATGCATGCATTTATTCATGTTTACATTCTGCATGATTTCCTCCCCAAACATTTAGCTTTTATTTTAACATGATCTTTCACAGGCGACGCCCCGCTGTGCAACCGCACAACTTTTAAACGACAGCGTCCTCATTTGCATAATCAAAACCGTGACGCTATAAGGAATTCAAATGTTAAATAATACAGAAATACAGTTATTTAAGAGAATAAATACAGGGGGAAATATAAGGGATAACAATTCATAAATAAATAGATTTAGTAAAAAAACATGAATATTTACGATAAATACAACAACAATTAAATAATGTAAATAAAGAAGCCAACACAAAGAGATGTTAGGAAGCAGTGATAGCCTGCTTTGATCACATAGAGCTGACAGGTACAGGTGAGAGAGAACAGGGTGTTGATGAGCTGAGAGACACTGTGCCCCCTAACCAATCATCTCTCAGCTCGAACCCTGACCCCCCTCCCTCACCTGTAAACCAGGTACATGCTCATAATGTTTCATGTTCCTGCTCACCTGAGTCGCCATGTGTGCAGCTTCAGTCGCAGAGAGTCTGAGAGTGAGGAGAGACGAGAGAGCAGAGCTGCTGCTGAGAGACCTCCCCCCCACGCACACACACACACACACACACACACACACACACACACACACACACACACACACACACACACACACACACACACACACACACACACACACACACACACACACACACACACACACACAACTGGACACACTCTCAAACACACACACACACACACACACACACACACACACACACACACACACACACACACACACACACACACACACACACACACACACACACACACACACACCCACACACACACACACACACACACACTGGACACACTCTCAAACACACACACACACACACACACACACACACACACACACACACACAAACACACACACACACACACACACACACACACACACACACACACACACACACACACTGGACACACTCTCAAACACACACACACACACACACACACACACACACACACACACACACACACACACACACACACACACACACACACACACACACACACACACACACACACCCACACACACACACACACACACACACTGGACACACTCTCAAACACACACACACACACACACACACACACACACACACACACACACACACACACACACACACACACACACACACACACACACTGGACACACTCTCAAACACACACACACACACACACACACACACACACACACACACACACACACACACACACTGGACACACTCTCAAACACACACACACACACACACACACACACACACACACACACACACACACACACACACACACACACACACACACACACACACACACACACACACACACACACACACACACACACACACACAAACACACACACACACTGGACACACCCTGACATGTAACACTTTATCTTGTTGACTTTTTTCTCTCCGTTTCTATTTGTCTTTCTGAAAAAAGGTTCTTTGTGCTGCAGCTCATTGTTATCAGCCACACCCCCCCCCCCCACACACACACACACACACACACACACACACACGCCAATCACAGTCTTACAGCCATAATTCACTGTTCCCATGGAAACGGACAAAGGACCTATACATGATGTTTCTTGTTATTGTGTTATTAGGTTTTTACCACCATTGTTGAACTTTGATATTTGTTAATGCTGACACTTTTCTAACAGTTAGATTTTGTAAGCAGTATTTGTTAGTCAGAAAAGGAGCTGGAACCCAAACACCTGGAGCCTTTTATCTGAGCGTTATCAGCGTATTAAAACAGCTCCGGACGCAGCTCAGTTACGCTGCACGTTGACTTAAACACGGAGGAGTCAAAGCTCGGACATCAACGCCTCGTCACAAACACAACTCTACCACTTTAGTGCATTTTACAGCTTTTAGACCCTAGTGATTTAAACAAAGGCTATGACGCTGCTCTACAGACGTCTCTTTGTCGAGGCCCGGACACACCAGGCCGAAGTCGCACGTTTTCGTTAGTCGGACGACGAAGCGTGCCCTGTCGCCTAAACTCAATTTGGTGTATTTGGCCTTTCATGGCCGTGCGTCGGCCACAGGCAGTCGGACAAAGAAATCACTCTGATTGGCTGTTCAGCCAGCGAATCAGTGCATGAGAAGCGAAACGGTTCCTTGAGAATGTCTTCCACGAGCAACACTCCAACGGCTGATAGCTCCAGTGCCGCACGAGGCATGTTTTGGATGGACGAGAGGGAAAATGGAACGCACACGTTATTTGTTGTTTGTTTAGATCACGCAGTCTGTTCTTCTTCTCTGTCTTCCGGTTGTTGCCTCTTTTGAATGAGGAATACACACTACCGCCGCCTGCTGGTAAGGAGAGTTATTGCCGCTCACGCACTGAAGTCTTTGCGGTGTGTTCCCGTGCTGTGACACATGGCCAAGACGCAGGAGAACACGGCGACGCAACAGTCGGCGTCAGCGAGTTCTCTGGTGACTGCCTGGTGTGTCAGGGCCTTTGGGCCAGAATGACGTCACCGCAGCTGTAGTACCACCGATTGGCCCTAGGGACCTTCAGACTCCTCCTGGGGGGTCGAAGCTCCAAACGGGGACTTGTTAGACTTCCCGGGTCTCAACACAACCTCGTGAATAGCTACTGGGAGTTAGTAAGGTCAACCTAAAGTATAGTATTAGTACGGTTATACTAATATTTATCCATCTGTCTCTGCTGTCTCTGAACCAACAGCGGTGCATTCAATGACTCTGTGTTTTCTCCTGAACCCTTGAACTCAACAAACAAACAAATGAATGAGCATCTAGTTTTCAGTGTTAACTAAGAATAAACTGCACACTAACAGTTAGTAGCAGCGTCTGTGAGGAACTAGGTGAGGAATTCATGTGACCAGACGTCAGTGTTTGGGTTGAGTTACCTGAGGAATCTGTCACACAGGTAAGCTGTGGATAAAGGTGATGTTAATGTTTGGGTTGGATACCTTCGTTTCGTGACAAATAGCTACAGAAGTGACAAATTGATCAATTCTGTTTCACACAAACTCCTCTCCGATGTTTCCTCTCCGATCAGCTGACCTCCTTAGGGCGAGCGATGTTCTGCGCCCTGGTTCTCAGATGCGTGGAATCTCAACAATCGTAATACTCAGATAAACAGAAACTGCAGACCCTGAAATGTGTCTGGGTAGAGGCGTCTGTCTCTGTTGTCTCTGAACGAGCAGCGGTGCGTTCACTGAGGTTCCACCAGTGTTTCCTCCTGAACTCAACAAACAAATGAACATGACTTCTTCAATGCTAACTTCAGAGAGATATGATCAGCACCGGGCGATGCGGCTGAATGACGTGACCAATAAGGGTCAATGAAAGACTACGGACATGGAACAGTTAGCCGACAATGAAACCAACATTTGGATTAAATATCTACGTAGTGGCTGAACGACGCGACGCCAGGGTCAGAATAACTACGTTAGCTTCGATATCAAAGTTCCAACACAGATGAGTTGCGTATTGGGTTCAAATAATTACCGTAGTGGCGAAGTGACTTTAGTCCCGTTGTAATCTCTGTGTCAGAGACAAACAGATCCTCCAGCCGTGGATCAGTGACACGGAAGTGATGGTTAGGTTTTTAAAGAGTCATATAATACCAACCAGCGACGTGCAGCCAGGGGAGGCAGAGTCTCACCTGTCATACTCCAATGTAACGGGAAAACGACTAAAGAAAAACTAAACAGTAATAATAATAAAATGTCTCCCCTGATCTGTGATGTAAGTGTGATTTATGTCTGATTCCAATCGCTTTTTAAAGTCAAAATCAGCAACGGGTAGCGATGAGAAGTGAGGCAGGGACGAGCTCTGCCTCTCGTAAGCCCACAGTAACTTGCTGGAGCGCGGGCACTAAGCTCATGCCTGTTTCCATCTCACTGTAGGTCACCAATGTAATGTTTGTAGATCTTTATTACATGTATCCTCGCCATCCATAGTCTCTAAATAACTTATTTAACGTATGTATGATATTTAGGCCCTCTGGTCTCATCATATAACGGCAATGAAAAAAGCACCAGGGGAGGCAGCCATAACCTCTGCTGCACTGCAGGGGGCGCACGTGAGCCCACAGGTTCTTGTTGCTACTGTTATTCTACGCAGAGACAGTAGACACAAACAACAAGCTAGACTATTGAAACTACAGGAAGATAAGCAGGACTTTTACAAACAAGTAATAGAGATTGTTGTCCAGAAGGAGAGCATGGACTTCATCTTCAAGTCAAGGTAAGACCACCATTGTAATGAAAATGGGATCTTACTAAGAAAGAACAATCCAATATTTAGATGTTGGGTATCCTTTTGTTGAACGGTCTGTTTCAAATGAATCGAAGCATCAGACTAAAAAAGCTTTTGAAAATAACCAAATATTTTGATTAAGGTCAAAATATAATATTTGTAAATCTGACTGAAAGAGTCAGTGCCTCAGCAGCCATGAAGCTCACCGCACGTCACTGATACCAACACAGAGACACTGCGTTCTGGGTTAAAGGACTATGTCAGTGGGGTGTCCGGTGCCTTGCTTAAGGGCACCACGGCAGGGCCCAGGAGGTGACTGGGCCCTGGTAGCAGTCCACTCTGCACATTCAGGTCCTAACGGGGAGTTTGAACCCCAGCTAACGGAAAGCTCCAGAGAAGAAACCAGACTTCTTATTTCCTGCTTTAATCCCTCCCTCGCGGCGCGATGACGCTCTGCAGGACCGGCTCGCCGACAGCCGAGTAGCTCTCACACCTGGAGGATTCAAAAACAAAAGAACACGTTTCCTATTCCTCACATGCTTTACTCATTTCAGAAAAAGGCTATTTTTCACTTTTTTCTCCATTTTTATATTTATCCAGTAGATATTTCTGAGGTATTTTTTTATAATATTTACATTTATTTAATTTGTTTCTAAACATTTAACCAATGTTTCTTGTATATTTAACTTTTTTTTAATATTTAATTTGAATAAAAACTTTATTTATTTTTAAGAAAAAAAACACTCAAAACCAATGAATCCTTCAGTTTGGAGAAATATCTCTAAAACAGAGTGGAGAGATATTTCTACAGTATATCACCCATCACAAACACTCACCACTCCTCCTCCTCCTCCTCCTCCTCCTCCTCCTCCTCTTCCTCCTGGCAGGTCAGAGGTCGCGCGCAGACGACACACGTGTTTCCCAAACTGTGGAAACATGGCCGACAGAACACGCCTGCAACCACAGAGCAGCAGTGAGGAGGACAGGAGACAGGAAGTGGAGATCTCCTGCTTCAGTAAATAGGAATCTGTCGTTCATCGGGAGTGAGGGGGGGGGGGGGGGGACGTCACGTCTGGAGGCACATGTTTTAATCTGGAGGAACGGAAGCTCTATATTTACTGAGGAAGCACCTTCAATATTATAAATAATGTTTTTATCATAAATACGATCAGAAATATTATTAATATAAAGGTTTGCAGCAGGTGAAGGGTTAACAGCCTCCAGTCTGACCTCAGTTACAGTGACACACCCTGTACACACACACACACACACACACACACACACACACACACACACACACACACACACACACACACACACACACACACACACACACACACACACACACACACACACACACACACACACACACACACACACGCTCAGGCACACAGACACACACAACCCCACCCTGTACACAAACACACACACACACACACACACACACACACACGCTCAGGCACACACAACCCCACCCTGTACACAAACACACACACACACACACACACACACACACACACACACACACACACACACACACACACACACACACACACACACACACACACACACACACACACACACACACACACACACACACACACACACACACACACACACACTTCATGTTTTATGAATCAGAAAGGCGTTCATATGTCCTCTCTGTCCCTTCCTCCACAGGTCAAAGGTCACTGTGGCCTCACAGAACAGAACGGGCTTCACCCTGACCCAAGAACTAGGTTAATATCAGACGGGACGATGAGGAGGGGATGAGATCACTAGAGGGGTCTTTATCTCTCTCTCTCTCTCTCTCTCTCTCTCTCTCTCTCTCTCTCTCTCTCTCTCTCTACCTGGACAGTGCGGGACAGGGCAGGCGGCCATGTTGTCCTCGCCCTGTGTCAGCTCCTCTCCACAGGACAGACAGCTGACTGCAGAGCCGCCCAGCAGGTGAGACAGGTGAGCCCCGCCAGGTAACCTGAGACCCGTCAGAAACCATGTCAAACATGTACAATGTCAAAAATAATAACAACAACAAATGTAAATATGGGAGCATTTCAACAAAAAGGTTTAACATTTAAAAAGTCTTTAAGAAAAGTTCCGAACAATTTGTGAAAAACGACAAAATATATGTTAAAATTCCTGAACATATGGGAGCGTTTACAAACAATGTGAACAATGACATGAAAAACTGCACCAA
>NC_136905.1:619626-686354 GCF_949606895.1 Notothenia rossii
ACAACTGCGCTAAGTGCTAACTAACTAGCAAGCTTGTCAGCGAGTTACGGCCAGTTTTCAGCCTTTGGTTTTTTCTCTCAAACCTATGAAAGGGTATAAAAATGAGTGAGGTAGCTGGACCAAGTAAGAAGAAAAAAACGTATAACTTTCATACGGAATGGGAGGAGGACTTTTTTTTCACGATGACATTTTCCAAGTGCGTTTGCCTCATCTGCCAGTCTACCATAGCAATACCAAAGAAGGGGAATGTGGAGCGGCATTTTCGGACTGTTCATGGAAAATACGACACCGACTTCCCGCCGAAAAGCGAGCTGAGAAAGAGAAAAGTGAAGGAACTGAAATCCCAGTTGTCCGGACAGCAGTCATTTTTCACGCAACAAACTTCAAAAGCGAAAGCCGCCACCGAAGCATCGTTCCGGGTGAGTCACATCATCGTCAATAACAAGAAGTCCTTCCAAGACGGAGAGATGGTAAAAGAGGCATTCGTTGAAGCAGCTGACTCATTGTTCCGAGACTTTAAAAATAAGGCAGAAATATTATCTTCGATCAAAGCTCTCCAGCTGTCAAGAAGCACAGTTACACGGCGCTGTGAAGCCATGGCTGAGGATTTAACCCAGCAACTTTGGAAGGACATTGGAGATTGCGAGTGTTTCTCACTGCAGTTGGACGAATCAACGGACGTGAGTGACACAGCCCAGATGTGCATTTTCATTCGTATGGTGTTTAGTGATATCACTACAAAAGAAGAGCTATTAACAGTACTGCCCATGAAAGAACAGACGCGAGGAGAGGACATATTTCAGTCGTTTAAAAACTTTATCGCGAAAACTCAGCTCCCAGTGTACAAATTGATGTCTATCACCACGGATGGAGCACCCGCAATGGTTGGCCGCTTGAATGGATTTATTGCAAAGTGCAGGCAGGACGATGCTTTTCCGGACTTCCTAAATTACCATTGCATAATCCACCAACAAGCGTTATGCGCTAAAATGCTCAACATGAAAGAGATCATGGATGTTGCAACGAAGATCGCCTGTTCTATTCGCGCCAGATCTCTTCAAAGAAGGCTATTCCGTGCACATCTGGAGAATGCTGACTGCGACCACTCTGAGTTGTTGCTACACACTGACGTGAGATGGCTTAGTCGAGGGAAATTCCTGCAAAGATTTCGAGAGCTCTGTCCGGAGATTAAGGAGTTTTTCCGTGTAGCTGGACATGCAGAATACACGCAACTAAATGACGGTCAGTGGCTGTTAGACTTGGCATTTTTAACCGATCTGACCAACATGTTGAATGACCTTAATCTACAGCTGCAAGGAAAAGACAAAACAGTGATCAATATGATCAGCTCGGTTAATGCTTTCAAACGAAAGATGCAACATCTCTCCTCAAAGCTGCAGCGCCATGATTTGGCAAACTTCCAGAACCTGGCGTCAGAGCTGGAGATGCAAAGGAAGGCCTGTTTGCAACTTGACACTGCACGCTACACAGAGCAGATTGACAAATGTCTGTCAGAGTTTGACAAACGCTTTCAAGACTTTTCTTTGCTCGAGCCAGTCGCTACATTCATGTGCTATCCTTTTCGGGAAGATGCTGAGGTTGATTCACTCGCATCAAAAATTGCAACACTGTTTCACCTGAACTCTTCTGTAGTGGAAGATGAGATTTTGACACTACAAGCTGACATTGAGCTGAAGTCCAGAGCTCATGGACAGTTCTGGAACTTACTCACAGAGGTAAAGTACCCCAACATGAGGAAATGTGCTACCTCCTTGACAGCATTATTCGGCTCCACTTATTTATGTGAGTCAGCCTTTTCCCACATGAAGATCATCAAGTCCAAGTACCGTTCCACCATGACTGATGAACATTTGGAAGTGTGCTTGAGGCTGGCTGTCAGCAGTTACCGTCCGGACTATGCATCCCTGGCTGATTCAATTCAGTGCAAGTCATCAGAGTAAACTCGGGTAATGACAAAAAATGTACATAGTTAATTGTGTTGTGTTGTGCAATATTGGCTCATGCGATATAAAGAATCCTCAATATATTTATAAATAAATATATGTTTTGCATTTTTTGTAGTAGGTAGATCATTTTGACTTGATCATTTTATAAGTAGCTCTCATGCTGAAAAAGTGTGAGCACCCCTGATCTAGATCATTTAAATGGCGCCAGTGTGTGTGGCCTGCCGCCTGCCGATGCTTACGCTGCGTGTTTTTGTACTGTTTTTGTCATGCTTAATGCAAAATGTCAACTCTCTACTGGTGTACGATCGCCAGACACTGCTGGACCCTCGCTTTTCTGCCATTAATCCAGCAAAGTCTACTCGTAGTGGAGATAAAATGCTGCCTCCGTTTTTACCAGGGGGACCAGTTTACCTGTGCCGCACCCCGGCTCCACCTACCCGCTGTAAACACAGGGGGAAAGGCAGGGGGAAAGGCAGGGGAGAACGCAGGGGAGAAGGCAGTGGTGGACTGGTCAGAATTAAGGCTTTTTCAGCTCATCTTTTCTGTCATACTGAGTTTGAGCCTCGTCTCTCTTTTTCGAGGCGCTTCCTGGACCCTGTCAACGCCTGGCTGGTACCTGTCGTCGACCCGGATGAGGCATTCCTGCACCGCGGGACCTGCTCCCCTCGTCCCCGCTGCCGCGGGGTTAATCCGCATAGCCTGAGGTCTCTGTGTCGGGCTCCCCGGACCTCTAACGCCGCCAACCTGCCGGCCCCTGCTAGGTTTGGCCTGGTGAATGCAAGATCGCTAACAAACAAGACTTTTGTCCTAAAGAATTTCTTCACTTCCAAGGGCTTGGATTTCCTCTTGGTGACTGAGACATGGCTCAGTATTGGTGAATCCAGCGCGTTTACCGAACTTGTACCGCAGCATTTCTTTTATTTTAACTCTCCGCGGAAGTCAGTCCGAGGTGGAGGTAGAGCAACTGTTTTTAAGAGTGACTATAAATGCCAGCAGCTTTCACTGACATTCTCACCCGGCAGCTTTGAACTGAGCGTGTTCCAGCTTGGTCGCTCTCATACAGTGCTGTGGTCTATAGACCTCCCAAATACAAAAAGGGATCTTTAAACGATTTCTCAGATTTCTTGGCTGAAATTATGCCAAAATATGATCGTGTTCTTATTTTTGGGGATTTTAATATTCACGTGTGTTGCCCCGACAAAGCTATGGCAAAGGACTTTTTAGACCTTGTTGATTCCTTTAATCTTGTGCAGTCAGTGTCTGGCCCAACGCAGGAACGCGGACACACACTTGATCTTGTTCTGTCTTATGGTTTGCCGGTTCTTAACCTGGAGATTTGTGACGCCTTTCTCTCTGATCATAGTCCTGTGTTATCTGATGTGAGTCTTTCTTGTGAAACGGTTAAACCGCGAGCTGCTCCTCGGCGCGCTCGCATTATTAACCCCTCCACTGCTGGTCACTTCTCTGCCGCTTTTAAACAGAACTGTGTGAATCTGGAACCTCTGTCACCTGAAACGGATGAGCTGAGCTCATGGTTTCACTCTACTTGCAAAGCTGCCATAGACACTGTTGCTCCTTTAAAAACCAGTCAACCTAAAACTAAATCTGAGCCTTGGTTAAATGATACGACTCGGTCTGTCCGACAGGATTGCCGTAGAGCTGAGCGTAAATGGAAAAAGGACAAACTGCAAGTTTCATCTGAAATGTTGAGGGAGTGTTGGCGTCTCTATCAGATCACTGTGAAAGAGGCAAAAAGCAAACTTCTATCTGACATCTTTCGGTCAAATCGTCATAAGCCACGTGTTCTGTTCCAGACTATTGATTTGGTCCTTAATGCCCCCCAGAATACCGTTATGGAGACCTCTACCGCGGTCTGTGAAGATTTTGCTCAAATCTCTGCTCCTGCAATTGACCCCTCAGTTCCTGCACCGTGTTCT
This sequence comes from Notothenia rossii, assembly GCF_949606895.1. NCBI lineage: Eukaryota > Metazoa > Chordata > Actinopteri > Perciformes > Nototheniidae > Notothenia > Notothenia rossii. Next base: position 623,531 of record NC_136905.1, read on the forward strand.
GCTGTCTTTAATCACTTTGAGCCTGTAGCTCTGTCTTTTGTACAGGAGACTGTCTCCAAGTTAAAGCCCTCTGGTTCTCCAAATGACCCTGTCGCGCCTCGACTTTTTAAAGAGGTTTTCCCCACTGTTGGACCATCTGTGCTGGCAGTTATAAACAGCAGCCTGCTCGCAGGGAAGGTCCCCGAAAACCTGAAGCCTGCAGTACCTCGTATTAAAAGACCCAGCCTGGATCCCACGGTTCTGGCTAATTTTAGGCCCATTTCCAAAATGCCTTTTATGTCAAAGATCCTGGAGAAGATTGTCTTCAGTCAAATTATGTTTTTTCTGGAAGAGAACAACAGACTGGAGGTTTTCCAATCCGGTTTTAAAACTATGCACAGCACTGAGACAGCGCTTTAAGAGTCTCTAATGACATCCTTTTATCTGCTGACTCTGGGGACTGCGTTGTGCTCCTACTTATTGACTTAACTGCTGCTTTCGATACGGTCGACCATGACATCCTGATCTCCCGCTTGGAGAAGTGGGTGGGCATTGAGGGGAAAGCCCTGGAATGGTTCAGGTCATATCTGAAGGACAGAACTTTCTCTGTCAGCCTTGGTGACTCCGAGTCATCCTCTGCTCCACTCCTGTATGGGGTCCCACAGGGCTCAGTATTAGGCCCCCTGCTATTCTCCCTCTATTTGCTCGCTCTTGGGTCCATTTTTAGAAAGCACGGCATCGCATTCCACTGCTATGCTGACGATAGCCAGATTTATGTCCCTCTAACAAAGAAGGAGGGTTACTCAATTAGCCCACTGCTAAAGTGCCTAGATGACATAAAGGCCTGGATGGCGTGTAACTTCCTTCAACTCAATGAAGGAAAAAGAGAAGTAATGGTTTTTGGTAGCACCACTGACACCACTTCTGTAGACCTGGGCTCCTTGCATCAATACACCAAGCCCACCATTACGAACCTTGGTATTAAAATGGACCGTGAACTTAAACTTGAGAGTCAGATTAAGTCTGTGGTAAAAACAAGCTTTTATCACCTGAGGCAGCTAGCCAAAGTAAAACCTTTTCTCTCCAGACATCAGTTTGAGACAGTAATCCATGCCTCTGTCACCACCCGGCTAGACTACTGTAACTCTCTCTACATGGGGGTCAGTGGGTCCTCCCTCGCACGACTGCAGCGGGTGCAAAATGCCGCAGCAAGGCTCTTAACTGGCACATGGAAGTATGACCACATTTCCCCTGTCTTAGCTTCTCTCCACTGGCTGCCAATTTATTTTAGGATCCATTTTATAATTATTTTATTTACTTTTAAATCCCTAAATGGCATGACCCCACCGTACCTTGCTGAGCTGCTACAGCATTACACGCCGAACCGCCCTCTCAGGTCAGCGGACCAGCTGCTCCTGAATGTGCCTAAAACCAGGTCCAAGCTCAGAGTTGCTTCTCCGTAGCGGCTCCCAAGCTGTGGAACGCTCTGCCCCTGGAGATCAGACAGGCCTCAACACTGTGGAACGCTCTACCCCTGGAGATCAGACAGACCTCCACACTGTGGAACGCTCTACCCCTGGAGATCAGACAGGCCTCCACACTGTGGAACGCTCTGCCCCTGGAGATCAGACAGGCCTCCACACTGTGGAACGCTCTGCCCCTGGAGATCAGACAGGCCTCCACACTGTGGAACGCTCTGCCCCTGCACATCAGACAGGCCTCCACACTGTGGAACGCTCTGCCCCTAGAGATCAGACAGGCCTCAACACTGTGGAACGCTCTGCCCCTAGAGATCAGACAGGCCTCAACACTGTGGAACGCTCTGCCCCTGGAGATCAGACAGGCCTCCACACTGTGGAACGCTCTGCCCCTAGAGATCAGACAGGCCTCAACACTGTGGAACGCTCTGCCCCTGGAGATCAGACAGGCCTCCACACTGTGGAACGCTCTGCCCCTAGAGATCAGACAGGCCTCCACACTGTGGAACGCTCTGCCCCTGGAGATCAGACAGGCCTCCACACTGTGGAACGCTCTGCCCCTAGAGATCAGACAGGCCTCCACACTGTGGAACGCTCTGCCCCTGGAGATCAGACAGGCCTCCACACTGTGGAACGCTCTGCCCCTGCACATCAGACAGGCCTCCACACTGTGGAACGCTCTGCCCCTGCACATCAGACAGGCCTCCACACTGTGGAACGCTCTGCCCCTAGAGATCAGACAGGCCTCCACACTGTGGAACGCTCTGCCCCTGGAGATCAGACAGGCCTCCACACTGTGGAACGCTCTGCCCCTGGAGATCAGACAGGCCTCCACACTGTGGAACGCTCTGCCCCTGGAGATCAGACAGGCCTCCACACTGTGGAACGCTCTGCCCCTAGAGATCAGACAGGCCTCCACACTGTGGAACGCTCTGCCCCTGGAGATCATACAGGCCTCCACACTGTGGAACACTCTGCCCCTGGAGATCAGACAGGCCTCCACACTGTGGAACGCTCTGCCCCTGGAGATCAGACAGGCCTCCACACTGTGGAACGCTCTGCCCCTGGAGATCAGACAGGCCTCCACACTGTGGAACGCTCTGCCCCTGGAGATCAGACAGACCTCCACACTGCCTGCTTTGAAATCGCTTCTTAAAACCCACCTCTTCTCCTTAGCGTTTTAACATTTGCCGTTTTAACATCTTTAGAGTGTTGCTTTTTTGCATTTAATTTTTTTTGAGTTTTTACTTGTACTTGTTTTATGGTGTGTGAGCTGAGCTGTGTTACTTTTTTGTATGTTTTGTTTTGTATTTAAATGAATTTCAGTTCACATCACTTAACAAAGCCAAAAGTGATGACGTCATTCAAAAACACAGAAACACACACACACACACACACACACACACACACACACACACACACACACACACACACACACACACACACACACACACACACACACACACACACACACACACACACACACACACACACACACACACACACACACACACACACACACACACACACACACACACACACAACACACACACACACACACACACACACACACACACACACACACTGTACTGACGTGGTGTGATGTAGGTCTTGGCCTCCCTGCCTGTGATTGGCAGCACTGAGGCTCCGCCCCCGCAGGTCACCTGACGGTCGAGCTCTTCAAACTGAGCACTCAGGTAGACATTATCGAAGTCGAGCTCACGGAGATACCTGTGTCGGTACCGCACCGCCCTGCGCACACACACACACACACACACACACACACACACACACACACACACACACACACACACACACACACACACACACAAATAAAAGTGTGTCAATAAAATAGCGCCCCCCTGTGGCCGTACTGCTCTTTACACGCTGGTTAAAAGCTGAAATCAGGTCTGAGGTTAACACAAATTGAAGAGATGTTAACGCTTTGTTCTACGACATAGAATACGTCTCTAAATACCCCACTGGTGGATTTAAGAGTGGTTGCTAACAAGAGTCTAAAATGATACGACTAAACGTCATCACCCACATTAGGCATATACTTGCCAACAGGGGCGGATCTAGACAAATATTCATGGGGTGGCCAGAGGGTGGCAGGAGAATTTCAGGGATGGCATCCCCTGGCAGAAGTATATGCTGATTTAATCGCAGTCATATCAATCAATGTTAACTTGGAAAGCCACAATATTGATATTTTGACTCAATAACATTAGGTGACATTATTGTGGCACATCAGTAAAGCCTTACATATAAATATATAAGGTGGCACACGTCATTTAATGAATTTTAACTGAATGAGTTGGTTTAACTCTAAGACCAGCAGGGGTACCAAATATGCAGAGTGCTGCAATAAATACATTTATTAACTGTCTCATTGATTTGTGTCTGTATGAATATGATAATATTAACAATCATATTATTCCTATCAGCTGTCAATCACTGTTATGATTCACATATTCAGTGTTATTATTAAATAAACTATATTTTTTGGAGGAGTTAATGATGAACGTTCCTCAAGATGCTTGCTCACCCTCCTTCAAATTTGAAAGACCAGTAATTACTATCATAATTCAAAAGAATCAAAGCAACAGTTCAGCGCCACACAACTTCATTGCAAACAGTTACAACCTTGACTTTACATCAGAAAGAACAAACATTAAAGAAGTGACTAACTGCATCAGTTAGGGTTAGAAAAAACGTGTATTCAGCTAAAACATAAACATCGCTGAAGTTATTATCCAGTGGAGAGTCCTTACCTACTGGCCTAGTTAAATCAAAGTGGTTACTTTTTTTTGGCTGGGCTGTGAAGTTTTACACACCGTCTGATTTTATTTTCTCAGGACTTGAAACTTTTTTTTGGGGGCAGACCCCCACAAAGAAGAAACCTATATTTACACATGTAAGGTCATCTTCTTAAACAGTTTATTATTCTCATCGACTCATCCGTGAGCAGAGCATCAAGTTGGCAGGTCTATAACAGCTGAATGTGGCGATTACCATCTTGATCAGCAAAACGCCACAAACTTATTAAGATTTAAAGCTATGGTGCGTTTTGATTCAATGCTGAGTACAGCCAAACTTGACAGGCTCTTCTTTGTCATAGTAGACCGCAAACAGTTGCGGCGCCAGAGTATCTGTGTTGGGTAATCTATGGTAGGGCTAACCCATACAGTGGTGGGGCTCAAGTCAGTATTTGCAATGTAATTACATACACGCTCCCCTCGACAGTGAAACGCCACGCGTGATGTTTAGATTATTTTCCTGTCTCAATCCAAATTGAACTGTATGAAATAAAAAGGCACATTTTTCTTGTAGTAAATAAAAAGGGCGACCTGGAGACAATCCTGCAATTTCCCCACAGGTCAAAGAGTTGAAAACCCAACCCCTGCAAGGGGGTCTGGGGGGATTCTCCCCCAGGAGATTTTTTGAAATACTAACATCAAATACACATTCTGGTGCTCTCTTGAGAAGAAAAATAAATAAATATATATTAATACACAACGTATTTTAAAAAATGAATGCCATTTTAGTTTTGTGTTACTTTGTTCTGAAAGCTGAACCTGCTGCTCCTCACTGAGAGAAGAGGGAGAGGCTGTGTGAATTACTTTACATTGTGGATAAGGGTGGATAGCCCCCATTGTTCTGTGTGTCAAAATGAAAGACAGCCCACACACCTATCAATCATCAAACCGTGGGGTCTTATAGTTGTACCGATGTATATCGATATGTACTACAGCAAAAGTATTCTCCGTTGGGACTTCCTTCAACAACACAACGCCGTTATCGTGATTCTGCTAGTGGATCGCCGGAGCTGTATTAGATTAACATTAACATGTTGATTGTAGTTGTAGGTGCACTGCCTTGCGGCCTGAAGCACCATCCTTGATGGAGCATATGTGTGGGCTGGGAAAGGAGTGAGCAGAGAGTAGAGTTGTCGATTCTTGTTCTGTTTTCTGTGACTATCTGCCTTTGAGTTGCGCGCTGCTAAAGAGACGCGTTACCATGGAAACCAAACAATGGTGTCGCTGTATTAAAGTCTGAGTGAAAACAGTTGTGACAAAATCTGATTATGTCAGAAATCGGGAGAAATGCGGGAGAAATGTGACACTGGGAGGAAACCGGGAGGGTTGGCAAGTATGAGAAGTCATGTGACTTTATACCCTAACCCCCCCCCCCCCACTGCCTATGCAGAATCTTTCTTTTCATTTCCGTTAATCAAACATTGGAATTTGCTTCCACCTGATCTTAAAACCTTCTCAGATGTTCATTATTTTTCTCAGATGTTTCTGCCGATATTAGTTTTACTGTAATTTAATATGTTTTTTTCTCTGTTTGAAGCGTTTGTGTGAAAGGCATTAAGAAAGGTGTTAGTTGATTTTCCATTTGTTCCTGCCCAGGGAGTGCAGGTGAGCTTTATCTATAGTCTGGCATCTCTCCAGTTTGTTGAGAGTTTGTGTTATTACTGTGCATGGTCCTTGTGTAATAACGATATCTAAGTGAGTGACCTCAGGAAGCCGCAGACGAGCAGCAGGAAGCCTCCGTACATCAGCGGCGCGCTGAGCGTCTGAAACAGCTTCAGCTCGGAGGAGACATCCTGCATGATGTCCTGAGAAACCTGCTGCAGAGAGCGGCTGCTGTTAGCCTCCAGCTCGAAGGTCACCGAGGCCGAGATGTTGAAGTCAAACTCCCGTTTCATCCGCTCGAACGCTGCCACCGTGGCTGAGGGAGGTTTCAGAAACACACTCACAGAACACGTTCACCCAGAGGACGGCAGCAGGCTCAAGGTTGAAGATTAGAGTTGGAAACTGAGATAAAGAACTCACGCGCTGCCAGACGTTTCTTCAGATGCTCGGCGATGTAGGACGGGATGACGCAGAACAGCTCGCCGGCTGGAACACAAACATCATAAAGATAACCAGCAATCACTAAATATGTCATCTTTAGGATATTTGGTTTATAAATGTCTGAACGCAGGTATGTAAATATACACTTTATATATATATTTAAAATGACCAAAACAGCTTTTAGTTTATTATTGTTTATTTTTAAATGCCATATATCCTGTCAACTGTGGTTTATTATTATTGCTAACTTTTTTCTTTACAAATATAATATTGAAGTTGATAATGTGGAAAAGGTGCTTTCAAAATGTCAAAATTAATAATAAAGAAAAATAGCTTTTAGACATTAGTTTTTTAAAAGGCCTGTGTTAATTAATACCTTAAAGGAGGGGTGGGTAAGAATGGAGAAACCAGCTCGAGTGCGCTAGAATTTGAAAATACGCAGCCGGAAGAAATCTGCCACTTCCTCACAGAGCCCCTCCTCCAACACACACGAACGAACACATCACCAATGAGGGCACGAGATAAGTTTGTGCACAGATGGAAGGCTGACAGGCAGGTAGGCCATCCAGTTACTTTAGCCGGCTCAGATGATTGGTCGTGCTTTTTACAGCGCCACGGCTTCCACAGATGATATTTTTTATGGATTTGTTGTCAAAGCATTTAAGATATTCATTGCTATCGGGATGTTAAGAGCATTCCATGGAATATAACAACAAGTGTTTCTGAAGTGAATTACCTACCCCACCTTTAAGAACATTTAAGAAAATTAAATCTAGACGTTGTAGAGTTTTTTGTTTTGTACATAAAACCTTTTATAAAGTGTTTCACTTGAAACTCTGAGTAAACGTATCGTTAACTTCTTCAAACATGCCAACAATCACTCAGTTCTGAAGAAACCATGTATAAGATAAGGTCAGATAACATAAGAAGTACTTTATTGATCCAAGTTGGGAAATGTTTGCGTTGCAGCAGCATAAAAAGACAAGGCATCGTACAATAAAAGTTAAAAGACTAGAAATAAATATTCCAAAATGTAGAAAATATACAGGTTGAATTACAAATGTACAGTAATTACAAAGTTAATGTAAGGTAAGGAGGTGTAAGTGAACGCACCGCGGGCGAGGCTGCAGAGCGGCAGGAAGCCGTCCACAATGCCACACAGGAAGTTGAATTCTCCGAGCAACTCGGAGCAGTCGTCCCGCGCCTCGGCGAACACCGCGCGGCACTTCCTGTACGGGGAGCCCATTTTAGCGTTGCACACGTCCCCGATGTCCACCAGGAAGTGAAGGACGTTCCTCAGAGTTCGCGCTGAGGGGTCAGAGGTCACGGCCAAATCTCAAAATATTGACTTTTAGGATTTGTTGCAATTACAACACAGTGTGTGTTTGCCAGAGGTGGAAGTAGTGTAGTACAAATACTTTTTCTGGTATCAGTACTTTACTCCACTACTTATTTTTAAGACCACGTTTTACTTTGACTTCTTACATTTCTAAAACAAATACCTGTACTTTCTACTTCTTACATGTTGAACTCAAATACCTGTACTTTCTACTTCTCACATGTTGAACTCAAATACCTGTACTTTCTACTTCTTACATGTTGAACTCAAATACCTGTACTTTCTACTTCTTACATGTTGAACTCAAATACCTGTACTTTCTACTTCTTACATGTTGAACTCAAATACCTGTACTTTCTACTTCTTACATGTTGAACTCAAATACCTGTACTTTCTACTTCTCACATGTTGAACTCAAATACCTGTACTTTCTACTTCTTACATGTTGAACTCAAATACCTGTACTTTCTACTTCTTACATGTTGAACTCAAATACCTGTACTTTCTACTTCTTACATGTTGAACTCAAATACCTGTACTTTCTACTTCTTACATGTTGAACTCAAATACCTGTACTTTCTACTTCTTACATGTTGAACACAAATACCTGTACTTTCTACTTCTTACATGTTGAACACAAATACCTGTACTTTCTACTTCTTACATGTTGAACTCAAATACCTGTACTTTCTACTTCTTACATGTTGAACTCAAATACCTGTACTTTCTACTTCTTACATGTTGAACCCAAATACCTGTACTTTCTACTTCTTACATGTTGAACACAAATACCTGTACTTTCTACTTCTTACATGTTGAACACAAATACCTGTACTTTCTACTTCTTACATGTTGAACTCAAATACCTGTACTTTCTACTTCTTACATGTTGAACTCAAATACCTGTACTTTCTACTTCTTACATGTTGAACTCAAATACCTGTACTTTCTACTTCTTACATGTTGAACACAAATACCTGTACTTTCTACTTCTTACATGTTGAACACAAATACCTGTACTTTCTACTTCTTACATGTTGAACTCAAATACCTGTACTTTCTACTTCTTACATGTTGAACCCAAATACCTGTACTTTCTACTTCTTACATGTTGAACTCAAATACCTGTACTTTCTACTTCTTACATGTTGAACTCAAATACCTGTACTTTCTACTTCTTACATGTTGAACTCAAATACCTGTACTTTCTACTTCTCACATGTTGAACTCAAATACCTGTACTTTCTACTTCTCTCATTTTCCAAACAGCTGGTTCCTTTAGTCTGAATGTGTGTTTGGTGGCGTGATCATTATTATTTAGAGTCATTGCGTGCCTATTGATTTGAACACGATCCGTGTATCCATCATTTCCTGGTCTTCTCTAAAGAAGAGGGACCAATGGAAACGTTGTCATGTTGCCGTTGGTCACCATGGAAACATTCATTAGCTAACAATGACATTATTGTTCTATTCATATAAAGGGAGGTCAGGTACTCTTTAAAACAGCTGCTAGTTATGGGTACTTTTTACTGAAGTACATTTCAAAGTTCTTTACTTTGACTTGAGGAAAGAAGTTTAGTCAGTACTTCTACTTTCACCAGAGTATTTTTAAACACAATTATCTGTACTTCTAAAGAATGTGTGAACTACATATCTGGTGTTTGCTCACCAACGTGGCGGACGCTGTCAGTCAGAGCGTCGATGAGGCTCCTCACTCGTGCGGCGGCAGCGTGAGCGTTACTGCTGATCTCTCTGACTCTGTCCAACACCGCTGACACACAAACAACACTTCACTGACTACAGACTATACAGAGCTGCAGGACGTCCTATTTCTGTGTTGGTCCCTGAAGGCAGCATCTCCCTTGTCCAATGGGATTCCTCCGTGTAATTTTGGATTATGTCAGAAAATAATCTCTGAGTAAAACAAACGTTTATGATATTTACACGTTTAGTTCAGCAGAATAATCTCCACATATTAACACCACTTTATGATCTCTGAAGTAAAAAGCTAATGTTGGGCTATAAAGGAACTACAGCACAGTCACATGACTTCACGTCACCACCGCTAAGCTAAAGGAGGCTAATGTTGGGCTATAAAGGAACTACAGCACGGTCACATGACTTCACATCACCACCGCTAAGCTAAAGGAGGCTAATGTTGGGCTATAAAGGAACTACAGCACGGTCACATGACTTCACGTCACCACCGCTAAGCTAAAGGTGGCTAATGCTGGGCTATAAAGGAACTACAGCACGGTCACATGACTTCACGTCACCACCGCTAAGCTAAAGGAGGCTAATGCTGGGCTATAAAGGAACTACAGCACGGTCACATGACTTCACGTCACCACCGCTAAGCTAAAGGAGGCTAATGTTGGGCTATAGAGGAACTACAGCACGGTCACATGACTTCACGTCACCACCGCTAAGCTAAAGGAGGCTAATGTTGGACTATAAAGGAACTACAGCACGGTCACATGACTTCACGTCACCACCGCTAAGCTAAAGGAGGCTAATGTTGGGCTATAAAGGAACTACAGCACGGTCACATGACTTCACGTCACCACCGCTAAGCTAAAGGTGGCTAATGTTGGGCTATAAAGGAACTACAGCACGGTCACATGACTTCACGTCACCACCGCTAAGCTAAAGGAGGCTAATGTTGGGCTATAAAGGAACTACAGCACGGTCACATGACTTCACGTCACCACCGCTAAGCTAAAGGCGGCTAATGTTGGGCTATGAAGGAACTACAGCACGGTCACATGACTTCACGTCACCACCGCTAAGCTAAAGGCGGCTAATGTTGGGCTATAAAGGAACTACAGCACGGTCACATGACTTCACGTCACCACCGCTAAGCTAAAGGAGGCTAATGTTGGGCTATAACGGAACTACAGCACGGTCACATGACTTCACGTCACCACCGCTAAGCTAAAGGAGGCTAATGTTGGGCTATAGAGGAACTACAGCACGGTCACATGACTTCACGTCACCACCGCTAAGCTAAAGGAGGCTAATGTTGGGCTATAACGGAACTACAGCACGTCGCTAATTTCGTAGAACAAAACGTTAAAATCTCTTCAGCTTGTGTTAACCACAGATCTTATTTCAGGATAACAACTAGAAACACATTCGGAAAACCATTGACCTCCAGACCAGGGGAAAGGAAGTGAGGAAATGCTGACTCACGCTAGAGTTAAAGACTCATTCCTGCACCTACCTCTATAACAGTATTTATTAAAAGTATTGTGTTGTGTTGATGTTGGTGGGCGGGGCTTACAGAAAAGGGGCGTGGCCGCTCTCTGCAGCAGCTCTTGCGTCTGATTGGCTGCGAGCTCGGCTCCACACAGCAGGCCTGCGGCGGCGCGCTCCGTGTTCTCCAGCGTGTTGGTGAGCGGGCCTTTGAGCAGCGCCGACATGAACAGGAAGAGGAGGAACTTCCTGCCCTGAGCTGAAACACAGGAGGGGGCACTGTCACTACCCGATATGCATCCCTGCCCTGTTTGCAGTGCGCATGTGCGAGATGGTCCGCCATATTGGACAACTCCATACGGAAACTCTAATAGGACATTTGACGTCTAGACGGCTGCCTGATTTGCCTCGTGCATGCGCGAGTTATAAACGTCTCAAATATCTTTACAAAAATCTGTTATTATTTTCAAATAAAATGAAGGACATTCACAGTTAATGTAATTAGATATAAATTATGAATGCCATACATATTGCATATTCACAGTCAATATTTCTTCAGTATGATAGCTGTCTAACAGAAGTTAAATCCATGTCTCACTTATTCTGACAAAGTACTTAACCCCAAATAAAAAGACCCAATAAAAAGAGTTTTGAAATAAGAGTGAAGTCACGTTGTAATAACAATAACTCGTCTCTCGTTCTTTTGAGTCTTCTTTTTGTGTTTTGCCAAACGCCTCTGTGTCAAGGCAAGTTTATTTATACAGCACTTTTCTGTACGCGACAATTCAAAGTGCTTTACAAAACAAATTAAAAGACTTTTTAGGAATAAATACAGTAAAAACACATATAATGGCATTTTACAACAGGCATTACAAAGCAAAGATAATAAAATAATAAACATAAACACCACAGGTACACAATCCATGTTTAAAAGGCAAAGGCATACTGTAGTGTGAATACAAGCAGCTGAATTAAAAGCAGCCCAAGAGATATGTTTTTAGTCTGGATTTAAAAACAGTAAGCGTCTCTGCGGACGTGCATGCTTTGGGTAGTTTGTTCCAGAGTGTCGGGGCATAACAGCTAAACGCTGCCTCTCCATGTTTTGTTGTTACTCTCTGAGCCGATAGCAGACCCGTCGGTCCCAGAAGACCTGAGGCACCTTGATGGCTCGTAATTATGCAGGAGTTTAACAATATACTTTGGTCCTAAACCATGTCATGATTTAAAAACTAGCAATAGTACTTTAAAATCAATTCTTTGGCCGAGTGGAAGCCAATGCAAAGATTTCAGAACCGGACTGATGTGATCCACTCTTTTAGTGTCAGTGAGGACACGAGCAGCAGCGCTCTGGATCAGCTGCAGCTTTCTGATGGATGTTTTAGTGAGCCCTGTGAAGACACTATTGCAGTAGTCCAGTCTACTGAAGATTAAAGCATGGACAAGCTTTTCTAAGTCCTGTTGCGACATTAGTTTTTTAATCCTGGATATGTTCTTCAGGTGGTAATAAGCACACCTAATGACTGTTGAAATGCAGGTCTGATTCCATCACTACCCCCAGACATCTTGCTTTGTGAGTTACTTTGTAGTCTGCCGCCTGAAGCTCTGTGGTTACTTTTAATCGGTCCTTCTTTGCTCCAAAAACAATGACCTCAGTTTGTCGTTTGCTCAGTTGGAGAAAGTTCTGAGTCGTCCAGCCAGTGATGTGCTCAGTGTGCTCAGTGTTCTAATCGGAGAACACTCTCCTGGTGTGATTTTAAAATAGATCAGGGTGTCTTCTGCATAGATGTGATCAGCTTAGGTCGCTCTTTTTAATCATTTCAGCCAGAGGTAGCATATAAATATGCGTCAAGTGTCCTAGTTGGGTTAGGGTACGGAGTTCTCCAATATGGCGGACCATCTCGCACATGCGCACTGCAGATAGGGCAGGGATGCAGATTGGGTGTTGACAGGCACAACAATCCCACAATGCACTGCTCCATTCAACCACAGATTTAGAATACATTATAGACTAAAGCAGGGGTCGGCAACCTTTTTGATATGAAGTGCCATTTAAAAAAAGAATTGTTATCAGCGTGCCAACGATCGAGAATTATCAGCAGGAGGGCGGGGGGAGCCTCGCTGCGGGGGAAGCAGTGTGTGGACCTGTCAACGCAACTTATGATGCCGAATTTAACAAACACATTTAAATAATTGGTTTAAAAGGTATAATAATAAGGACGATCGTCCGTTCTGTGATTCTCCAGAACACACATGTTATGATATTAGGGTCATGCAGAGTGAGATGAGATCGCTGTCCCTTTAAGAGAGAGAGAGAGAGAGAGAGAGAGAGAGAGAGAGAGAGAGAGAGAGAGAGAGAGAGAGAGGGGTGTGGCTTGTGCATGTGTGTGTGTGGATGGTAGAGCGACAGTGAGGGAACGTATGTTTGTTTCTGGAAGTGAAACGAGGCAGCAGAAAAACAGAGGTCTGTGATGTATTTTGTGAAACAGAAGAACAGCTAAATAAATGCAACGGCCTCCCAAGAAGAGCTCGCCTCTCTCCAGTCATTTGAGCTAAAGTGGGTTATTGAACCTGAAGCTTGTTGCTTCTTCCCTCCTCGACTACGGTCTGGGAGCCGACAGGAACGTTCAACACACAGATGGCCAGTCCGCCCCTTTGTAGCATATTATTTCGATGAGAGATGAGCAGATCGCCACTGGGCTTTCAACTAAATACACAGCCACGCAAAAACTGCGTCATTTGCACAGCTCCTTATGGGTACTGCAATTAGTGAAGTGCTTTCCTCCGTGGTGAAACGATCAGCACTGCACCACGGAGGAAAGCGGCAGAAAGTCACCTGGAGATAAAGAGAGCGGGGCTGCGTTGCGTGCATGACTTCCTTCTGCAGGTAATGGGGAGACGAGCTCTGGCGGCGGTCTCGTTCAGGATCCGAAAATTAATTTAAATATTTTGCACACTTATTCCACTTATTCCTAGTGTGCCACTGGTTACGGTGCCGCGTGCCAATGCTGGCACGCGTGCCAGGGGTTACCAACCCCTGGCACGCGTGCCAGGGGTTGCCAACCCCCGGACTAAAGTGACAGATAAAACTATTTCATTTGAAAAGTACTGTGACTGATATCGGATTGGTACATCACTGTGAAAACAGTGCAATGTTAATAAATGTGTATGAAAACAGACTGCTAGCAGGAAGCCCCCTCTGCGGGAACTGTCCACCTGTGCAGGTGAGTGCTGGTCTGACCTGCAGACAGTGAAGGTAGCATCACGCAGACGGAGGTCCGGACCCCGGAGGACAGGCCCATGGAGAAGGAGGCGATGGCGGCGAGGCTGAGGGTGAGGGAGACGCAGAGCCAGAGCTCCTGCAGGGGCAGACAGGAGACCCCGTACAGAGAGGCCAGCAGCAGGCCGGAAACAAACGCACCCAGGCTGCACCCCCCCTCCACCAGGTGACCTCTGACCCCAGCAGGCAGAGGGCGGCACGCTGACCTGGGGAGGGATGATGTTGGAAAATATATCAGAATCCCTTCATCAACCCACAGAGGGGACATCTACCTTGCTCCAGCAGAGAAGAGCCACAGACAGCTTCATGTTCCCTAGATGCATGCAAACACTGTTGAAGATTAGAAAATAAATTATAATAAAAATAAGTTACACATTTTACAAAATACACATGGTGTAACAGTTCTGAGGATTTAGCAGCCAGGTGTATATTGCACAGTTTTAACTAGGGCATTTATTAGGATAAACCCCTTGAGGTGCACCATCTGGTTTTCAAGGGGGTCCCAACAAAAGCAACGTGTTACGGTGAACAAAATAACAGAAAGCAAAGCATGACAAACCACACACAGTCTGTTCAGTACAATTCATGAAGTAATACGATCGTTACAATCACTGCAATGTGATAGACAGTGTCTGATAGACGGTGGCAGATTCAAATAAAAACGCAGTTCTTAACTTGAGAAGGTGATGAAAATAGAGCCGTGTTGTGGCACTGCTTTTCGGTGAAAGGAACTATTAAAGCATTAACAGAGCAATGATGTGATGTTAAAAATAGATTTTGACTATAGCTGAAGACAGATATCAGATGCATGTACAACCAGAGCTCACTGTGCGTTCACACGTTCGCATCCCGTTATTGTTTGTCCATCGTTGGTACTGAAGTCTCCTCTCACCTGTGCAGGACTCCTCTGAAGGAGCGTCTCGCTCCGCCCCTCTCCACCTGAACTCTGACCTCAGTCTTCATTAGGACCGTCTTCCTCTTCTTCATCCTCTGTTTCCTGGAGACCAAAGCTACGTGAAACTAGAGACACTACAACTGACTCCAACTGACTCCATCTGACTCCAACTGACTCCATCTGACTCCAACTGACTCCAACTGACCTCCAACTGACCAACTGACTCCAACTAACCAACTGACCAACTGACTCCATCTGACTCCATCTGACTCCCTCTGACCAACTGACTCCAACTAACCAACTGACCAACTGACTCAATCTGACTCCAACTGAGTCCATCTGTCTCCAACTGACTCCATCTGACTCCAACTGACTCCAACTGACTCCAACTAACCAACTGACCAACTGACTCCATCTGACTCCATCTGACTCCAACTGACTCCAACTGACTCAATCTGACTCCAACTGAGTCCATCTGTCTCCAACTGACTCCATCTGACTCCAACTGACTCCAACTGACTCCAACTGACCAACTGACTCCAACTAACCAACTGACCAACTGACTCCAACTGACTCTATCTGACTCCATCTGACTCCATCTGACTCCAACTGACTCCAACTGACCAACTGACTCACTCTGACTCCATCTGACTCCAACTGACTCCAACTGACCAACTGACTCCAACTAACCAACTGACCAACTGACTCCAACTGACTCTATCTGACTCCATCTGACTCCATCTGACTCCAACTGACTCCAACTGACCAACTGACTCACTCTGACTCCATCTGACTCCAACTGACTCCAACTGACCAACTGACTCACTCTGACTCCATCTGACTCCATCTGACTCCATCTGACTCCAACGGACTCCAACTGACTCCAACTGACTCCATCTGACTCCAACTGACTCCAACTGACTCAATCTGACTCCAACTGAGTCCATCTGTCTCCAACTGACTCCATCTGACTCCAACTGACTCCAACTGACTCTATCTGACTCCATCTGACTCCATCTGACTCCAACTGACTCCAACTGACCAACTGACCAACTGACTCCAACTGACTCCAACTGACTCCATCTGACTCCAACTGACTCCAACTGACCAACTGACTCACTCTGACTCCATCTGACTCCATCTGACTCCAACTGACTCCATCTGACTCCAACTGACTCCATCTGACTCCATCTGACTCCAACTGACTCCAACTGACCAACTGACTCACTCTGACTCCATCTGACTCCATCTGACTCCATCTGACTCCAACGGACTCCAACTGACCAACTGACTCACTCTGACTCCATCTGACTCCAACTGACTCCAACTGACTCCAACTGACTCACTCCGACTCCATCTGACTCCAACTGACTCCAACTGACCAACTGACTCCAACTGACTCCAACTGACTCACTCTGACTCCATCTGACTCCAACTGACTCCAACTGACCAACTGACTCACTCTGACTCCATCTGACTCCAACTGACTCCAACTGACTCACTCTGACTCCAACTGACTCCAACTGACTCCATCTGACTCCAACTGACTCCAACTGACTCCAACTGACTCCATCTGACTCCAACTGACTCCAACTGACTCCAACTGACTCCAACTGACTCCAACTGACTCACTCTGACTCCATCTGACTCCAACTGACTCCAACTGACTCCAACTGACTCCAACTGACTCACTCTGACTCCATCTGACTCCAACTGACTCCAACTGACTCACTCTGACTCCATCTGACTCCAACTGACTCCAACTGACTCACTCTGACTCCATCTGACTCCAACTGACTCCAACTGACTCCAACTGAATCCAACTGACCAACTGACTCCAACTGACCAACTGACTCCAACTGACTCCAACTGACTCCAACTGACTCCAACTGACTCCAACTGACTCCAACTGACTCACTCTGACTCCATCTGACTCCAACTGACTCCAACTGACTCCAACTGAATCCAACTGACCAACTGACTCCAACTGACCAACTGACTCCAACTGACTCCAACTGACTCCAACTGAATCCAACTGACCAACTGACTCCAACTGACCAACTGACTCCAACTGACTCCAACTGACCAACTGACTCCAACTGACCAACTGACTCCAACTGACTCCAACTGACCAACTGACTCCAACTGACTCCAACTGACCAACTGACTCCAACTGACCAACTGACTCCAACTGACCAACTGACTCCAACTGACTCCAACTGACTCCAACTGACTCCAACTGACTCCAACTGACTCCAACTGACTCCAACTGACCAACTGACCAACTGACCAGCTGCCCAACTGACCAACTGACCCACCGACCAACCGACCAACCGACCAACCGACCAACTGACCAACTGACCAACTGACCAACTGACCCACCGACCAACCGACCAACCGACCAACTGACCAACCGACCAACTGACCAACTGACCAACTGACCAACTGACCAACCGACCAACTGCCCAACCGACCAACTGACCAACCGACCAACTGACCAACTGATCAACCGACCAACTGAAACACCGACCAACTGACCAACTGACCAACTGACCAACCGACCAACTGACCAACTGACCAACTGACCCACCGACCAACTGACCCACCGACCAACTGACCCACCGACCAACTGACCAACTGACCAACCAACCAACCAACCAGCTGCCCAACTGACCAACTGACCAACTGACCAACTGCCCAGCCGACGGACAGAAACTCACAGACTGAATTACATGTAGTTTTACTTTACGTTTCACTTGATCTGTCAGCAGACAGGAGTTTTCCTGATGGCCGACACTGACCGGCACAGAGATCCTCACAGCAGTAAGTTTCATTTCCTCCATTCCCTGTTTCCTCTAACTCGTCATGTTTTAGAAGCTAACGCCCAGCTACCTCTCAGCTAACACTAGCTGCTCTGTTTCCTGTTTCCTTTAACTCGTCATGTTTTAGAAGCTAACGCCCTGCTGCCTCTCAGCTAACGCTAGCTGCTCTGTTTCCTGTTTCCTTTAACTCGTCATGTTTTAGAAGCTAACGCCCAGCTACCTCTCAGCTAACGCTAGCTGCTCTGTTTCCTGTTTCCTTTAACTCGTCATGTTTTAGAAGCTAACGCCCAGCTACCTCTCAGCTAACACTAGCTGCTCTGTTTCCTGTTTCCTTTAACTCTTCATGTTTTAGAAGTTAACGCCCTGCTGCCTCTCAGCTAACACTAGCTGCTCTGTTTCCTGTTTCCTTTAACTCGTCATGTTTTAGAAGCTAACGCCCTGCTGCCTCTCAGCTAACACTAGCTGCTCTGTTTCCTGTTTCCTTTAACTCGTCATGTTTTAGAAGCTAACGCCCTGCTGCCTCTCAGCTGACTAGCTGCTCTGTTAGCTGAGAGGTAGCTGGGCGTTTGTACCGATAGGGGTCTTGAATTTACTTTATTGTGTTTTATTTTGTATTATCCTACCTTTTAACTGTTGTGTCTCTTGAAGTGTTAAACTATCCTGTTGCTATGCTAAATGTGGGCCAAAAGGATTTGTGATGTTGTTAAAATGTTGAGCATTAATTGAATGCTATTTTCTGCATAACACCCGTATTACACTGTTATTACCTACATTACATACACCTACATTGTTAATGTGTTAATCAGCGGTGGAGCGGCTGAGTCTGAAATTCCTGCCTCCTGTTGTCCATCGTCTCCTCTTCAGCCAATCAGAAGAGTTCCCTTGGGGCCGCCTCCTCCTCAGGGCGCTGTACGGAGCCGTGAGCGGGACAGGTGAGAGGAGAAAAATATATTTTAAATGTTAAATCTATTAAGAGTTGTTGTATTTCTTTCTCTTTTATTAAAGTTGAAAGTATTTTTTATTTACATATTTTTGTTATTTCTAATGCTAAATGTTTTTATGTTCTCCTTGTGTGTCAGTCCTGTTCCTGGGACTCTGTCACAGTCTGCCGCTGACCTTTGACCTGCAGCTGGCAGCAGCAGCTGTATTCATTGGTGAGGAGACATCATCTGTTTATACATAAATGTGTGTGTGCGTGTGTGTGTGCGTGTGTGTGTGTGTGTGTGTGTGTGTGTGTGTGTGTGTGTGTGTGTGTGTGTGTGTGCACTAGGGGTTTCACCAACTAATCGACTAGTCGACTACCTTTACCACTAGTCGGCGCTGTAGGCCCTAGTCGACTAGTCGTGGAAAAAAATGGAGGTAAACGAGGTGCTGCAAAATGCTACAAAACACGTCCGACATTCTTATGTATGGCAGTACTTCAACGAAGATGTAACCAACTCCACAGTGAAGTGTCAGTTGTGTACAGCTGTACTGAAGTACAATACAAATGCATCTGCTATGCGCAACCATCTGAAGATGAGACACCCGCTGCCGACAGCTAGCGCTAGCAGTAATGCTAGCACCAGTGAGCAACGGACCGGCGTCAGCACTGAACAGAGGCAGACGAACAGCAAGAAAACACGGGTCAACAGTGATGCGGATGATGAGCTACGGGATTACTGCCAGCGGACACCGCATATCCCCACAATGGATAATCCACTGGAGTGGTGTGCAGAAAACGTGCACCGCTTCCCCCGCTTTCGAGAAGCTACCTGGCTATTCCAGCCACAAGCACCCCGAGTGAGAGGGGTTTTTCCCTGGGAGGCAACACTGTCACCCGAAAGCGGTCATGCCTCCTTCCCTCACATGTCGATGCGTTGGTGTTCAAACCAAAGATATGGAAAGGTGGACGTTATGGTGGAGGACAGCGAATAAAGTGTTGCGCAATGCGCTGTTGCGCACTGGATTTACGTGGCATTTATGTAAACAAGAGTTTTTTGCTGTCGATTTTGGTGAGTCCAGTGTTTGTTATTTACTCAGCCATGTAACACAAATTAAAATGCAGTGTTTAATGTTACTGTATGAGTTCCAATAGAAAATACAGTTGTAAACCTCTCTTTGTGTGTCTCTATTATGACGTAACGACTAGTCGACTAGTCGACTACTATTTTGAAAAACTAGTCGACTAGTAAATATTGGTAGTTGTGAAACCCTGTGTGTGTGTGTGTGTGCGTGCGCGTGTGTGTGCGCGTGCGTGTGTGCTTCCTTCTCTTCCTCCTGCACATGATAAATGTATATTAGTAATATGTGTGTGTGTTTGTGTTCGTGTGTGTAGGTGTGTGTGCAGCCTGCTGCTCTTGCTCCTCGTCCTGCAGATGTTCCCTCCTCCTCATGTTTCCCAGCATGCTCGGAACCAGAGGAAGAGCGTACCTGATGCTGCTCCTCCTGACGGTGCTGTGCAGAGGTAACGCACGCACGCACGCAAGCACACACACACACACACACACACACACACACACACACACACACACACACACACACACACACACACACACACACACACACACACACACACACACACACAGTTTAATACTAATGATGGTATTTCAGGGCCGCTCTCTAACATCCAGAGTAACGTGGAGGCGGCGGCTCTCTCTCTCAGCTGTAACCTGGATCTGCAGATTCACCACAGCAAGGTCCTGTGGAGAGAGACTCTGACTCCTTATCTCATCATCTCTCAGCAACTCATGGTAAATATTATATTCATATATGTAAGTATATCACAGCAAGGTCCTGTGGGGGCTTATATATGATCGTCTCACAGCTTATGGTAATGCGTTTATTTAGTGGGAATGCTGTTAACAACCAAATCTGAGATCTCACCATATGCCGTTTCCATGGAAACACATCCCTCGCCATAAAACATGATGTCGCAATAACTCCTATGAAAATGTTCAAAAAGTGCTCAAACTTCACATGTGTGCCAACGGTCCAGCCTTGAAGACATCTACGGGACAGTTTTGAGATTTCTTCAAATGCCGTTGCCATGGCAACACAATGCTCGCCATGAAACACGGTTTTCTCATAACTTCAGTGAAAATACTCCAAACGCCCCCAAACTTCACAGGTTTGGTAACGATGCAGCCATCAACGCATCTAAGCGTATTATGGGGTGTCAACAAATGCCGTTGGCATGGCGACAGATAATTCGCCATCAAGTTAGTTCAAAAGTTTGCAGTTCAAATATTCTGCTGCTTTTCCAAGCCTTTTTACTTTTCTCTCAACACATATTCAAGCCCCCAGTGTTCACGTATCATTTCAATATACATTCTTCACTTTCTTCTTACACATTACATTTCAGCATAGCAGTTTAGCGTCAGCATAAAGCATTCCCACTAGCAATTTCTTCAGGAATTGCATTCTCTAGTTTAAATAAACCTGCTATCGCCACTCAGGATATCATGGTGATATTCGTTATAGTTATTTTATACTGATAGACTCACTTTAAGTCCAATCTTCCTCTCCTGCATTAAGTCATCATTTCATTGTCATTAACTTAATTTATTTTACATTTTGATTACTTTGTGTAATTTACTACATGCATGATTATTTTATTTAAAGTGTTATTTAGCGTGCATGCTAATAAAGCTAATTCAAACAAATCCATCACGTGTCGTCAGGACGATAAAGAGGAGTTTCAGTCGGAGGTTCGGAGCGTCAGCAGGACGTTTCAGGAGGTTAGAGACCAGGTCGTCCGTCAGTACGGATACAACGACTTCAGCAGGAAGTACGGCGCAGGAACAGGAAGCAGCACGCAAGACAACAGGAAGTACAGCACAGGAACAGGAAGCAGCATGCAGGACAACAGGAAGTACAAAGCAGGGACAGGAAGCAGCACGCAGGATAACAGGAAGTACAAAGCAGGGACAGGAAGCAGCACACAGGAGCAGTTCAGCTCCCGGACCATGATGCAGTGCGAAAGTGAGTGTTTATTATCTGTGATGGTTCTCTGGTGCCCTCTGGTGGTCAAAGTGTGTTTTGTTAAAGAGCAACTTGCAGGTTTTTTTTTCTACATTTATGCTGAACCTTGCCTGAAAATTACAATTAAAAAAGTGAATGCAGGATTTGATATGCTTTACGAGACATAAGGAATTCAGAGGGAAAGGAGCCGTTTTGAGCTCTGCTCTTAAAAACTGCTCTTTTTTAACATCAAACGTCAAACGCTTCATATTACGTCACATGGGGGAGCAACTTTCTCAGACTCCTTCTCTGCCCAATCCGAGGTAGTAGTTTGTAGTTGGTTTGAGCGGTTGTGATTTAGTGAGCTGGTATATTTTTGTTAATTTTACATTGGATTTCACCATTTGTAATCATGGTGAGCTGGAGTTTGTGCAGGTTGCACAAACTCCAGCCTGTCAGGACATCGAGTCCACAGTTTCCCTAACAGGAAAAGGACCGGAGCTAGCTTTCGTTCCTGGGTGCGTTGTGCATCCACCTCCCTGCAGCACATGCTCTCCACAGCTGAAGCCTATCAAACAAAATGTTTATCAGGAAACCATATTACATCTCTATCCCCCCTTCGCTCCCCTCTCTCTCCCCCCTTCGTTCCTCTCTCTCTCTCTCTCCCCCCCTTCGCTCCTCTCTCCCCCCCCTTCGCTCCCCTCTCTCTCCCCCCTTCGTTCCTCTCTCTCTCTCTCTCTCCCCCCCTTCGCTCCTCTCTCTCTCCCCCTTCGCCCCTGTCTCTCTCCCCTCCGGTACACAGCACCGTAAGACGTAGTGTGGAGTTGCATTAGGTAACGCGAGATACGGCTGATACTTGCGCATTAGTTTCTGTTATGGATCAGTATCAACAGTCCTGCCAGTAACGTTACTATATTATCAATGCTACTTTAGTTATAGCCTGATATATGATAGCTAACTTCACAATGTTTTGATGTGACGTTAGCTAACATTCTGTAGTATTAGCTTTGTTCGTTATTCTCGCGTCCAGGAGAGAAGCTTAGGATAAATGAGACCAATGGAGTCTCTCCAATAAGGTTCAAATGGGTAATTTGATTAAAATGGCGCGGTAATGTTACAAGCAGAATATTGTTCAGTCAGAAAACAGCTGTCTTCTCGGCATCTCGAGAGCGAAGGAAGGGCCGAGAAACACACATCAGCTGTTTAAGTATTCCTCCGATGGCTCCTCCTGGTATGCCGGTTGGCGCTGCCCGGGGCCGGCCCTCCACTCATCTCCAATGTCCGTTGTTGCGCATAACAGAGGATTCAGACATTGGAAATTCAATTCATAACTAAACGCGCCTTTTCTCCTCGTATTCTCTTTCTCATTTTAACGGCTGTAATCAATACTTTAATAATACTGGAAATACATTACTGCAGTTATCATTTACGGTAGTTCCGGATGTTGTCATACCAACTCACGTCTGTAAACAAAACTTATTAAAATAACTGTACCTTCATTTAATATTCAGCAATAGTAATATCTCGATGTCTATCGATGTAGTATTAACCCTCTGGAGTCGGTTGAAAAGTGCGCATAATTTACGTAAATTAATCATATATTTTTGATTATAAGGAGTACAAATATGATTCAGATATCCGCGGAATCGCTGAAAGTGTAGCTTTCCAGCGGGAAACCTGTAACCTGGGTTGCGTTCCGATAATCCAAAGATCAGCTCCTAACGTCTAACCCTATCTCCTATTCCTTGACCTCCTAGTGAAACGTCACGGGGTTAAGGGATAGTGGATAGGAGAATTCAAAAGGTCTGCGCCAGCGGACGTCATTGTCATTGTGCGTCTGCTGCTGTGGGGAAACTATGGAAACTACAGTTTTCTATACAGAGGACTACAACATGGATGTTTAATAAGAAGGAGGGACTCATCTAGAGACTCTGCACCGTGCTCTGATGCTGTTGCTTTATGAACAACAGAGAAACAGATTCTTCATGACCAAAGCTGGAATTGAAAAAAAAAGGAAAGTGAAACTGATGCTCGTCACCCTCTCCCTCCGGTCCACATTAATACAAATGATCCCAATACGTATGATTGATGAAAAGATCTTAAAATCAATACAAATGTATTTATTATAAACGTTAGTCCTTAACATCTATCACTGTGTACATCATTCAAACATCTTTTAAAAGTTGAACAAACCCCACACAGCTCAGTGAAATGTTGACTTTATTTGATCATTTCAGTAAAAACTAACGTTCATATTTCTCTTTTTGATTATAATACTGATGAACGTTCAAAACAAAGCACTTTGGCAACTTACCACATACGTTTTAAAATGCTTAATAAGCACCGTAACTTTCATGATATCATTTCGTTTGTTTCCGTGAACGGCCGACTGTTGTGTGACGTCAAATGCTGCGGCTGCAATGCATTGTGGGGCAGCATTTTCTCCTCTCCTTTCGGTGAGGGAGGTCCAGTGGTTCCTAAGCTAAAGGAGGTTATAAAGGAAGTTTAAAACCTCCTTTCCTTTCATCTAGAGAATTGGAACGGCACTTATCATGGCTGCCACTGAGGGACTTCCGGGTCATTTCACTCGGTTAGGAAGGTTCCTAAACTGAATGGACTATTGGAACGCAACCCTGGGCACAGCAGCTAATATGGCCGCTCAAAGCAGCTTGACCTTACACCGTGTGGGAGTGGTGGATCTACTGTGGCTCCAGAGGCTTCACCAGAGCCATCAACACCAAGGACCAGCAGACCAGCATCACTACAGCTGCCTCCACCTCCATCTGCGGCTGCCACCAGGTGGAGATACACCTCAGCACAAAGGCTCCACCACAGCCATCACCTTCAACCCAGCCAGCAAGGAGGTCTCGTGGAGGTCTCGTATAGCGCTTGTACCCCCCACCTACACAGCGGCCCATGCACCATCACCCCCACCTACACAGCAGCCCATGCACCATCACCCCCACCTACACAGCAGCCCATGCACCATCACCCCCACCTACACAGCAGCCCATGCACCATCACCCCCACCTACACAGCAGCCCATGCACCATCACCCCCACCTACACAGCAGCCCATGCACCATCACCCCCACCTACACAGCAGCCCATGCACCATCACCCCCACCTACACAGCAGCCAGACCCACTGTTTTGGAAGACAGACAAAGACCTTGACAGTGTCTTGACATTTATAATGAAGAGTTGGTTGAAAGTTCTGATGTTCAATATTGTAAATAGTGAGATTTTCCAGTTTCTTATATTTATATAAATAGTTGGTTGAAAAAAACATATTTATAATAAATTGTTGGTTGGATGAAAAGTTTGAATGCTCAATTTGTATTTGTACACATCACATGAACCTTGGTATGTAATACAGAGGCGAACCGTGTCTCACAACTGGACCTTCTGTAGACACCCCCCCCCCCCCCCCCTCGTCTTGAAAAGGGTACTCACAACAATTCCGCAACAACTTCATCTTCACCTGTTGCACTTGTTATTTCAATGTTAAAAACAATAAAGCGGCATTAATTGCTTCGTCTCATTCATCTAGATCCTCTGTCTCGAGCCAGTTAACTAGCGGGCCTTCTAGAGCACCCTGGAACCGAGGGGAAACTCTGAAAGAACACGCCCATTGGCTACAAATCAATATCTGATTGGTTGATCAAACTGTCAGTCCAAACGTACGCTCTCATTCAGTGCAACGGCCAGGGCATTCGATCAAGGACGTAGAATACCTTGGGTTAGGGTATTCTACCCAGAGACCCAGAACAAGATCTGATTGGTTGCTTTCTTTTCGAACACAAAACCACTGAATGCGTAGTGCACGGTCCGAGAAGGACAAACAAATCAACGTAACACTGTGATATTACAGATCAACAACACAGATACCATTCTCATTTATTCATCTTATTACATTTTATTTATATAATTAAATCGATTTTTTGTTTGTTTTATCTGAGTGTTCCAGGGTATTCTCTGACTACCTTGAAGGCCCTGACGGTTCGCCACTGATGTAATATGAAGTCAGTCCTAACGTATCTCAGTCCCTGCTTTGGTGAGAGTAGAGTGATAAACACCTGTTTTACTCAAAATTCGAATTAATTTATTTTCATTTTAGACATGAATTACACATTTATATACAGTGTAATTCAAATATTTCACTTCTTTTGTGATCCTAAGACTTTGGTAACCAAATCTAAAACACCAAAACAATTCGATCACATGAGTACATTTGTGTTTTTACAAGAGTTTTGACGATTTTCCGAAAATCGAATGTCAAATTTTAAACTTTTGAGCTACTTATCTCATCACACAGTGCTCTCAGGTGAGTAATTTGCATATATAGCAATACCAGAGGTTGTCCTGAACATTTTGATATTTCACACATGGGGTGCCATGTTAGAAGAAATACATTTAAAAGGTGATTTAAGAAAACATCTAAAAATCAAGAAAGTACCCTTAGACTCCAGAGGAAGTCAGTAGACAATACTCCGTGTACATTTTAACTTCACATTCACAGCTCTAAGAAAAGGAATATTAGCCACATGCTAAATGCTAACCGGAGATGAAGGATTTTCAGAATAAAAGCTTGACATCAGAGATTGTGATTGTGGGGAGGCTTTTTTTATGCGGAAGTAAAAATGTCTTACAAAAACGACGCCAGATGTCACTTTAGTGTATATTTATGAATATGTTTTGGAAAATCTAGTTTATATATAATTTCCTACACATTTCTTCACTGGGGACTCTAACCTGCAAGCTGCTCTTTAAATCATATGCTCATCAGCCACACGGTAGAAATGACAAGGACATTCTTCTGGCCTGAGCTCCTAAAGGAGCAATGCAGCATATAGAAACTCCACCCTAACACCTCCTCCAACACCTCCTTAAAACCTCCTCTAATATCTGTTTGTGTGTGTGTGTGTGTGTCAGATGTGGTGGAAGGTGGGGTGCAGCGCTGCTCTGATTGGTTCAGCCTCAGGTGGGCGGAGTGTATGGAGGTGGTCTCTGTCCCCGTCATCAACCACCTGCTCTGCGTCTTCATGAAGCTTCACTTCCTGTGTGACGTGTTCAGAGGTCTGTATACTACAGACAGAGATGTAGAGTCAGGATGTTTGTTTACCTGCTTCATGCCCTGACCCCTCTATGACCCCTGTATGACCCCTCTATGACCACTCTATGACCCCTGTATGACCCTGTATGACCACTCTATGACCCCTGTATGACCCCTCTATGACCCCTCTATGACCCCTGTATGACCCCATGTATGACCCCTGTATGACTCCTCTATGACCCATCAATGACCCCTCTATGACCCCTGTATGACCCCCTGTGTGACCCCTGTATGACCCCTGTATGACTCCTCTATGACCCATCAATGACCCCTGTATGACCCCTGTATGACCACTCTATGACCCCTGTATGACCCTTGTATGACCACTCTATGACCCCTGTATGACCCCTCTATGACCCCTCTATGACCCCTGTATGACCCCATGTATGACCCCTGTATGACTCCTCTATGACCCATCAATGACCCCTCTATGACCCCTGTATGACCCCCTGTGTGACCCCTGTATGACTCCTCTATGACCCATCAATGACCCTTCTACGACCCCTGTATAACCCCTGTATGACCCCTCTATGACCCCCTGTGTGACCCCTGCATGACCCCTGTATGACTCCTCTATGACCCATCAATGACCCCTGTGTGACCCCTGTATGACCCCATGTATGACCCCTGTATGACTCCTCTATGACCCATCAATGACCCCTCTATGACCCCTGTATGACCCCTCTATGACCCCACCCCCAGTGATGACCCCGTGGTGCAGGGATCAGGTCCCGGTGGAGGGAAACTTCGGTCAGCTGTTCGACCGCCTCAACCATTCAGTGGACCTCCTGAGCCGAGAGTTCAGCGCCCAGCTGGTCTTGCAGGTGACCTCCTCTTACTCCACCCTAACACCTCCTAGCACCTCCTCTTACTCCACCCTAACACCTCCTAGCACCTCCTCTAACTACAGCCTAACACCTCCTAGCACCTCCTCTAACTCCACCCTAACACCTCCTAGCACCTCCTCTAACTCCATCCTAACACCTCCTCTAACTCCATCCTAACACCTCCTCTAACTCCATCCTAACACCTCCTCTAACTCCACCCTAACACCTCCTAGCACCTCCTCTTACTCCACCCTAACACCTCCTAGCACCTCCTCTAACTACAGCCTAACACCTCCTAGCACCTCCTCTTACTCCACCCTAACACCTCCTAGCACCTCCTCTTACTCCACCCTAACACCTCCTAGCACCTCCTCTAACTACAGCCTAACACCTCCTAGCACCTCCTCTAACTCCACCCTAACACCTCCTAGCACCTCCTCTAACTCCATCCTAACACCTCCCAGCACCTCCTCTAACTCCATCCTAACACCTCCCAGCACCTCCTCTAACTCCACCCTAACACCTCCTAGCACCTCCTCTTACTCCACCCTAACACCTCCTAGCACCTCCTCTAACTATAGCCTAACACCTCCTAGCACCTCCTCTAACTCCACCCTAACACCTCCTAGCACCTCCTCTAACTACAGCCTAACACCTCCTGGCACCTCCTCTAACTCCACCCTAACACCTCCTCTAACTCCACCCTAACACCTCCTGGCACCTCCTCTAACTCCACCCTAATACCTCCTAGCACCTCCTCTAACTCCACACCAACACCTCCTCTAACTCAACCCTAACACCTCCTAGCACCTCCTCTAACTACACCCTAACACCTCCTCTAACTCCACCCTAACACCTCCTAACACCTCCTCTAACTACACCCTAACACCTCCTCTAACTCCACCCTAACACCTCCTAACACCTCCTCTAACTCCACCCTAACACCTCCTGGCACCTCCTCTAACTACACCCTAACACCTCCTAGCACCTCCTCTAACTACACCCTAACACCTCCTGGCACCTCCTCTAACTCCACCCTAACACCTCCTAGCACCTCCTCTAACTCCACCCTATCACCTCCTAGCACCTCCTCTAACTCCACCCTAACACAACCTAGCACCTCCTCTAACTACAGCCTAACACCTCCCGGCACCTCCTCTAACTCCACCCTAACACCTCCCAGCACCTCCTCTAACTCCATCCTAACACCTCCTAGCACCTCCTCTAACTCCACACCAACACCTCCTCTAACTACACCCTAACACCTCCTCTAACTCGACCCTAACACCTCGTAGCACCTCCTCTAACTCCATCATAACACCTCCTAGCACCTCCTCTAACTCCACCCTAACACCTCCTAGCACCTCCTCTAACTCCACACCAACACCTCCTCTAACTCCACCCTAACACCTCCTAGCACCTCCTCTAACTACACCCTAACACCTCCTAGCACCTCCTCTAACTACACCCTAACACCTCCTCTAACTCCATCCTAACAAGATGAATCTCATGCTGTTTGTCTACATAAAGCTGCATTAGCCTCCTTTAGCTTAGCGGTGGTGAGGTGAAGTCATGTGACCGTGCTGTAGTTCCTTTATAGCCCAACATTAGCCTCCTTTAGCTTAGCGGTGGTGACGTGAAGTCATGTGACCGTGCTGTAGTTCCTTTATAGCCCAACATTAGCCTCCTTTAGCTTAGCGGTGGTGACGTGAAGTCATGTGACCGTGCTGTAGTTTCTTTATAGCCCAACATTAGCCTCCTTTAGCTTAGCGGTGGTAACGTGAAGTCATGTGACGTGCTGTAGTTCCTTTATAGCCCAACATTAGCCTCCTTTAGCTTAGCGATGGTGACGTGAAGTCATGTGACCGTGCTGTAGTTCCTTTATAGCCCAACATTAGCCTCCTTTAGCTTAGCGATGGTGACGTGAAGTCATGTGACCGTGCTGTAGTTCCTTTATAGCCCAACATTAGCCTCCTTTAGCTTAGCGGTGGTGACGTGAAGTCATGTGACCGTGCTGTAGTTTCTTTATAGCCCAACATTAGCCTCCTTTAGCTTAGCGGTGGTAACGTGAAGTCATGTGACGTGCTGTAGTTCCTTTATAGCCCAACATTAGCCTCCTTTAGCTTAGCGGTGGTGACGTGAAGTCATGTGACCGTGCTGTAGTTCCTCTATAGCCCAACATTAGCCTCCTTTAGCTTAGCGGTGGTGACGTGAAGTCATGTGACCGTGCTGTAGTTCCTTTATAGCCCAACATTAGCCTCCTTTAGCTTAGCGGTGGTGACGTGAAGTCATGTGACCGTGCTGTAGTTCCTCTATAGCCAAACATTAGCCTTCTTTAGCTTAGCGGTGGTGATGTGAGGTCATGTGACCGTGCTGTAGTTCCTTCATAGCCCAACATTAGCCTCCTTTAGCTTAGCGGTGGTGACGTGAGGTCATGTGACCGTGCTGTAGTTCCTTTATAGCCCAACATTAGCCTCCTTTAGCTTAGCGGTGGTGACGTGAAGTCATGTGACCGTGCTGTAGTTCCTTTATAGCCCAACATTAGCCTCCTTTAGCTTAGCGGTGGTGACGTGAAGTCATGTGACCGTGCTGTAGTTCCTTTATAGCCCAACATTAGCCTCCTTTAGCTTAGCGGTGGTGACGTGAAGTCATGTGACCGTGCTGTAGTTCCTTTATAGCCCAACATTAGCCTCCTTTAGCTTAGCGGTGGTGACGTGAGGTCATGTGACCGTGCTGTAGTTCCTTTATAGCCCAACATTAGCCTCCTTTAGCTTAGCGGTGGTGAAGTCATGTGACCGTGCTGTAGTTCCTTTATAGCCCAACATTAGCCACCTTTAGCTTAGCGGTGGTGACGTGAAGTCATGTGACCGTGCTGTAGTTCCTTTATAGCCTAACATTAGCCTCCTTTAGCTTAGCGGTGGTGAGGTGAAGTCATGTGACCGAGCTGTAGTTCCTTTATAGCCCAACATTAGCCTCCTTTAGCTTAGCGGTGGTGATGTGAAGTCATGTGACCGTGCTGTAGTTCCTTTATAGCCCAACATTAGCCTCCTTTAGCTTAGCGGTGGTGACGTGAAGTCATGTGACCGTGCTGTAGTTCCTTTATAGCCCAACATTAGCCTCCTTTAGCTTAGCGGTGGTGACGTGAAGTCATGTGACCGTGCTGTAGTTCCTTTATAGCCCAACATTAGCCTCCTTTAGCTTAGCGGAGATGACGTGAGGTCATGTGACCGTGCTGTAGTTCCTTTATAGCCCAACATTAGCCTCCTTTAGCTTAGCGGTGGTGACGTGAAGTCATGTGACCGTGCTGTAGTTCCTTTATAGCCTAACATTAGCCTCCTTTAGCTTAGCGGTGATGACGTGAGGTCATGTGACCGTGCTGTAGTTCCTTTATAGCCCAACATTAGCCTCCTTTAGCTTAGCGGTGGTGACGTGAAGTCATGTGACCGTGCTGTAGTTCCTTTATAGCCTAACATTAGCCTCCTTTAGCTTAGCGGTGGTGAGGTGAAGTCATGTGATCGTGCTGTAGTTCCTTTATAGCCTAACATTAGCCTCCCTTAGCTTAGCGGTGGTGAGGTGAAGTCATGTGACCGTGCTGTAGTTCCTTTATAGCCTAACATTAGCCTCCTTTAGCTTAGCGGTGGTGAGGTGAAGTCATGTGACCGAGCTGTAGTTCCTTTATAGCCCAACATTAGCCTCCTTTAGCTTAGCGGCGGTGACGTGAAGTCATGTGACCGTGCTGTAGTTCCTTTATAGCCTAACATTAGCCTCCTTTAGCTTAGCGGTGGTGAGGTGAAGTCATGTGACCGAGCTGTAGTTCCTTTATAGTCCAACATTAGCCTCCTTTAGCTTAGCGGTGGTGATGTGAAGTCATGTGACTGTGCTGTAGTTCCTTTATAGCCCAACATTAGCCTCCTTTAGCTTAGCGGTGGTGACGTGAAGTCATGTGACCGTGCTGTAGTTCCTTTATAGCCCAACATTAGCCTCCTTTAGCTTAGCGGTGGTGATGTGAAGTCATGTGACTGTGCTGTAGTTCCTTTATAGCCCAACATTAGCCTCCTTTAGCTTAGCGGTGGTGATGTGAAGTCATGTGACCGTGCTGTAGTTCCTTTATAGCCCAACATTAGCCTCCTTTAGCTTAGCGGTTGAGACGTGAAGTCATGTGACTGTGCTGCTAATTAAACGTGTAACAATACATTACATCACATTTAGCTGAGGCTTTTATCCAAAGCGACTTACAATAAGTGCATTCGACCAAGAAGATACAACCTTGAAGAAAACAGAATCATATAAGTACATCAGGTTTCATAGAGCCAAACATTTCAAGTGCTACTCAACTGGCTTTAGATAAGCCAGCCCTTTATTAGTATATAAGTGCTTTGTTAGTAATTCTATCTCTGGAAGTGGAGTCCAAAGAGATGAGTTTTCAGTCTGAAGAAGATGTGTAAGCTTTCTGCTGTCCTGATTTCAATGGGGAGCTCATCCCACCATTTTGGAGCCAGGATAGCAAACCCACGTGTTTCTGCTGATGGGAACTTGGGTCCCCCTCGCAGTGCGGGGGCAGCGAGCTGTTTGGCTGATGCAGAGCGGAGTGCACGTGCTGGGGTGTACGGTTTAACCATGTCCTGGATGTAGGAAGGGCCAGATCCATTCACAGCATGGTACGCAAGTACCAGAGTCTTGAAATGGATTCTAGCAGTTACTGGAAGCCAGTGAAGGGAGCGGAGGAGCGGCGTGGTGTGGGAGAATTTGGGAAGGTTGAAGACCAGACGAGCCGCTGCATTCTGGATGAGCTGCAGAGGTCGGATGGCACATGCAGGTAGACCAGCCAGGAGGGAGTTGCAGTAGTCTAGGCGTGAGATGACGAGAGTCTGGACCAGAACCTGCGTCTCTTTCTGGGTCAGCTGGGGACGTGTCCTCCTGATGTTGTAAAGAGTGTATCTGCAGCAGCGGGTTGTAGCAGAGATGTTTGCAGTGAAGGACAGTTTGTTATCTAGGGTCACACCCAGATTCCTTGCAGTCTGAGTCGGGGAAACAACAGAGGGGCCGATGTTGATTGTTAGGTCAAGAGTGGGACAATCTTTTCCCGGAAGGAAAAGCAGTTCAGTCTTGTCAAGGTTGAGCTTGAGGTGGTGAGCAGACATCCACTGAGAGATGTCTGCTCGACAAGCAGAGATGCGTGCGACGACCTGGGTCTCTGAGCGGGGAAAGGACAGAATGAGTTGGGTGTCTTCAGCGTAGCAGTGGTATGAAAAACCATGTGGGCTAATGACTGATCCGAGCGAGTTTGTGTACAAGGAGAAGAGGAGGGGACCAAGAACAGAGCCCTGAGGGACCCCTGTAGTTAATTGACAAGGGTCGGACTCGGACCCTCTCCAAGTTACCCTGTAGGTCTTTGAGGTATGAGGTGAGGAGGGAAAGTGCAGAGCCTGAAACTCCAAGTTCTTGGAGAGTGTGAAGGAGGATCTGATGGTTCACCGTGTCGAATGCAACAGACAGGTCCAGAAGGATGATGACAGAGGAGAGGGAGGCTGCTTTAGCCGTGTGCAGTTCCTCAGAGACAGCAAGGAGAGCAGTTTCTGTTGAGTGACCTGCCTTGAAACCAGACTGGTGCGGATCCAGAAGGTTGTTCTGATGGAGGTAACAGGAGAGTTGTTTAAAGACAGTTCAAGTGTTCTAGACAGGAACGGGAGGAGAGAGACGGGCCTGTAGTTTCTAACATCAGACGGGTTGAGAGTGGGTTTCTTTAGGAGAGGGTTTACTCTTGCCTCCTTGAGACTGTTTGGAAAGTGACCAGAAGTTAGAGAAGTGATGATGAAAGGAGAAACGGTAGAATATCAGGAGCGATAGTCTGAAGGAGGTTTGAGGGGATAGGGTCCAGAGGACAGGTGGTAGGACGGGCAGAGGTAACGAAGGTAAGACCCTCACTTGGAGAGAGAGGGGAGAAGGAGGTCAGTGTGTGGGTGAAGGGAGGGTCTGGTGACCCAGAGGTGAAGGAGGTCAGTGTGGTGTCTGGTGACCCAGAGGTGAAGGAGGTCAGTGTGTGTGGGGGGGGGGGTCTGGTGACCCAGCGGTGAGTAAAGGTGAGTCAGAAAAAGAAGAGCGAAGATCATCAACCTCTTTTCAAAGTGGTTAACAAAGTCGCTTGACAGAAGTAAGGGGGAAGGGGCTTTGGGGGGGTCCAAGAGGGAGGAGGGGGCTTTGGGGGGGTCCAAGAGGGAGGAGGGGGGAGGGGCTTTGGGGGGGTCCAAGAGGGAGGAGGGGGCTTTGGGGGGGTCCAAGAGGGAGGAGGGGGAGGGGCTTTGGGGGGGTCCAAGAGGGAGGAGAAGATGGAACTAGTGTTTGGGGTTGGAACAGGGAGATTGGGTCCTGATTGAAAGAAGGTGCTTCTTGCCTGAGAGGTGGGAGCAGAGAGAGAGCCGTGTCAGAATCAGAAACGTTGGTTTGACACACAGATTATTTTGTGACATAAGGAGACGCGGACCAGGAGACGCTGCCTTCAGGGACTACTTCTATAAATGTACATGTGGTTGAATGTCCTGCAGGAGGTGCAGCAGCAGGAGGTTTTGGGAGGAGTTCTGATGGAGGAGGAGTTCACGGAGGCTGTCAGAGGATCCTTCAGGAAGCTGAGGAGAAACGTGGAGCAGCTGCAGAGCATCCTGAAGCTCCTCCTCTCCTTCACCTTCATCTCCTTCTTCACTCAGTGAGACCTCCTCCTCCTCCTCCTCTCCTTCACCTTCATCTCCATCTTCACTCAGTGAGACCTCCTCCTCCTCCTCCTCTCCTTCTCCTTCATCTCCATCTTCACTCAGTGAGACCTCCTCCTCCTCTCCTTCACCTTCATCTCCATCTTCAATCAGTGAGACCTCCTCCTCCTCTTCTCCTTCACCTTCATCTCCATCTTCACTCAGTGAGACCTCCTCCTCCTCTTCTCCTCCTCCTCTTCTCCTTCACCTCCTCATTTTCCTACTCCTCCTCTTCAGAATCTGAATACATATATCTGTCCCACAGAGGGGACATGTACATTTACTTCCTCCCCCTCCTCCTCTCTCTCTCTCCTCTCTCTCCCCCCCCCCCCCCCCCCCCCCTCCCCTCCTCAGGGCGTTTGGTTACCTGCTTCAGTACAGGAGAGACGTTCGATTTGACAACCTGTACGTCACCACCTACTTCAGACTGCTGGACGCCCGCAGGAGGAGAGCGGTACCGAACCTTTCATTTAGAGGCCCTGTTCTTCTTCTGTGGTTCTGGAGCTGGTAGTGCACGTAACTGGTGTGACGAGGCTCAACTCTCTGAACCTTTCATTTAGAGGCCCTGTTCTTCTTCTGTGGTTCTGGAGCTGGTAGTGCATCTAACTGGTGTGACGAGGCTCAACTCTCTGAACCTTTCATTTAGAGGCCCTGTTCTTCTTCTGTGGTTCTGGAGCTGGTAGAGTAACTGGTGTGACGAGGCTCAACTCTCTGAACCTTTCATTTAGAGGCCCTGTTCTTCTTCTGTGGTTCTGGAGCTGGTAGTGCATGTAACTGAGGCTCAACTCTCTGCTCCTTCCAGAGGACGTTCCTGTTGGTTTATTCCTGCGTTTTATTTTAAGCATGTCACTTTTTAGATTTAGATTAGATTGTACTTGATAGCTTTGTTCGTTATTCTCGCGTCCAGGAGAGAAGCTTTAAAAGTAAGGAGACCAATGGAGTCTCTGAGAAGGTTCAAATGGGTACTTTAATTGAAATGGTGCGGTAATGTTACAAGCAGAAGATGGTTCAGAGAGAGGGAAGAGAAAAGCTCCCTCTCGCAGTGTCGGCCGAGCAGAAGAGCCTCCACAAGGCTCCGTCCCCTGACTATATATCTCATTAGGCTCCTCCTCTTCAATGGCGGCTGTGGCGTAATCTTCCGCCCTCCTTTCACCAATGTTCGATATCGCACATAACAGAGGATTTTGTTGGAGATTTGGAGGATGTTTAAAACCAACCTCGTCTCCGCGTGTCGTTTGGTAAACTGGGTAAATTCGTAAAAAGGAAGGGATTAAGAAACACCAGAATGCAAGTTAAACAATAATCTTGTTTTAATGATACAAGGTAACAATACAAATACAAAGGAAGTACTTCCTGCTCTTTCTCCTGTCTCACTCTCTGGTCAGTCTGAAGAAAAAGAGATCGAACCAAGGGAAAACACAGGCTTGCATACTAAAACACAGGAGGAGGTGTGTGCGTGCTTTCCCCCAGAGCTCATCTTATTGGGAGAGACCCACACATGGCCTGTCGCACCCAATCAGTGCGACACAGCAGAAGAAACCCGGAAACAAAAAGTCTCTTTCAGTTTGACGAAAACCAGATACCTTTTGGTGTCTGGTACGAACCTGCTCTAAACAACAAGTTTCCTTATCTTATTCCACATCTTGCAGCCAGCACACACACATCCCCTTTATGGCCCTTGGTCCCTGAGTCCATCTCCCCCCCTCAGGTTACCACACACAAGTTAAAAGTATGTTTTAAGATATAGTTGTTATAGTTGGCTAAATATACGTAATACATGTAAATCACTTTCATATCAATAATAACGAGGAACACATTACCTATGCTCTTAAGCAGTATTAGAGATGCTTTTCAAATAGTCAAACTTCACACAGGCCCAATATAGAGAACACACTCATTTGTCCTACACCCCTTCCATTTGTTTGAGCTATTGTTCACATCTTTACTTCAAATAAAAGGTTTCACATTGTATATTTCCAGCTTCCTTTACACATACTGTTATTATTAATACAAAGTAATTAACCACACACGTCTATTGAAAACAAGTAGATTTCCCTGATCATTGACATGCTGAAATCTTAAGAAGAATGTCCCCTCCCCCAGCTCTCTCGTCCCTGTCATAAAAGCTGTTTCCATTTCCTATAGAGTAATAAAACATGTTTAAGCTAATTTCTCCACAATGTTTGTAGCCATTTAGTACCCGCACATGAAAGAATAAGAACAGAGGTATAGTTGAACAGTAATCACGCAGCACATATATTTACTGCAATGAAAACACACACATTTGCCCTAAGCATGTGTAACGCACCCTCTTCTTTTATGAGGGGAACATTCCAGAGTCTTGGAGCTATCCCCAAATTAGGATGTCCCCTGCTTGCATCCCTCTCTGAACACAAAGACTTCACCTCAATATATTGGGGAGGGAAAATATACTTTGTCCCTTCAAATTTAACACACATGAATATATATAAGGTGACATTAAAATGAATATACCAGATTTAACTTTCCTGCCATACCACGTTACTTTAATACTTCAAATAATTCAAAGAATCCTTCAAGGCAGACATTGTACATTCAATACATAACTAAACACGCCTTTTCTCCTCCTTATCTATTTCATGACTTTTCATTTAATACTTTTTTAACGCTGTAATTCAATACTTTAAAAACACTGGAAATACTTTACACATGCTACCCACGTCTGTAAACAAACCGTATTCAAATAAACTGTACCTTCATTTAATATTCAGCATGGTAGTATCTCTACGTCTATAGTTGTAGTGTTAAAATCAGTAGGTTTCGGTGTGCATCACTCCATGTCATTTCACTACTAAATTCACCTCTTGAGGAAATGTTATATTAGCCACATGCTACATGCTAACCGGAGATGAAGGATTTTCAGAATAAAAGCTGAACAACTGGTTGTGCACAAGAATTTCTGTTTTTTCAGTATAAAACAGCATTTCAACTGACGGCATGTTTAAACTAAATTATGCCGTCTAAACATTGATTTTAATTTCTAACAAACTGCATTATGGGCTGTAGTCCTTGGTAGTGTGTGTGTGTGTGTGTGTGTGTTTGTGTGTGTGTGTTTGTGTGTGTGTGTGTGTGTGTGTGTGTGTGTGTGTGTGTGTGTGTGTGTGTGTGTGTGTGTGTGTGTGTGTGTGTGTGTGTGTGTGTGTGTGTGTGTGTGTGTGTGTGTGTGTGTGTGTGTGTGTGTGTGTGGATGTGTGTAGATGTAGATGTGTGTGTAGATGTTTAGATGTGTGTGTGTGTAGATGTAGATGTGTAGATGTGTGTGTATGTGTAGATGTGTGTGTAGATGTGTGTGTAGATGTGTAGATGTGTGTGTATGTGTAGATGTGTGTGTAGATGTGTGTGTAGAAGTGTGTGTATGTGTAGATGTGTGTGTAGATGTAGATGTGTGTGTAGATGTGTGTGTAGATGTGTGTGTGTAGATGTGTGTGTGTAGATGTGTGTGATCTAGATGTGTGTGTAGATGTGTAGATGTGTGTGTAGATGTAGATGTGTGTGTAGATGTGTAGATGTGTGTGTAGATGTAGATGTGTGTGTAGATGTGTGTAGATGTAGATGTGTGTGTAGATGTGTGTAGATGTAGATGTGTGTGTAGATGTGTGTAGATGTAGATGTGTGTGTGTAGATGTAGATGTGTGTGTGTGTAGATGTGTGTGTAGATGTGTGTGTGTAGATGTAGATGTGTGTAGATGTGTGTGTAGATGTGTGTGTGTAGATGTAGATGTGTGTAGATGTAGATGTGTGTGTAGATGTGTGTGTGTGTAGATGTGTGTGTGTAGATGTAGATGTGTGTGTGTGTAGATGTGTGTGTAGATGTGTGTGTAGAAGTGTGTGTAGATGTGTAGATGTGTGTTCCTCCAGGGGAAGCGCTGCGTGCTACCTTTAATGAGACCAGAGAAGAAGAAGCTGATAGAGCCCTGCAGTCTGAGCATCCACCAGCAGGAGCTGCAGCACCTGGTAACTTTACATTATTATTATTAATACCAGTGATTACCGTATCGACCCGAGAAAGAAATCTGAAAAAGAGGGTTGTTATATTCGGTGTCTAGACTTTTTGATGTAATTACACAGTCACACCAACAGATGGCGCCAAACGAGTATTCCCCCAGAGACAGAGTGTTAAAGTGACAACAGGAGAGAGAGAGATGGAGAGACACAGAGACCAACTCCAACACAGTGGATCAAAAGATGAAACAAGAGAGGAGAAGTTCCGATGCTAATTTAAAGATAATGGTGATCAACGAAGCATCAAACAACTGTCGAGCAGAAAGAAATATGGAGTTACTGAGAGTAGCGTGGAAGATGGAGAGCCCAAAAACACCGCCTTCAAAATGTAAACAGTCAGAGGAAAGCATTCTGCAGAAAGGCAATTACTGTCTTTAAAAACAACATTTGGTTTTCAGAAAGGTCTTATATACGGGTCGATACGGTATGTTCTTTATATGGAATGGTTGTATGATGTGTGTGTGTGTGTGTGTGTGTGTGTGTGTGTGTGTGTGTGTGTGTGTGTGTGTGTGTGTGTGTGTGTGTGTGTGTGTGTGTGTGTGTGTGTGTGTGTGTGTGTGTGTGTGTGTGTGTGTGTGTGTGTGTGTGTGTGTGTGTGTGTGTGTGTGTGTGTGTGTGTGTGTGTGTGTGTGTCAGTCCTCAGGTGTGTGTCAGCTGTTCTCCCTCTCTCTCCTCTCGCTCGTCCTGCTCACCGTCGACTTCTCTCTGTTCCACGTGATGAACATCGTCAGCACACACACCGTCAGCAGCTTCAACCTGACCAGTAAAACACACACACACACACACACACACACACACACACACACACACACACAGACACATACACATACACGCTGAGGGTTTCTGGGTAATGTAGTCTCCCTGCAGGTGGGCACAAGGTGGACGTCAGAGTGGGTGGAGCCTCCATGATGGCTCGACTCCTCAGGAACACAGTGTCGGCTTTTAACAGATCCAGCAGCGTCAACATCCACACACACAACAGAGGTCAGAGGTCACACATACACACACACACACACACACACACACACACACACACACACACACACACACACACACACACACACACACACACACACACACACACAAACTCATAATGGAAGATAGAGAGGAAATGTGTGTTAAATAAAACTGAACCAGCAGAGGGCGACACAGTCAACACAAACAATTATCCTTTTGTTTATTCCTGCTTTAACTGCACTATAATATCTATATATCTCTCCCCCCCCCCCAGTGTGTGTGTTCCCCCCCTCCCCCCTCCCTGCAGGTGTTTATGTGAGTTGTGTGTTTTGTGTCCTGATGGTGGCGCTGTGCAGCTTCCTACAGGTCTACACACACCGCCTCCACCGAGCCATCTCAGCATACTACTACCCACAGGTACACACACACACACACACACACACACACACACACACACACACACACACACACACACACACACACACACACACACACACACACCATGTTTACATTACTTCAGGGGACATTACATTGACTTACATGCATTTCCTGGAGACCTAACCTTTACCCTAACCAACACATGCCTAACCCTAACCAAGTCTTCACCCTATAATGAATGATTCCCCTTATGGGGACCTGCATTTTGTCCCCATAAGGGAAGCCAGTCCCCACACGTGGCTGTGTAAACAGATTGAGGTCCCCACAAGGATGGTAATGCTAGGTTACACACACACACACACAGTAGTGTTTATAATCTTAAGGAGGTCCATGGAGCAGCCTGGGTTCCTGCTCCCTGGACCCTCTCACTTCAAACCACACAGATTAAAGTATTTAAGAGAGAATCGAACACACAGTTAAACGAGAGAGAATAAACACATTAAAATAACTCGGACGTGACTACGACGGGAGAAGCCGCTAACCAAGATTTAATGAGCGAATTAATCCAAAAATAATGAGACAGATGAATTACCCCTGACAGAAGTGTGTGTACTGTGAAACTGCAGGATTAACACACACACACACCCTCTGTTTAAACCCTGAGCTGCAGTAATCTGGTTACAGTAAGAGCATTACCTCACAAAGACCCCGCACAGGGAAATATTTAAGTTGCAGAGTTTAGCAGGACTCGTTGTGTGTAAATTCGGACGAGGTGTTCTCGTATTGAACATTAAACAGTTTATATTTTGGTTTCATGACGTATGGAGTCCGGTCTCTACAGAGGGAGGTCTCTTTGTATCGCTCCATCAATCAGAAATACTGCCATTAAACACATGTTCTCAGGGTGTAGTCTGGTGATCTGAGAAGTGACCAACATGTTTGGTCTCTAAGATGTGTGGGAGAGAAACTGACCCACTAACGAGCTAAATGTGAGCGTCAAGAGAAGAACACGTGCACGTATTACAAAAGGAAGTTGATTAGATTTGGACATTTTACAGACGATACATTTGAATACTCGGAGGAAAAATATCAAATAATTCAGCAGAAAGAAATCAATGAACATTTTAGAGATTATTTTAGATATTTCATTAAAAATGCTTTAAAGGTCCCACGGCCATTTCCACTGAGCATAGCTCCATTGGTGAGGTCTGCTAGAATACATTCACATTGTTCAATGTTCCAAACTCTCATTGGTTTCTCATACAGCCTGTCCTACACGCCTTGTTGGAGCTCCTGCCCCCCCCCCCCCCCCCCCCCATGAGCCCACTGTGCTCTGATTGGTCAGCTCGCCCACTCTGTTCTGAGGAATCCACCACCGTTACAGCTGGTCATCAGTGATTATGTTTTACAATGGCGTTTGTTAGCAACCAGGAAATGACACCAGTAAGGACAAACAGATGAGAATGCTGCGTGGGGTCTGGGTGCCGTGTTGGGGGGACGTTGGGGGGCTCGCTGCTCCGCCCTTTGAGGCTCGAGGAGCGGACAGTGTGAGCTGGCTCACAGACACCCGCAGCCCAGAGTCACAGCCTCGCCGCGTCCCGCCGTCTCAGGGAGGAGCAATTGGCGGAGCTGCAGCTGAGAAAAGATTGAGTGTGTGGCCGTTTCTCAATCTCCAGGAAACTGGCTTCCAAGCCAATATTTCAAGGATGCTACGTCATCGAGTGCCGCCGAAGGACTGTTCCAATCTCCAGCATACTTGGAATTCCACCGAGGCCGCGTCCTTGGTTTGGGGGTAATTTTGAGACTGCACATGTGTAGACTTCGCGTCCTTCAAATCCCCACAATGCTTTGCCCACGGACCAATTTCCCCAAATCTGTGGAGGAAAATGTAAGGCGGGGCCTCTCATATGACGCATACCTGCACACTTGATCGCCTGTTCCACTCTTCGTTTTCCGAATGCCAGGAAGGATTCTTGCCTAGCTTCTGAAGGAAGTGACTCGGAAGACATGTGCTACCAAGCAAGCATCCTCGACATTGAGAAACGGCCTGTGTGTGTTTGAGGAAGTAACGTAACGGCTCCACGGATTGGTCATTTGTGCATGGGCACGTCACAGAACCCAGGAAGAAAACAATTGAAACTGAGAAATGTCCAACGAGGCGTTCAGGGGCAGACGGGTCTTCTCTGTGTTAGAGTGTTACTTCTACAGGGTGTACTTTGAGGGTTTGTGACTGCAGACCGTTCTGATGCAGAAAAAGCTATAACACAAGGGGACGGCTAATAACCGGAAAAGCATGACATGGGACCTTTAAGTTTTTATGAAAAAAGTTGTAAAATGTAAACAATATTTTAACATTTAATAGAAAAGGTTGTAATTTCAAGATTTAAAAAAAAAGATTTTATAGAAAAAATGTGTAATATTAAAACATAATTTGAACATTTAATATAAAACCGTATTTTAAATATGCTAATTGCTAAATGTGCACTTCACACAGACAGACAGCTGCTCACATGTTTCTGATGGTTTTATAATCTCTTTGAAATGTGATGAAATAAAGCCTGTTCTGTGCGTCAGAGGGAGAAGAGGCGTGTCCTGTTTCTCTACAACCTGACGCTCCAGAGACGGATTTCCTCCCCGGACAGTGAACGCATCACCAGCTGGGCAGAGAGGGGCAGGAGGGTGAGAAGATGATATTCTGTATTCACTTATTTCATTATTTCATTCATGATTTATTGATTTACTTATTGATGTATTAACTTGTGTATTTATATGAGCTGATTGTTCCAGTCCACGTCAGCTCTGATGTAGTTTCTGACGCTGTCACTTCCTGTGCTGCAGGTGTGTCAGAGTCTCTGCAGGTGTGGGTGGTCCCTCCAGCAGGTAGACGACCCCCCTCCTCGCAGACAGGAAGCTCCCTCCAGCCACCCCCCCCCTCGCAGACAGGAAGCTCCCTCCAGCCACCCCCCCCCCTCGCAGACAGGAAGCTCCCTCCAGCCACCACCCCCCCCCCCTCGCAGACAGGAAGCTCCCTCCAGCAGGTCGACGACCCCCCCCCGCAGACAGGAAGCTCCACCTGCACTTTAGAGAAGAAGAAGAAGAAGAG
Organism: Notothenia rossii; assembly: GCF_949606895.1. Classification (NCBI taxonomy): domain Eukaryota; kingdom Metazoa; phylum Chordata; class Actinopteri; order Perciformes; family Nototheniidae; genus Notothenia; species Notothenia rossii. Next base: position 666,483 of record NC_136905.1, read on the forward strand.
ATGACGCTTTGAAAGAGAATAAACAGCAGCTGAGTGTCTGATCTTTGTTGATGCTTCGCCTCCGCCTGAGCAGCTGCTGACTCCCATTGTGCACGTGCATGTGAGTCCTCGTGCACGTGCATGTGAGTCCTCGTGCATGTGAGTCCTCGTGTACCAGCATGTGACTCCTCTTGCACGTGCATGTGAGTCCTCGTGTATCAGCATGTGACTCCTCGTGCACGTGCATGTGAATCCTCGTGCACTTGTATTTGAGTCCTCGTGTAGCAGCATGTGAGTCCTCGTGCACCAGCACGAGTCCTCGTGCACTTGCATGTGAGTCCTCGTGCACCAGCATGTGAGTCCTCGTGCACTTGCATGTGAGTCCTCGTGCACCAGCATGTGAGTCCTCGTGCACTTGCATGTGAGTCCTCGTGCACCAGCATGTGAGTCCTCGTGCACTTGCATGTGAGTCCTCGTGCACTTGCATGTGAGTCCTCGTGCACCAGCATGTGAGTCCTCGTGCACCAGCATGTGAGTCCTCGTGCTCCAGCATGTGAGTCCTCGTGCTCCAGCATGTGAGTCCTCGTGCACCAGCATGTGAGTCCTCGTGCTCCAGCATGTGAATCCTCGTGCACGTGCATGTGAGTCCTCGTGAAGGACGAGGGACTCATCTAGAGACTCTGCACCGTGCTCTGATGCTGTTGCTTTATGCTTTATGAACAACAGAGAAACATATTCTTCATGACCAAAGCTGGAATTGAAATAAGAAAGGAAAGTGAAACTTCTGCTCGTCACCCTCTCCCTCCGGTCCACATTAATACACATGATCCCAATACGTATGATTGGATGAAAAGATCTTAAAATCAATACAAATGTATTTATTATAAACGTTAGTCCTTAACACCTATCACTGTGTACATCATTCAAACATCTTTTAAAAGTTGAACAACCCCCACACAGCTCAGTGAAATGTTGACTTTATTTGATCATTTCAGTAAAAACTAACGTTCATATTTCTCTCTTTGATTATAATACTGATGAACGTTCAAAACAAATCACTTTGGCAACTTACCACATACGTTTTAAAATGCTTAATAAGCACCGTAACTTTCATGATATAATTTCTCCGTCATAATCGTTTGTTTCCGTGAACGGCCGACTGTTGTGTGACGGCAAATGCTGCGGCTGCAATGCATTGTGGGGCAGCATTTTCTCCTCTCCTTTCGGTAAGGGAGGTCCAGTGGTTCCTAAGCTAAAGGAGGTTATAAAGGAAGTTTGAAACCTCCTTTCCTTTCATTTGGAGAATTGGAACGGCTCTTATCATGGCTGCCACTGAGGGACTTCAGGGTCATTTCACTCCGTGAGACACAGAAAACCTTAATTTAAGAGCAGCAGCCGTGTGTGTGTGTGTGTGTGTGTGTGTGTGTGTGTGTGTGTGTGTGTGTGTGTGTGTGTGTGTGTGTGTGTGTGTGTGTGTGTGTGTGTGTGTGTGTGTGTGTGTGTGCCGTGATGCTCCTCTCGGTCCCAGGTAAGAAAGTTAAAATAAGGAGACCAATTCAAATGGGTACTTATATTAAGTAACGTGGTAATAGAAGCAGAAGGTGAAGAAGAGACAATAGCCGGTGTTGTGTTGGTGTGGCTGCAGCGGAGGAAGACGCCAGCCAGCTGTGCTCACCCGTCAGCTTCATCCTCTCCTGCTGTGGAGGAGGGGGCCGGCCGCCGCAGTCTTCAATGTCCGACATCACGTAAAACAGAGGATTTTGACCTTTTACATTCATTGCTTACATCCACACGCCTTTTCTCCTCCTTATCTCTTTCATAACTTTTTATTTAATACTTTATAACGGCTTCAATAGCCACTTTTAATAATACTGGACGGTCGCCCCGGATGTCGTCATGAAGGATTTTCAGAATAAAAGCTTGACATTAAGATTGTGCGAGAACTTCCGTTTTTTTTTCAGAATAAAATATATTTTAAGCTGACGGTATGTTTAAACTTGTGAACCTCAATCTGCTGCTCCTGTGCACACAGTCACCAGCCACCACACTACCAGCCTAACAAGAGAACAGCATCTACATACACACACAGACTAATCAGCAATTAGACACAGGTGGGGGGGGGGGGGGGGGGGAGAGACAACACAGGGCACCAGGCGCACACAATCAACAGCCACAGACAAGGGGAAGGGGAACACTTTTAACATAAAACCAGCAAACACAGACAGACAAACTAAAACGCATACAGATGCTCACACTACAAACATTTCTCCACCAACAAAGATACACAACTCGTAACGGAGGCCGAGATCTATGGCCCCAAAGATCACCTCCGTTACAAAACTAAATGCTGCCATAAAACATTGATTTTAATTTCTAACAGTGTGAGCAAACTGTATGCAGTTAAATCGAACAGACTCCTTTTTGCAGATGTGAGCATCCATAACAACGAGTATTCAACAAAGCCATGTAATAATGTTTTGTATCGCACGTTGTCTGATTATATAATCATGTGCGCGGGCCTCTAGAGTCTGTTGATCTCCAGATTAACAGCAGCATGAGAATAACCTGCCGATGCTCCATGGCGGAGGCTCCGCTAGAAATTGCCGGGATTTGCGTTTTCACCCCCTTAATGTCTGACCAATGGGTGAACAGCATTTCCGAGCACATGACTTGTGTTTAAAGTTTATAGTCCGTTTGAGTTTTGCCCGTGTGAACGCAAACCGAACCTTCTGAAAAATGAAACAATGTAACAAACTGTGGTCTGGTGCGCACCAGAGCATGGGAGCCTGCCTGCAGACCTCCACTCTCAGGACCGTTCCGGTGCAGACCTCCACTCTCAGGACCGTTCCGGTGCAGGCTGCACTCTCAGGACCGTTCCGGTGCAGGCTGCACTCTCAGGACACCTCCACCATAGATCTCCACTGTCAGTACAGGAAGTGACGATTCTGACGAACACGTTTTTTTTCCCGCCCACAGAAAGACTCGTTTGATGGAATTTTTCAAATCACAATGGAGACTTATCACGGAGGTGATGAGTCCGCCCACCGTGCACTTTGGGTCGGCCTTGGTCAAGCCCGTTTGACCCCCCCAGCCTGGTTCTCGTAAAAGTTTTTTGCTCAAATGACACCATGGAGGAATGTAACGGGAGTTGACAGGGGACTCTGCCCGCCTCACGAGTGCCTATTTTCGGACACTTTTTTTCACTTTCCCCCCTATTCTCCCCGGTTTTATTATTATTATTATTATTATTATTATTAGGGCCCGAGCACAGATGTGCTAGGACCCGACGACGTCCTAGAACGAAGTGCGAGGAAACCTATTGTTATTGGAGGAATTATTATGATAGTGCTGGCGTTTCCTGTTTTTGAGGCCTTTAGGACACTTAAAAAGTTGTATAAATTTGGACGGACGCCAGGACCCGTAAAAATTGCAACATTCTGGAGTCAATGGGTTAAAATATTGCAACGTGCTCACTAGCGCCACCTATGAAAATCCCATTTCGGAATAAATTTACATAGTCGCACCGTAACTCCGAATGACCTGAAATTTCGCACACATATCCGGGTGGACCTGCTCTACAAATAATCCTCTTGGAACCCTAAGCTCCGCCTACATTTGTTTATTGAGCGATATATATTATACACACTGTTCTGTTTCTGCACTGACCTCAGCAGCTGTTCTCACTGTAAACATCGTGTTACAATGAAAGCAGTTGTATTAGAAAAAAAAAATAGCCAAACATCCAGGGGAGATGTGATTAGTGAGTAAACAAACGGTAAAGGGCAGAAAGTCTGATGCACATTTTATCATCTCAAATAACTTATAATCACAACGGGAACGGTTTGCAGAGCTGTGCTTCGTTGACATAAGTCCAGCCATGCGTCACGCCTCTTTTAAACATCACTGTTGGCTGAAATCGACTCCGGAGGATACATCCCTCGGTTATAGCTCCTCCAGAGAGACTCCTCTCTCCTCTAAATCAGTGTATCCTCGGTTACGGCTCCTCCAGACAGAGTCTCCTCGAATATCGATCCTCGACGAGCCTTTAGAGAAATTTGTTTTCCTTCGAGACGGCGCGCCAACATCCGTTTCCGGGTCGATGCCAGAGGACCAGAGAAGCAAAAATTAGAGAAATGACAAACGGCTCATTTCCGAGGACTTGACGCCGGGACGACCGGTTGCCCTCCCCGACAGGCGCACGGACGCGAGGGCCCGCTCATCACTGCGCGCACAAGTGCGACCGCAGTTTTAATTATTATTATTTTTGGCTATTTCACCCGGTTTCTACCGGGGACATTGCCCGGTCTCGGGTGTCCCCCCCACGGCCTGTGTCCTTATATATATTGTAAACTGTGATCGTTATTCTCCCGTCCAGGAGAGAAGCTTTAAAAGGAGACTAAATGGAGTCTCTGTGAAGGTTCAATTGGGTACTTTAATTAAAAAAGGCGCGGGTATGTTACAAGCAGGATATTGTTCAGTCAGAAAAACAGCTGTGATCTGTTCCTCGTGAGCAAAGAAGAGAGGGCGAACCCTTCCTCCCCAGCTGTTATATATATCCTCTGCTGGCTCCTCCCCGCCAGCCGGCTCGCCTCGCCTCTAATGTCCGTTGTTGCATTTAAACAGAGGATTTGTACATTTCACATTCAATATATGATTAACACGCCTCTTCTCCTCATATTCTCTTTCATCACTTTTCATTTAACACATTCTAAACGCTGTAATCAATACTCTAAAAAATACAGAAAATACTTCATGGCTGGTTTGGTTTCCGGTCGTTCCGGATGTTGTAACATGCTACTCACGTCTGTAAACAATAACTTTATTCAAATAAACTGTACCTTCATTTAATATTCAGCAATAATAATATCTCTACGTCTATAGTTGTAGTGTTAAAATCAGTAGGTTTCGGTGTGCATCACTCCATGTCATTTCGCTGCTAAATTCACCTCTTGAGGAAATAGTATATTAGCCACATGCTAAATGCTAACCGGAGATGAAGGATTTTCAGAATAAAAGCTTAACAACTGGTTGTGCACGAGAACTTCTGTTTTTTTCAGTATAAAACAGCGTTTAAACTGACGGTATGTTTAAGCTACATTATACCATCAAAACATTGATTTTAATTTCTAACAATATACAAGGTGTCCCTATATATAATATATATATATATATATATATATATATATATATATATATATGGACACCTTGTATTGTAGTTAATATCAGTACAGTATCACTTTTCCTCACTGAGATTGATTGAACTGTTCTGTCCTTATATCCCTATGCGTAGTTAGACAGTTAGCTAACATTTAAAAGTCCTCCAATAAAGATGCAAGGTTTTCTTTCTTCACTTTACTGTTCTTCTTTTACTTTGTAAAGCTGTAACAATACAGAAATAAAACACATATAAGTATGCAGGCTTTACATAACATATAAGTAGCACTGTACAAACGACACACATACTACTATTAGGAATGAGCTATCATTAGCATCACTATTAGCTAGCACACGTCAGAATCGTCACTTCCTGTACTGACAGTGGAGGTGTCCTGAGAGTGGAGGTCTGCAGGCAGACCCCTCTCCACCTGAGAGCCTTCGGTGTGAATGCACCCGAAGAGAGAGAGAGAGCTTCCAGGTTGTTGTATTGAAAATATTCAGGACAGGAGAATATTTGTCATTGTTCAAATGATAATAAACAAACATTAGCATAAAGCATATTTGTCCACTCATATGTTGATAAGAGTATTAAAAACTTGGAGCATATCCCTAAGGTACATTTAGAACAGGTAAAACATGTGCGATTAATCCCGATTAGATATTTTAATCGACTGACAGCCCTAATATATATATGTATACTTTATATTTCTTGTCGCCTCTTGTTTATTGTATTTCTGAAGGGAGTCGTAGTTCAACCTGTTCGTGTTGAAAGGGAGAAAAGTCAGGTTTTAATAACTTGAATGAAATGATTCATGTGAGTGTGATGCCTGTGAGACGTGGTGTTTCAGTCCTGCACCATATCTAATATTACATTCTGTTCCAGCTCATCTTATATCTTCTTCTCTCTAGTTTTCGTGCCCTATTTGTCCTGTTTTATGGTTTTAAAATATATATGATGCTGCGCTGTCGGAGGTCTCTTCAGATCTTCACTGAATCCTCATAGTGACGCTCATTTGCTGCCTTTTATTCTGAAGGCCTGTTGCAGTACTTCCTGTTTCCTCCTCACGCAGTTCAATGACGTCCTCTTTATCTCCCGGTATCGACCCGGTGCTTCCTCCTCTCCCAGGGAGGACTCTCTGCTGCCTTCTCCCCTGTGATTGGTTGGCTCATTGATTGAGTCTGCAGCAACAGGCCTCGGGGTCAAGAGCCCCTCTTGAACCACTACGCTCGCTCTCCGGCCCAATTCCAAACGCTCGGAGGGGGAGTGTGTAGGGGGCGGTTTGGAACTGGGCCTCCTTCATCAAACACGCCGTGTACAAACAGTTCCTGCAGACATTCACTGATAAACTGAGAGACTAGAGACATGTCCTATCGTCACACGTCGTTTTGGCATTTCCTGTTTCTGACGGAGAGAGGGGGGTTTGTTCCAGAGCTGCTGTTACACCTCCACCCACAGGCCATACGACTGTTACACACCAGAGCTGCTGTTACACCTCCGCCCACAGGCCATAAGACTGTTACACACCTGAGCTGCTGCTGTTACTCCTCCACCCACAGGCCATAAGACTGTTACACACCAGAGCTGCTGTTACACCTCCGCCCACAGGCCATAAGACTGCTACACACCAGAGCTGCTGTTACACCTCCACCCACAGGCCATAAGACTGCTACACACCAGAGCTGCTGCTGTTACACCTCCACCCACAGGCCATAAGACTGTTACACACCAGAGCTGCTGTTACACCTCCACCCACAGGCCATAAGACTGTTACACACCTGAGCTGCTGCTGTTACACCTCCACCCACAGGCCATAAGACTGTTACACACCTGAGCTGCTGCTGTTACACCTCCACCCACAGGCCATAAGACTGTTACACACCAGAGCTGCTGTTACACCTCCACCCACAGGCCATAAGACTGCTACACACCAGAGCTGCTGCTGTTACACCTCCACCCACAGGCCATAAGACTGTTACACACCAGAGCTGCTGTTACACCTCCACCCACAGGCCATAAGACTGTTACACACCTGAGCCGCTGTTACACCTCCACCCACAGGCCATAAGACTGTTACACACCTGAGCCGCTGTTACACCTCCACCCACAGGCCATAAGACTGTTACACACCAGAGCTGCTGCTGTTACACCTCCACCCACAGGCCATAAGACTGTTACACACCTGAGCCGCTGTTACACCTCCACCCACAGGCCATAAGACTGCTACACACCAGAGCTGCCGCTGTTACACCTCCACCCACAGGCCATAAGACTGTTACACACCTGAGCTGCTGTTACTCCTCCACCCACAGGCCATAAGACTGTTACACACCTGAGCTGCTGTTACACCTCCACCCACAGGCCATAAGACTGCTACACACCTGAGCTGCTGCTGTTACACCTCCACCCACAGGCCATAAGACTGTTACACACCAGAGCTGCTGTTACACCTCCACCCACAGGCCATAAGACTGCTACACACCAGAGCTGCTGTTACACCTCCACCCACAGGCCATAAGACTGCTACACACCAGAGCTGCTGTTACACCTCCACCCACAGGCCATAAGACTGCTACACACCAGAGCTGCTGTTACACCTCCACCCACAGGCCATAAGACTGTTACACACCAGAGCTGCTGTTACACCTCCACCCACAGGCCATAAGACTGTTACACACCAGAGCTGCTGTTACACCTCCACCCACAGGCCATAAGACTGCTACACACCAGAGCTGCTGTTACACCTCCACCCACAGGCCATAAGACTGCTACACACCAGAGCTGCTGTTACACCTCCACCCACAGGCCATAAGACTGCTACACACCAGAGCTGCTGTTACACCTCCACCCACAGGCCATAAGACTGCTACACACCAGAGCTGCTGTTACACCTCCACCCACAGGCCATAAGACTGTTACACACCAGAGCTGCTGCTGTTACACCTCCACCCACAGGCCATAAGACTGTTACACACCTGAGCCGCTGTTACACCTCCACCCACAGGCCATAAGACTGTTACACACCTGAGCTGCTGCTGTTACTCCTCCACCCACAGGCCATAAGACTGCTACACACCTGAGCTGCTGTTACACCTCCACCCACAGGCCATAAGACTGTTACACACCAGAGCTGCTGCTGTTACACCTCCACCCACAGGCCATAAGACTGTTACACACCTGAGCCGCTGTTACACCTCCACCCACAGGCCATAAGACTGTTACACACCTGAGCTGCTGCTGTTACTCCTCCACCCACAGGCCATAAGACTGTTACACACCAGAGTTGCTGCTGTTACACCTCCACCCACAGGCCATAAGACTGCTACACACCTGAGCTGCTGCTGTTACACCTCCACCCACAGGCCATAAGACTGCTACACACCAGAGCTGCTGTTACACCTCCACCCACAGGCCATAAGACTGTTACACACCTGAGCTGCTGTTACACCTCCACCCACAGGCCATAAGACTGTTACACACCTGAGCTGCTGTTACACCTCCACCCACAGGCCATAAGACTGTTACACACCTGAGCTGCTGCTGTTACACCTCCACCCACAGGCCATAAGACTGCTACACACCTGAGCTGCTGCTGTTACACCTCCACCCACAGGCCATAAGACTGCTACACACCAGAGCTGCTGCTGTTACACCCACAGGCCATAAGACTGTTACACACCAGAGCTGCTGCTGTTACACCCACAGGCCATAAGACTGTTACACACCAGAGCTGCCGCTGTTACACCTCCACCCACAGGCCATAAGACTGCTACACACCAGAGCTGCCGCTGTTACACCTCCACCCACAGGCCATAAGACTGCTACACACCAGAGCTGCTGTTACACCTCCACCCACAGGCCATAAGACTGCTACACACCAGAGCTGCTGTTACACCTCCACCCACAGGCCATAAGACTGTTACACACCTGAGCTGCTGCTGTTACACCTCCACCCACAGGCCATAAGACTGCTACACACCAGAGCTGCTGTTACACCTCCACCCACAGGCCATAAGACTGCTACACACCAGAGCTGCTGTTACACCTCCACCCACAGGCCATAAGACTGTTACACACCAGAGCTGATGTTACACCTCCACCCACAGGCCATAAGACTGCTACACACCAGAGCTGCTGTTACACCTCCACCCACAGGCCATAAGACTGTTACACACCAGAGCTGCTGTTACACCTCCACCCACAGGCCATAAGACTGTTACACACCAGAGCTGCTGTTACACCTCCACCCACAGGCCATAAGACTGTTACACACCAGAGCTGCTGTTACACCTCCACCCACAGGCCATAAGACTGTTACACACCAGAGCTGCTGTTACACCTCCACCCACAGGCCATAAGACTGTTACACACCAGAGCTGCTGTTACACCTCCACCCACAGGCCATAAGACTGCTACACACCTGAGCTGCTGCTGTTACACCTCCACCCACAGGCCATAAGACTGCTACACACCTGAGCTGCTGCTGTTACACCTCCACCCACAGGCCATAAGACTGCTACACACCAGAGCTGCTGTTACACCTCCACCCACAGGCCATAAGACTGCTACACACCTGAGCTGCTGTTACACCTCCACCCACAGGCCATAAGACTGCTACACACCTGAGCTGCTGCTGTTACACCTCCACCCACAGGCCATAAGACTGCTACACACCTGAGCTGCTGTTACACCTCCACCCACAGGCCATAAGACTGTTACACACCTGAGCTGCTGTTACACCTCCACCCACAGGCCATAAGACTGCTACACACCTGAGCCGCTGTTACACCTCCACCCACAGGCCATAAGACTGTTACACACCTGAGCTGCTGTTACACCTCCACCCACAGGCCATAAGACTGTTACACACCAGAGCTGCTGTTACACCTCCACCCACAGGCCATAAGACTGCTACACACCAGAGCTGCTGCTGTTACACCTCCACCCACAGGCCATAAGACTGTTACACACCAGAGCTGCTGTTACACCTCCACCCACAGGCCATAAGACTGTTACACACCAGAGCTGCTGTTACACCTCCACCCACAGGCCATAAGACTGTTACACACCAGAGCTGCTGTTACACCTCCACCCACAGGCCATAAGACTGTTACACACCAGAGCTGCTGTTACACCTCCACCCACAGGCCATAAGACTGCTACACACCAGAGCTGCTGCTGTTACACCTCCATCCACAGGCCATAAGACTGTTACACACCAGAGCTGCTGTTACACCTCCACCCACAGGCCATAAGACTGTTACACACCAGAGCTGCTGTTACACCTCCACCCACAGGCCATAAGACTGCTACACACCAGAGCTGCTGTTACACCTCCACCCACAGGCCATAAGACTGCTACACACCAGAGCTGCCGCTGTTACACCTCCACCCACAGGCCATAAGACTGCTACACACCAGAGCTGCTGTTACACCTCCACCCACAGGCCATAAGACTGCTACACACCAGAGCTGCTGTTACACCTCCACCCACAGGCCATAAGACTGTTACACACCTGAGCTGCTGCTGTTACACCTCCACCCACAGGCCATAAGACTGTTACACACCAGAGCTGCTGTTACTCCTCCACCCACAGGCCATAAGACTGTTACACACCTGAGCTGCTGTTACACCTCCACCCACAGGCCATAAGACTGTTACACACCAGAGCTGATGTTACACCTCCACCCACAGGCCATAAGACTGCTACACACCAGAGCTGCTGTTACACCTCCACCCACAGGCCATAAGACTGTTACACACCAGAGCTGCTGTTACACCTCCACCCACAGGCCATAAGACTGTTACACACCAGAGCTGCTGTTACACCTCCACCCACAGGCCATAAGACTGCTACACACCAGAGCTGCTGTTACACCTCCACCCACAGGCCATAAGACTGTTACACACCAGAGCTGCTGTTACACCTCCACCCACAGGCCATAAGACTGTTACACACCAGAGCTGCTGTTACACCTCCACCCACAGGCCATAAGACTGCTACACACCTGAGCTGCTGCTGTTACACCTCCACCCACAGGCCATAAGACTGCTACACACCTGAGCTGCTGCTGTTACACCTCCACCCACAGGCCATAAGACTGCTACACACCAGAGCTGCTGCTGTTACACCTCCACCCACAGGCCATAAGACTGTTACACACCAGAGCTGCTGTTACACCTCCACCCACAGGCCATAAGACTGTTACACACCAGAGCTGCTGTTACACCTCCACCCACAGGCCATAAGACTGCTACACACCAGAGCTGCTGCTGTTACACCTCCATCCACAGGCCATAAGACTGTTACACACCAGAGCTGCTGTTACACCTCCACCCACAGGCCATAAGACTGTTACACACCAGAGCTGCTGTTACACCTCCACCCACAGGCCATAAGACTGCTACACACCTGAGCTGCTGCTGTTACACCTCCACCCACAGGCCATAAGACTGCTACACACCAGAGCTGCTGTTACACCTCCACCCACAGGCCATAAGACTGTTACACACCAGAGCTGCTGCTGTTACACCTCCACCCACAGGCCATAAGACTGCTACACACCTGAGCTGCTGCTGTTACACCTCCACCCACAGGCCATAAGACTGTTACACACCTGAGCTGCTGTTACACCTCCACCCACAGGCCATAAGACTGCTACACACCAGAGCTGCTGTTACACCTCCACCCACAGGCCATAAGACTGTTACACACCAGAGCTGCTGCTGTTACACCTCCACCCACTGGCCATAAGACTGTTACACACCAGAGCTGCTGTTACACCTCCACCCACAGGCCATAAGACTGCTACACACCAGAGCTGCTGCTGTTACACCTCCACCCACAGGCCATAAGACTGCTACACACCTGAGCTGCTGCTGTTACACCTCCACCCACAGGCCATAAGACTGCTACACACCTGAGCTGCTGTTACACCTCCACCCACAGGCCATAAGACTGTTACACACCAGAGCTGCTGTTACACCTCCACCCACAGGCCATAAGACTGTTACACACCTGAGCTGCTGTTACACCTCCACCCACAGGCCATAAGACTGCTACACAGCTGAGCTGCTGTTACACCTCCACCCACAGGCCATAAGACTGTTACACACCAGAGCTGCTGTTACACCTCCACCCACAGGCCATAAGACTGTTACACACCAGAGCTGCTGCTGTTACACCTCCACCCACAGGCCATAAGACTGCTACACACCTGAGCTGCTGCTGTTACACCTCCACCCACAGGCCATAAGACTGTTACACACCAGAGCTGCTGCTGTTACACCCACAGGCCATAAGACTGTTACACACCAGAGCTGCCGCTGTTACACCTCCACCCACAGGCCATAAGACTGCTACACACCAGAGCTGCCGCTGTTACACCTCCACCCACAGGCCATAAGACTGCTACACACCAGAGCTGCTGTTACACCTCCACCCACAGGCCATAAGACTGCTACACACCAGAGCTGCTGTTACACCTCCACCCACAGGCCATAAGACTGCTACACACCAGAGCTGCTGTTACACCTCCACCCACAGGCCATAAGACTGTTACACACCTGAGCTGCTGCTGTTACACCTCCACCCACAGGCCATAAGACTGTTACACACCTGAGCTGCTGTTACACCTCCACCCACAGGCCATAAGACTGCTACACACCAGAGCTGATGTTACACCTCCACCCACAGGCCATAAGACTGTTACACACCTGAGCTGCTGTTACACCTCCACCCACAGGCCATAAGACTGTTACACACCAGAGCTGCTGTTACACCTCCACCCACAGGCCATAAGACTGTTACACACCTGAGCTGCTGTTACACCTCCACCCACAGGCCATAAGACTGTTACACACCAGAGCTGCTGTTACACCTCCACCCACAGGCCATAAGACTGCTACACACCAGAGCTGCTGTTACACCTCCACCCACAGGCCATAAGACTGTTACACACCAGAGCTGCTGTTACTCCTCCACCCACAGGCCATAAGACTGCTACACACCAGAGCTGCTGCTGTTACACCTCCACCCACAGGCCATAAGACTGCTACACACCTGAGCTGCTGCTGTTACACCTCCACCCACAGGCCATAAGACTGTTACACACCTGAGCTGCTGTTACACCTCCACCCACAGGCCATAAGACTGCTACACACCTGAGCTGCTGCTGTTACACCTCCACCCACAGGCCATAAGACTGCTACACACCTGAGCTGCTGCTGTTACACCTCCACCCACAGGCCATAAGACTGCTACACACCAGAGCTGCTGTTACACCTCCACCCACAGGCCATAAGACTGCTACACACCAGAGCTGCTACACCTCCACCCACAGGCCATAAGACTGCTACACACCTGAGCTGCTGTTACTCCTCCACCCACAGGCCATAAGACTGTTACACACCTGAGCTGCTGTTACACCTCCACCCACAGGCCATAAGACTGCTACACACCTGAGCCGCTGTTACACCTCCACCCACAGGCCATAAGACTGCTACACACCAGAGCTGCTGTTACACCTCCACCCACAGGCCATAAGACTGCTACACACCTGAGCTGCTGCTGTTACACCTCCACCCACAGGCCATAAGACTGCTACACACCAGAGCTGCTGTTACTCCTCCACCCACAGGCCATAAGACTGTTACACACCTGAGCTGCTGTTACACCTCCACCCACAGGCCATAAGACTGCTACACACCTGAGCCGCTGTTACACCTCCACCCACAGGCCATAAGACTGCTACACACCAGAGCTGCTGTTACACCTCCACCCACAGGCCATAAGACTGCTACACACCTGAGCTGCTGCTGTTACACCTCCACCCACAGGCCATAAGACTGCTACACACCAGAGCTGCTGTTACACCTCCACCCACAGGCCATAAGACTGCTACACACCAGAGCTGCTGTTACACCTCCACCCACAGGCCATAAGACTGTTACACACCAGAGCTGCTGCTGTTACACCTCCACCCACAGGCCATAAGACTGCTACACACCAGAGCTGCTGTTACACCTCCACCCACAGGCCATAAGACTGTTACACACCAGAGCTGCTGTTACACCTCCACCCACAGGCCATAAGACTGCTACACACCTGAGCTGCTGCTGTTACACCTCCACCCACAGGCCATAAGACTGCTACACACCAGAGCTGCTGTTACTCCTCCACCCACAGGCCATAAGACTGCTACACACCAGAGCTGCTGTTACACCTCCACCCACAGGCCATAAGACTGTTACACACCAGAGCTGCTGTTACACCTCCACCCACAGGCCATACGACTGCTACACACCAGAGCTGCTGTTACACCTCCACCCACAGGCCATAAGACTGTTACACACCAGAGCTGCTGTTACACCTCCACCCACAGGCCATAAGACTGTTACACACCAGAGCTGCTGTTACACCTCCACCCACAGGCCATAAGACTGCTACACACCAGAGCTGCTGTTACACCTCCACCCACAGGCCATAAGACTGCTACACACCTGAGCTGCTGTTACACCTCCACCCACAGGCCATAAGACTGTTACACACCAGAGCTGCTGTTACACCTCCACCCACAGGCCATAAGACTGCTACACACCTGAGCTGCTGTTACACCTCCACCCACAGGCCATAAGACTGTTACACACCAGAGCTGCTGTTACACCTCCACCCACAGGCCATAAGACTGTTACACACCTGAGCTGCTGCTGTTACACCTCCACCCACAGGCCATAAGACTGCTACACAGCTGAGCTGCTGTTACACCTCCACCCACAGGCCATAAGACTGTTACACACCAGAGCTGCTGTTACACCTCCACCCACAGGCCATAAGACTGTTACACACCAGAGCTGCTGTTACACCTCCACCCACAGGCCATAAGACTGTTACACACCAGAGCTGCTGTTACACCTCCACCCACAGGCCATAAGACTGTTACACACCAGAGCTGCTGTTACACCTCCACCCACAGGCCATAAGACTGTTACACACCAGAGCTGCTGTTACACCTCCACCCACAGGCCATAAGACTGTTACACACCAGAGCTGCTGTTACTCCTCCACCCACAGGCCATAAGACTGTTACACACCAGAGCTGCTGTTACACCTCCACCCACAGGCCATAAGACTGTTACACACCTGAGCTGCTGTTACACCTCCACCCACAGGCCATAAGACTGTTACACACCTGAGCTGCTGTTACACCTCCACCCACAGGCCATAAGACTGTTACACACCAGAGCTGCTGTTACTCCTCCACCCACAGGCCATAAGACTGTTACACACCTGAGCTGCTGTTACACCTCCACCCACAGGCCATAAGACTGTTACACACCAGAGCTGCTGTTACACCTCCACCCACAGGCCATAAGACTGTTACACACCTGAGCTGCTGTTACACCTCCACCCACAGGCCATAAGACTGTTACACACCTGAGCTGCTGTTACACCTCCACCCACAGGCCATAAGACTGTTACACACCAGAGCTGCTGCTGTTACACCTCCACCCACAGGCCATAAGACTGTTACACACCAGAGCTGCTGTTACTCCTCCACCCACAGGCCATAAGACTGTTACACACCTGAGCTGCTGCTGTTACACCTCCACCCACAGGCCATAAGACTGTTACACACCAGAGCTGCTGTTACACCTCCACCCACAGGCCATAAGACTGTTACACACCAGAGCTGCTGTTACTCCTCCACCCACAGGCCATAAGACTGTTACACACCTGAGCTGCTGTTACACCTCCACCCACAGGCCATAAGACTGTTACACACCAGAGCTGCTGTTACACCTCCACCCACAGGCCATAAGACTGCTACACACCAGAGCTGCTGTTACACCTCCACCCACAGGCCATAAGACTGCTACACACCAGAGCTGCTGTTACACCTCCACCCACAGGCCATAAGACTGTTACACACCAGAGCTGCTGTTACACCTCCACCCACAGGCCATAAGACTGTTACACACCTGAGCTGCTGTTACACCTCCAGGCCATAAGACTGCTACACACCAGAGCTGCTGTTACAACTCCACCCACAGGCCATAAGACTGTTACACACCTGAGCTGCTGTTACACCTCCAGGCCATAAGACTGCTACACACCTGAGCCGCTGTTACACCTCCAGGCCATAAGACTGCTACACACCAGAGCTGCTGCTGTTACACCTCCACCCACAGGCCATAAGACTGTTACACACCTGAGCTGCTGCTGTTACACCTCCACCCACAGGCCATAAGACTGTTACACACCTGAGCTGCTGCTGTTACACCCACAGGCCATAAGACTGCTACACACCAGAGCTGCTGCTGTTACACCTCCACCCACAGGCCATAAGACTGTTACACACCTGAGCTGCTGCTGTTACACCTCCACCCACAGGCCATAAGACTGTTACACACCTGAGCTGCTGTTACACCTCCACCCACAGGCCATAAGACTGTTACACACCTGAGCTGCTGTTACACCTCCACCCACAGGCCATAAGACTGTTACACACCAGAGCTGCTGTTACACCTCCACCCACAGGCCATAAGACTGTTACACACCAGAGCTGCTGTTACACCTCCACCCACAGGCCATAAGACTGCTACACACCAGAGCTGCTGCTGTTACACCTCCACCCACAGGCCATAAGACTGCTACACACCAGAGCTGCTGCTGTTACACCTCCACCCACAGGCCATACGACTGCTACACACCTGAGCTGCTGCTGTTACACCTCCACCCACAGGCCATAAGACTGCTACACACCAGAGCTGCTGCTGTTACACCTCCACCCACAGGCCATAAGACTGCTACACACCAGAGCTGCTGTTACACCTCCACCCACAGGCCATAAGACTGTTACACACCTGAGCTGCTGTTACACCTCCACCCACAGGCCATAAGACTGCTACACACCTGAGCTGCTGTTACACCTCCACCCACAGGCCATAAGACTGTTACACACCAGAGCTGCTGTTACACCTCCACCCACAGGCCATAAGACTGTTACACACCTGAGCTGCTGTTACACCTCCACCCACAGGCCATAAGACTGTTACACACCAGAGCTGCTGTTACACCTCCACCCACAGGCCATAAGACTGTTACACACCTGAGCTGCTGTTACACCTCCACCCACAGGCCATAAGACTGTTACACACCTGAGCTGCTGTTACACCTCCACCCACAGGCCATAAGACTGCTACACACCAGAGCTGCTGCTGTTACACCTCCACCCACAGGCCATAAGACTGCTACACACCAGAGCTGCTGCTGTTACACCTCCACCCACAGGCCATAAGACTGCTACACACCAGAGCTGCTGTTACACCTCCACCCACAGGCCATAAGACTGTTACACACCAGAGCTGCTGTTACACCTCCACCCACAGGCCATAAGACTGTTACACACCAGAGCTGCTGTTACACCTCCACCCACAGGCCATAAGACTGTTACACACCAGAGCTGCTGTTACACCTCCACCCACAGGCCATAAGACTGTTACACACCTGAGCTGCTGCTGTTACACCTCCACCCACAGGCCATAAGACTGTTACACACCAGAGCTGCTGTTACACCTCCACCCACAGGCCATAAGACTGCTACACACCAGAGCTGCTGCTGTTACACCTCCACCCACAGGCCATAAGACTGTTACACACCTGAGCTGCTGTTACACCTCCACCCACAGGCCATAAGACTGTTACACACCAGAGCTGCTGTTACACCTCCACCCACAGGCCATAAGACTGTTACACACCTGAGCTGCTGTTACACCTCCAGGCCATAAGACTGCTACACACCAGAGCTGCTGTTACAACTCCACCCACAGGCCATAAGACTGTTACACACCTGAGCTGCTGTTACACCTCCAGGCCATAAGACTGCTACACACCTGAGCCGCTGTTACACCTCCAGGCCATAAGACTGCTACACACCAGAGCTGCTGCTGTTACACCTCCACCCACAGGCCATAAGACTGTTACACACCTGAGCTGCTGCTGTTACACCTCCACCCACAGGCCATAAGACTGTTACACACCTGAGCTGCTGCTGTTACACCCACAGGCCATAAGACTGCTACACACCAGAGCTGCTGCTGTTACACCTCCACCCACAGGCCATAAGACTGTTACACACCTGAGCTGCTGCTGTTACACCTCCACCCACAGGCCATAAGACTGTTACACACCTGAGCTGCTGTTACACCTCCACCCACAGGCCATAAGACTGTTACACACCTGAGCTGCTGTTACACCTCCACCCACAGGCCATAAGACTGTTACACACCAGAGCTGCTGTTACACCTCCACCCACAGGCCATAAGACTGTTACACACCAGAGCTGCTGTTACACCTCCACCCACAGGCCATAAGACTGCTACACACCAGAGCTGCTGCTGTTACACCTCCACCCACAGGCCATAAGACTGCTACACACCAGAGCTGCTGCTGTTACACCTCCACCCACAGGCCATACGACTGCTACACACCTGAGCTGCTGCTGTTACACCTCCACCCACAGGCCATAAGACTGCTACACACCAGAGCTGCTGCTGTTACACCTCCACCCACAGGCCATAAGACTGCTACACACCAGAGCTGCTGTTACACCTCCACCCACAGGCCATAAGACTGTTACACACCTGAGCTGCTGTTACACCTCCACCCACAGGCCATAAGACTGCTACACACCTGAGCTGCTGTTACACCTCCACCCACAGGCCATAAGACTGTTACACACCAGAGCTGCTGTTACACCTCCACCCACAGGCCATAAGACTGTTACACACCTGAGCTGCTGTTACACCTCCACCCACAGGCCATAAGACTGTTACACACCAGAGCTGCTGTTACACCTCCACCCACAGGCCATAAGACTGTTACACACCTGAGCTGCTGTTACACCTCCACCCACAGGCCATAAGACTGTTACACACCTGAGCTGCTGTTACACCTCCACCCACAGGCCATAAGACTGCTACACACCAGAGCTGCTGCTGTTACACCTCCACCCACAGGCCATAAGACTGCTACACACCAGAGCTGCTGCTGTTACACCTCCACCCACAGGCCATAAGACTGCTACACACCAGAGCTGCTGTTACACCTCCACCCACAGGCCATAAGACTGTTACACACCAGAGCTGCTGTTACACCTCCACCCACAGGCCATAAGACTGTTACACACCAGAGCTGCTGTTACACCTCCACCCACAGGCCATAAGACTGTTACACACCAGAGCTGCTGTTACACCTCCACCCACAGGCCATAAGACTGTTACACACCTGAGCTGCTGCTGTTACACCTCCACCCACAGGCCATAAGACTGTTACACACCAGAGCTGCTGTTACACCTCCACCCACAGGCCATAAGACTGCTACACACCAGAGCTGCTGCTGTTACACCTCCACCCACAGGCCATAAGACTGTTACACACCTGAGCTGCTGTTACACCTCCACCCACAGGCCATAAGACTGTTACACACCAGAGCTGCTGTTACACCTCCACCCACAGGCCATAAGACTGTTACACACCTGAGCTGCTGAAACAACATCCACAATATTCATCTGGCTGCTACTTAGAAATTATTGATCTGTTTACCTAACAGATCATATTTCACTGACTTGTATATAGACTCTTATTGCACTATTGCAGTATTTCACTTTTTTAAACTATTGTATTTACACTATATTCATCTGTGTATCTGTGTTTTGTGTTCCTCTGTTGGAGAAG